>NC_064628.1:956639094-956975344 GCF_023864275.1 Schistocerca cancellata | reverse complement strand
AACATTGTTTTATTCTACTTGTGTATGCCAGTGTGTTCATCCCTTCCAGATACTCAGTCAGCACTATACAGCCATCACATATTTCTGAGAGCACCATCAGCGAAGTTGTGTCTTTGTTGTGTATTACGAAAATGGAACAGTGGAATTTAGAGCACAGTTGTGCCACTAAGTCTTGTATCAAACTTGTGGATTCTGCAAGTGTGACCTTAGAAAAGTTGAAACAGGCCTAAGGGAAAGATTCCTTGTCAAAAGCACAATTTATTCACTGGCACAAATCATTTTCCGAAGGCAGGGAACATGTTGAAGATTAACCTTGCTCAGGAGACCTTCAACTTCAAAAACCAAAAGAAAACACTGAATGTGTGCAAACTCTTGTGAGATCAGACTGACTTTTACCAACAAATATGAGGGATGACCTGTTAAAACTTCAACACTTCTAATATATGTCAAACTTTGAAGCTTTGCATATGTGAAAGGTTTGTGCCAAAATGGTGCTGAAAGACCTCACATCAGAGCAGAAGAACAATCGAAGAAATGTGTGTATGCTGATCTCCCTGAGGGGATAGCCAGTGACCATGAATTGTTCAGTCTTTTGTCACATGTGATGATTGGTTGGTTTAAAGACGGGGCAACCAAACTGCTAGGTCATTCCTTCGTTCTGTTCAAAATAATTCCACAGGGGAGGGAATAAAATATGTGAGACATACAAGACACAGCTGGAAGAAAGGAGAAAACCACAAGAATGACAAAAGGGCAATGAACACTAAAATGGACAAAATCAGACAAAAAACCCACACAGAGACGCAACAAACATGTAGAAGAGATCAAAACAAGAGGGCAGATTACCACGGCTGACTGACCATGAGAATAAAAAGGAGAAGCCAGCTCCTCTGCAACACATTAAAACCTCCATCCTAAAAGCACTAGGGTGGAGGACACAGAGGGACAAAGGACGTGCTAAAACTTAGATCAAATGATAAAACCCACCCTCACGAATAAAACATAAAACTAAAGCTGCTGTTGAGACATTGTCGCCCAGCACTGGGAAAGTTAAAAGTCCACTGCAGAGCGGCTAAAAGCAGTCCAGCAAGAGGTGGACTACAGCCATTTGTGAGCCACAGTAACACTGAGGTGGGTCCTCACAACATAAGAGGTAACGATGTGTTAGCCACACATAGCCAATGCAGAGCCGGCAGAGGCCAACTGATTCCCTGTGAGAGGACCACAGGGAAGACTTCCACAGATTCGTAGTATCCTTAATGTCACACAGTTTGTTGTGTGTACTGTTATTCCATTCCGTCTCCCAAAGCCGAGAAACCCTGCAGTGTAAGACAGAAGGAAGTCAGTTTCAGAGATGCCCATCTCTAGAAGCGGTTTCGTGTAGCCTGTTTGGCCAGACTGTCAGCAAGTTCATTGCCTGGGATTCCAAAGTGTCCTGGGTCCACACAAACACCACTGAACAATGGGACCATGCCAGGGCATAGATGGACTGAATGGACGCTACTAAAAAATTGTGAAGATAGCACTGGTCAATATCTTGTAGGCTGCTCAAGGAGTCAGTGCATAGGAGAAATGACTCGCCAGAGCACGAGCAGATGTGCTCAAGAGCACAAGATAAGGCCGCCAGCTCTGCAGTGAAAACACTGCAACTAACTGGCAAGGAGTGCTGTTCAGTATGTCCTCCATGAACATATGAAAAGCCTGCATGACCGTCAGCCATCGAGCCATCGGTGTAAACCACTTCATCACCCTGGTACATGTCGAGAACCGAGAGGAAGTGACAGCAGAGAGCCACAGGGTTAACGGAGTCCTTAGGGCCATGGGTAAGGTCCAGAAGAATTTGCAGCATAGGTGTACACCATGGAAATGTATGCGGATGGACCTGGATGGGAGATGGTAACGGGAAGGACTCCAGTTCAGTCAGAAGGAATCGCATGCAAATCGCAATCATTAGCCTGACCTGGGCTGCCGATGCGGGAGACGAACTGCCGCGGGTGGAAAAAGGAGGGGGTAATTCGGATGCTCAGGAGAACTACAAATGTGTGCAACGTAACTGGCGAGCAGTTGTGCACGTCGGATCTGCAATTGAGGGACTCTGGCCTCCACCAGCACACTGGTGACCGGACTCGTTCTAAAAGCTCCTGTCGCTAGGTGAATGCCACAGTGGTGCGCTGGGTCAAGTACACACAACACTGAGGGTGCCGCCAAACTGTAAACCAAACTCCCATAGTCAAGGTGGGATTGAAGAAGGGCTGTGTAGAGCTGCAGCAGTGTGGAGTGATCTGCACCCTAGTTGGTGTTGCTCGGGCAGCGAAAGGTGAGATAGCCAAGTCAATCGGGTGTTGAAAACCAGCCCTAAGAATCGATATGTCTCCACTACAGTGAGTGAATCATCATTAAGGTAAAGTTTTGGTTCTGGATGAATGGAACAATGTCGATAGAAATGCACGACACACAACTTTGTGGCTGAAAACTGGAAGCCGTGGTCTAGAGCCTATGACTGCACCTTGTGAATGGCTTCCTGTATGTGCCGCTCAGTAACACCAGTACTGGAGTACCAGTACGAAATGCAGAAGTCGTCCCCATACAGAGAAGGTGAGAGCGACGGCACTACAGATGCTGCTAGACCTTTAATAGGCACTAAAAATAGAGTGACTCTCAATACAGAGCCCTGTGAAATGCCATTCTCCTGAATATGGGGGAAACTATGAGAGGCACTGACTTGGATAAAAATCAATCAGGAGCGGGTCCCGAAGACTCCACTCATACAATGTGGCAAGGATATGATGTTGCCAGTTCGTGTCGTATGCTTTACGTAAGTCAAAAAAGATGGCAATCAGATGTTGGCATCTGGACAAGGCTGTTCGGATGGCAGACTTGAAGGACATAAGATTATCAGTGGTAGAGCAACCCTGGCGGAAGCCACCCTTACGTAGAGCCAGTAGGCCACATGACCCAACCCAAACTGCCGACACACCATACGTTCCAGCAGCTTGCAAAGAAAATTGGTGAAGCGAATGGGCCAGTAGCTATCCACATCAAGTGGGTTTTAACCGGGTTTTGAGCACCAGAATGATGGCACTCTCCCGCCACTGCGATTGTAAGACACCATCATACCAGATCCGGTGGAAGATGACAAGGAGATGTCGCTTGTAGTCAGATGAGTGACTGTGGATCTGATCCAGCCCAGGAGATTTGTCTGGGCAATGTGCTGAGGAGCTCCCACTTTGTAAATGGGGCGTTACAGGGTTCACTGTGGTGTGTAGTGAATGAGGGGACTTTCCTTTCCACCTGCCGTTTGAGGGTCCGAAAGGCTGGGGGTTAGTTCTTTGATGCAGAGGTTCGAGCATAGTGTTCAGCAAAGTGCTCGGCAATCACGTTTGCATCACTAGATAACACGTCATTGATATTAATGCCAGGGACACGTGTTGGGGTCTAGTACCAAAAAAGATGTCTGATCTTCGTCCAGATTTGCGAAGGATACAGGTACCCAATGGTCAACACATACCTCCCAACACTCCTGTTTCCATTGTTTTATAAGCTGGCGAACAAAGACACAGAGCTGCTTAAAGGCTATTAGGTGCTCTAGGGAAGGGTACTGCTTATGTTGCTGTAGAGCCAACGGTCTTTAATTGCCTCAGCAACTTCCGGCGAGCACCAAGGGACTGTCTTTAGCCGGGGGCACCCTAAATAACAAGGGATTGCATTTTCTGCCGCATGAAACGATCGCTGTAGTGACCTGCTCAACGACAACATGGGGGGAATCAGCGGTGACAGCAGAGGTGAAGGCTTCCCAGTCTGCCTTGTTTAAAGCCCATCTGGGTAGGTGACCGTTGGCATGACACTGGGGGAGTGACAGGAAGATGGGGAAGTGGTCATTACCATACAGGTCGTCATGTGCTCTCCAGTGGATAGATGGGAGTAGGCCAGGACTGCAAGCCGAGAGATAAATGCCATGTGCCACACTGAAATGTGTGGAGGCACCTGTATTTAAGAGGCAGAAGTCAAGTTGTGACAGTAAATTTCTAACCTCCCTACCTCGGCCAGTAAGCATGGTGCCACCCCTCGAGGGGTTATGCACGTTAAAATCTCCCACAAGTAGGAAAGTTTATTTTCTATGTCATCCTTACCCTGACAGCCACAGCTTCAAGAGGGGTTTGAAGGGGCACAGGTTCACTACATACTGAGATCAGGACATAGACACAAACTCCACCTGACACGCTATTATAGTTGCTATTGTTCCTGTACTATCCCTTACAGCCACAGAGGGCAGGGGTCTGGATTGCTGGGAACAATGTTTCCTGGAGGGCACTGTAGAAAGCAGGTGTAAAGCTTAACAGTTGCCATAGCTCAGCCAGGTAGTGGAAAAAACTGCCGCAGTTCCACTGGAGGATTACGTGATCGTGAGACTGGGAAGGCATGAAACACTCAACGAGGCAGTCTATGCCTCAGGGTCACCTGCTGTCATCAGATGACTACCTGTGCAATCAACATCCATTGTGTCTGAGGGCCCAGCGAGATCTAGGTTCTCAGCGGACACCAGAATCTCCACCTCATCCTCAGACACAGAGCTTGTAGGTAGTGTTGGTGTGAGTTCCGCCACAGTGCCTTGGTTCTTGGGGGTCTTTTTCGTTTTAGCTTTTTCTCGCTGCTCCTTAGGTTTGTCCGGCTGGGAGGCCTGCACTGACTCAGTCTCAGGGACTGAGGAGGCCCGTGAAGCCCTACGACCTGTGGTTGCTTCAGCCACTGTTGGTTGTCAGCTTTGCCACTGGTAGGAACCTGGGAAGGGAGTGACCCAAGGGATCCCTCCCTGGCGAGAGGAGCCGAAGAAGACTTGCCCCTTCTCTGGCTGAGAAGTGGGACTGACATCCCTGATGGTTCGAGGGGGTTGGGGGGTGAGGGGTGGGGGTGGTGTTCCTGAAGTAGGTTGTGCAGGAGCAACAGGGATGGAAGTGGACAGTAAGACATATCCTCAACCGAAAAAAGCTCAAATGACCAAAGATCCAAACAATGCTTATTTGCTTTTTAGACAGTAGGAATGCCATGCATAAAGAATTTGTTCCTCCAGGATAATCTGTCAACTAATTGTTTTATAAAAATGTACTCGAGAGGCTCACAAAAAGGGTGATTTGAGTGATACCGGACACTGCAGACAAGTGAATGCTGAATCATACAATGCCCCATGTCACACATCTACTTCCATCATGGAATTTGTGACCTTAAAAGGCATTCCTGTTGTTCCCTAGACCCCTATTCACATGATTTGAGTCCATGTGACTTTTTTATAATTGAAAAATGTCTTAAAAGGACCTCACTTTGGGGATTCTAGAAAACATTCAAAAGAATGTGACTGACATATTAAAGGCCCTTTCAGCATTGCTACCAAGCCTGGAACGATGACTCCACTGGTGTATAGCTGCCAAAGAGAACTACTTTGAAGCGGATAATACTGTTATTTGAAAAAATAAAAACTTTGGCACATAAAAAAATCAGTCTCATTACTTTTTTCACACACCTCATATATTTATAATTTATTTTAACCTTAATGAGTAGTCTCACACTGTTCACAAAGTAATAACTGTCATGTTCTTGTAACTTTGTTATCCCCAGATAAGTATTAAATTTGTTTTTCTAATAAAACAATGCTGCATTTTGCTGCACTATTTTGTAACTCTTATGCAGTGAACGCACTGACTATCTGCAGAACCTTGCCTATCTGCAGAACCTTGCCAACTATTTGTCAATGTCAGTATCACAGAAGAATTAAAAGTTAGTTATAGAAAGAAGATTCTCTTCCTCACTATGTACAGGGATAGGAATGAAAAGATGGTACACTATTTGCAGTACTTTCTTACATGTCAAATATAACTGAGGTGTAGAAAGAAAATCCTTCAGTAAGTTTCAGGCACAGCTATTCAGCAATACAGATACAATGAGTAACAGAATTACCCTGGAATTGCAACAGAATTGGTGATTTATTTTCATCTGACTTGTTAACTTTTTTTGTTCAGAACTGTCATCAGTGATGAGTTTTGAGTAACTGTTGTGTACATAGTTCCACATAGTCAGCATGCACACAACTTTCCCACTAGAGCGCGCCCCGCTAAGCACAACAGCGAAGGCGCAGCGCTCATCCGTCTCCGCTCAACGAGATGGCGCTGCCATAAAGATGGTCCAAATTCTGCTTCCGCCGATCCGCGTATTAATACGTAACGCAGCCAATGAAATTGCTGCTAACGTAGAACCTTTTCTCCTCGCGGATCGCACTCGCGCAGTGATACCTGAACACGCGAGGCATTATAACAAGTGTACAGACCTCCAATTAGTCAGTCTGCATTAGTCTGCATTTGTCTGTACCAGTCTATAGTCAAGTTTCAGTCTGCGCCTAGTAAGATTACCATATTCCTGTACATAGCCATGAAGAGAAATGAATAGACCCTTTGTCAAGTATCAGAGATATGTGAGAATAAGATTAATGTACCAAGACCAAAGGAACTTCAGATTGTCAATTGTAAATATCATCCAGAATCAAGTTACACAATATCTATGATTTTTATTATTTCAATAAATGTGCGTGAAAATTAATCAAGTTCTGTTTAAAGCTGGTCACCGTCAATCTGCTACTCTAAGCGTGCAAGTGGCATTTCTATCGTCGGCAGAAGATAAACACGCCACGATAAGACCACGACACATATTGCTGACACTCGCCTACTTCGTTAGAGCGACAAGTCCATACGGTACATTTATCTAGATTCCATATTACATTTCACTCTTTTGCCAAACCAAAAGGGAAATTGAAAAAAAAAAAAAAGAAGAAAAATTGTGATTATAGGCACAAATGGAAAGACAGTCTATCGAGAAGAGCAAAGAGGAAATATATAAGTGATATCAACATTGAAGTAGAAACAGACTTCAGAGAACAAAAGACTACGGGAAATATTTCTGAAGGTGAAGTACCCCTGAAAAGGTCATCAGGCCAAACAGAAATTCGTCAAAGATACCCATGATAAGATCCTGATAAACGATAGCGATATAGCTGAGAGACGGAAAGAGTACTTTCGACAGCTTCTAAACTGTGATGAACCCTAATTGCAGTTGGATTTCCAGTATCTAATTACAGCCGATGCAGATTATCCCCCACCTACCATGAATGAGATAAAAACTAGAATCAGACACCTTAAGCGGAATAAGAGTCCCACTGAAGATGGAATACAGGCTGAAATGATCCTGCAGGAGGAGAGAAACTTACAGAAAGAATACACTGACTGATACTGGCAATACGGACTAAAGAAGAACTACAAACAAAATGGAAAACTGCTCTGATTTTTCCAATACATAAAAAGGGCAACAAACTAAAATGTGACAGAATTGGTGTTTGGGAAATACCAGGGAGGTTTCTGGTCAACAGTAGATCACATCTTCAGCCTCCTGCAGTTCACTGCGAAACTGGGTGAATATGGTAAAGATTTGCCTGTTTTATTCGTTGGTTTTAAGAAGGCCTATGATTGTATATATCACAAGAGCCTGCACAACTGTTTAAGGGAGTTTGGCATGGCAGTGAAACTAATCAATCTGATAAAGATCTGAAACTTTCTGGAAGATTAAAACTGTGTGCTGGACCAAGACTCAAAATCGGGACCTTTGCCTTTCGTGGGCAAGTGCTCTACCATTCTGATAAAAATCTGTCTGAGTGAAACGTGCAAAGGTGAAGATGGGAAATCACGTAACTGAGGATTTTGAAATTGTAACAGGACTCAGGCAAGGAGATGAGTTGTCCCCCACCGTGTTCAACTTTGCCCTCAAGAAGATCTGATGCGAGACCTTCCAAAAGAATGAAGGGATTGAAATTGATGGAAAGATACTGGAATACTTAGCCTATGCAGACGACATCTGTTTACTCTCTAAGTCTGAAGAGAAGTTGGAGCAAATGACCAGAGCACTATAGAAGGCTGCCAGCAAATTTGAGCTGAACATAAACGAAGTCAAGACAGAATATCTCGTTATGATGCGTGGTCAAAGTCAGACTGCTGTTCATCTACAATCACTGCAGGTGGGAGACCAGTCCTACAAAAGAGTGTGTGAATTTAATTACCTAGGGGCACTTTTCAGTGAGAACTCATCATATGAAGCAGAGATCAATGCCAGAATACAAGCAGGAAATCGATCTTACCACGGCCTAGCACAACTTCTTCGGTCCAGATATCTCTCCAGACAGTTCAAGATTCAGCAATAAAAAACCCTGAACCAGCCTGTCATTCTATATGGCTGTTTAATGTGGAGTATCCGGAAACCGGACTTCCATTTAACTCCTCATTTTTGAGAGAAAAGTGCTTTGAAGATCTTCGGTCTGGTTCTGGATGCAGACACAGGGGAATGGAGGATCAGTCACAACCAAGAGCTTGAGGAACTCTACCAGCAGCCCAACATAGAAGGAACTATCAAAGCCAAATGAAAGCAGTGGACTGGCCATGGGGCCCAGACGGAAGATCACAGATGGCTTCGGAAACTCCTGTATTTCACACCTACAGGAAAGAGACGCCAAGGAGACCCAAGAAGTGTTGGAGGGATGGCCTCCATGAAGATTTAGACCAAGCATCAATAGATGTGGACGGATGGCGGATAGCAGCAATGGACAGAGTACAATGGAGGAGGAAACTTGTAGTAACGTGCCGTCCACTGAGCCTGATCACGTAAAGGAAGAAAAGATTTATCCATAGGTAACAAGGTTACGAAAACATGATAGTCATTACTTTATGAATCACTTGAGACTACTCACTAAGGTTAAATAGATTATAAACACACATAATTTATCTTTAACAAGTCAAAAGATAATTATGGTGAAGAAGTTCACCATTCCACTCTGAAATGGGATAGGAACAAAACGGTGCTAAACTACCAGCCGAGAATTATTTTCATATGTCTTGTACGGACAGCAAGGAGAAAATTCTTTGATAAGTTTCCATTCCAGTCATTGACTAAATTTTTTTTTTCATATCTTTTAATAGGTTTTCAATTACCCCCCCCCCCCCCCCTCTCCCCGCGAGATGCACAGCATATGTCAATGCGGTATTCAGATTGTTCCCACACTGCAGCTAGCATGTCTTGAGTTATAGCTTCCACAGCTATTTTTATACGATGTCTCACTTCATTCATTGTTGTTGGTAATGGAGGCACATAAACAAGAATCTTTTATAAAGCCTCACAATAAATAATCACATACAGCCAGGTGTGGTGACCTTAGAGGACAGTAATGTGATGGTGAATCATTTGGTCCAGTGCGACCGATCCATCGTTCAGTAATCCTTTGATTTAAAAATTCCCATGCTTCCAGATGCCAGAACAGCGACACCCCATCCTGTTGGTAAATGAAGTCATTCAAATCAGTCTCCAACTATGGGAAAAGAAAGTTCTCAAACATATCGAGGTATGGGTTTCCTGTAACAGTATTCTCAGCAAAGAAAACTGGGCCATACATCTTTTCTCACGAAACTGCACTAAACATATTAAATTTTGGAGAGTCCCTCTTCATGTAGAACAACTTCATGTGGATATTCTGCACTCCATATTCTCACATTATGACAGTTCACCTTTCCACTTAACTGGAATGTCGCCTCATCACTAAACAGTAAACATGGAAGAAAACTGTCATCCTCCGTCTTGTCAAGAATGAAATTACAGAACTCCACATGTTATCACCTTCACAAAGAGCTTTAAGTCACTGAATTTTCTATGGCTTTATGAGTAAATGTTGATGCAATGCACACCAGATGGACATCAGGGGCATGTTGAGCTGTTGAGCTGCACAGAGAATGGATTTTTGCAGACTCCTTGTGAAACTATGGCGGAAGCGTTAAACATCTATGTCAGACACTTGTGAATGGCCTGGCGATTTGCCTTTACACGAACAGTCTATTTCTCGGAATTGTACAGTGGGTTACAGGAGTCCACAAAACTGCAACAGAGTTGGCAACATATTTTTGTTTGAATTGTTAACCATTCATCATCAATTGTTAACCAATCATCATTAATTATGAGTAAAAACTACATTTCTTTTTTGTTCTTTTTTTGCCTGATTTTTATTCTTTTTCCCAGAGCACAGTACAAATTGCACAAACTCGTCTTGCAATAACCATTGCATCAAAATTTTGAAACAGTGTCTTATTAAGCATGTAATAGGCAACCAGAGACATCAATACCTTACAGAAAACCTCACTGTGTCTGTTTGTAGTAACATAAGGGAAGAAGTTTCACGTTTATTTTCATACTAGCAAATTTTCTTTCCATTAGCTAGCAACAACTTTTTAAAAATTACAGTAACTGATCGGAAAAAAACTATAGTTTCACCCATATTGATGTAGATAAGAAAGTTATGTATGTTAACCACATGGCAAAATACCCTGCTCTTATGTGCTATCACTGCCAAAATCTTGTTTCAGTGTCTCAAATGGTTTAGGAAATATAGGGAATGTTATGAATATACTACTCTCTCTCAGATGTGATTGCAAGTGAATGCGTTACATAAAATCCATTTTCCGAGATTAGAGGCACATAGGGACCACCTCCCAAGTCTAAAGAAAAATTCAATATGTTAGCTGAATTTTATATACAGCAACATGTGGTGTAATACGTAAAATTAGAGAACCCACATTTTAACAGCAAACTTTTTCAATTTCGTGAAGTGTCTGACTTAAGTGCACAGATCACAATAAGTGGGACTGTTAGGAGGATGATAGGCATTTCACCACGAAGCTGACACACAAAGATAAAAGCAACATAAAAATCATTTTTGTACTCAATAGTTTCTATAAAAAGTTTGAGAAAGATTCCAGGATACACGCCTTGATTCCGCAAGCATAGACTGTTATTAACCAGTGAGTCAAAAGTGGGCGAAGAATGTCATTCATTCCGACTCACTGGGTGCTGTGAGACTGCGTCAGTTGGCACCACCACGAGGCAGCTCCGTTAATAACATTGGGACATTTTCTGTTCTGGTTCAAACTGTCTCGCACTGACCCCCCGCCCTCTCTCTTCCTGCGCAGGTAGCCTTTCTTCCTGTGCGCACGCTATGTGCCCAGCCAAAGGCATATTTTAGCTGATTACTGATGACAACATTGTCACAAAGCTCTTTCGTAGTTCCTGTGCCATCTCCACAGCACGGTCAATATTGACACAGTGTAGCTTACCGACAGTGTAGCTGAAGCCCTTGCTGCAGCCCAGTCTTCTGGCCCAGTTCGCAATGTCGCTACTGGCCTGTTTTATGGCTCCTCTTAGACGACAGCTACACCACCTTCCCACATAGTGCACTGCAATACTTTGGCACCCTCTGTGGCGAACCAGGAGTTTCAGCTGCTATCAGGCAGATTGAAGCCTTCACACCTCAAGTGTGTGCACTTCGTGCCCAGCCAGTTGCTGTTCACACAGTGCCACATCCTTGCTGGTGCTCTCATGAATGTCACCTAGCTGAAGACTGACTCACTACGTGTTGGTACCATCACACATTTGGCAAGCAAGTTTCCCAGTACCACCCATTGCACAACAACCCAAACGTCAGTGGCATCTGCAAGTGCACTGATTCCACACTGCCCACAAACAGGTGATCACCTCAGAGAGAAGGTGTGGTTTGTTTGCTTGAAGACAAAGGGTCAAACCTATGTTTCTGTCCACACGTGCTGCTCCCTGGACATCGACCGATGACACCGTTTCGACTGTCAGTTGTCAAAAATTTGTCTCTGGCCACCTGTGTGTCTACCTGATGGAACTGGACTGAGGACTGCACTGCACCTTCAGCCAAAAAGTGACCATTGCAGAAATCACAGAACCAATCACTGATGCCAATTTCTTAGCACAGTTTCATCCCTGATGCTGCTGGCTCTCAGCTCATCGACAAGAACATCAGTCACACAACCGTTGCGTACCACTGTGTTGTTCAAAACTTTACGCCCTGAAGTTCGTCCATGCTCGACCATTTTCTGGCCATCCCACTCCCATCTGGAACAGCAACAGAAGTATGGTGTAGCACAGTCAATTACATCCACACCATGCCTGACCCTGTGCTTTTTAGCAGACAACCAGGATGCCTCACATTGGAGTGACTTGCTGCTCCTCCAACCAAATTTGAGAGATTATGCTTCATGATGGCATAATTCACCATTCAGACAGCCTCTGGTCCTCTTCTCTTCACCTTGTACTGACGGAGGACACATCCTGGTGACCCTGCAGAAACTATTGTGTTCTTAATGCATGCACTGTCCCTGACAGATATCTGATGCCAAACCTTTATGACTTCAATGATGCCCCCAGTGGTGCTTCAGTGTTCAGTGTCCTCAGCTGCATGAAGCGATTCATGCAGATACCAGCTGCACAGAATACATCCCAATGCCCTTTGCCCTCTTTGAATTACTTTACATGACATTTAGTCTTCCAACTGCTGCACAGACATGGCGGCAATTTAGCGACAGTGTGCTATGTGACCTACTTATTTTCTTCATCTATCTCAGCTAGATATTGGTGTATCTTCTTCACCATAACAACTCTGTGAACATCTCTCAGCAGAGTTCCAACAGTTAAACTGTTTCAGGGTTACCACTGATCCCTGCAGATTCATCTTTGATGTCTCTCAGATAACACTCCTGTATCAAATTTGTTCGGACAGCACCACTCCCCTCCATGGAAAAAGAGTATTTAGGAAAAAGTTTATTTAGGAAACTCTGTGCCCAAGAACTTTTCGAGAACTCTGCCAGTTTCTTGCAATACTGAACTATTACTGCCATCATCCCCTGGCTCAGTCTCCATTCAAAAACAACTTATAGATGCTCTGTTAGTCCGAACATTAAGGGCAACAACACCATTCCTTGGACAGACCAAACGGATGCTACCTTCACTGTTGCCAAGAACAGCCTTGTCAATGCTGCACTTTCGGTTTCACATGCACTGGCGGTGCAGCTTTGGTAACACTTCAATGGTTGCTGGTAACTGTTGGCCTTCGTTTCAAAGCAGCTTACACCTACACAATACCAACTGATTGTCTATGACAGGGATTGGCTTGCAATCAATGAGGTGATTCATTACTTTTGCCCATCTCTGAAGGCCAGGAACTTTATGATATGTATCGATCACAAGCTTATCACGTATGCCTTCCAGCAGACCAACAACCACTGTTCACTATCTTAGTTCAACAAACTGGAATATATCTCTCAGTTAAGAACAGACATTTGGCATATCTCAGGAAAGGGCAACACTGTTGCCATTGTCTGTTATGACTTGCTGGGATCACTAGTTGCATCAATTTTCCCACACTTGCTGCAGCACAAGAGGTCGATACGGAGCTGGACTCTTCACTGCTAAGAGTCAAACTCTGGCCTCAAACTGGAGGTTGGTCTCTAACTCCGGCACAGACATACATGTGACACCCCCACTGGCAACTTGCGACCTTTCCTACTGGATTCTTTCTGCATTGCAGTCCTTTGATAGCATTCACATTTTGTTCCACTCTGGCATTAAAAGTACTTCCAGGCTTGTTTACTATTGCTACATGTGGCTTGGAATCTTCTCAGACTGCTGCAGCTGGCCCCGCTGCTGTGTCACTTGTCAGGGTAGCATAGCTGACAAGCACATCCAAAACCCTGTTGGTGATTTCCCTAAGGATACAGCGCTGTTTACCCATATTCACATTGACACTGTCAGTCCCCTCCCCATCTCTGACAAAGCAGTATCACTGAACCACCACAAACCACCCGGTCAGCAACGTTATGATCGAGCAATGGCATCACACTTCAAAGGCTGCTTCTTGGCTTCTGCACCAGTTTCGAGATGGGATCTTGACACCTCAGCAGCTGAGCTGTCCAATGTGAGTCTCTTTGGATATCCAGAATTTCTTGAGCCCTCTGCTACAACTTCTGCCTCTAACATTCCAACCATCCTGGATGGGCACTGTTCTCATACTGCACACTTGTCATCAACCTGGCTCTCGGCATGTTGCCCCACCTACATTCATTCACACATACTTAGCCACCACCATGCACATCCCAGTCCATATTGACAGGGTAAGGCCAGGTCTCCAGCTTCCACATTCTGGTCCTCAACAACGTTGAGGACCAGGTATGGGAACATCCAGACCAAGATGAGAACTGGCAGTACAGGCCAAAATATGGGACTGCCAGTACAGTTAGTCAAGCCTTGAGCTCGGCCACAGTATAATGTTGTTAGCCCACATAGAAATATAACATGGGACCCTAATAATAAAAGCTGTTAATTTGGCATACATTTTGTATCAACAGTATTTACATCCCACTATGGCGTACAAGTTTATGTGCCAACTACCTCTGCAGATGATAAGAGATTGAAGAAATTTATGAATAGATAAATGAAATTATTCAGATATAGTTAACATTTGGTTTAAGAATTATGAAAGAAGGTTGCATATGTGGAAGAGACCTGGAGACATCAGAAGGCTTCAGATTGATTATATAATGGTAAGATCTGAACCAGATTTTAAATTGTAAAACACTTCCAGAGGCGGATGTCCACTATGACCACAATTTATTGATTATGAACTGTAGATTGGAACTGAAGAAACAGCAAAAAGGTAGAAATTTAAGGAGACGGGACCTCAATAAATTGAAAGAACCAGAGGTTGTAGAGACTTCCAGAGGGAGCATTAGGCAATGACTGACAAGAACAGGAGAAAGGAATACATTAGAAGAAGAATTGGTAGTTTTGAGAGATGAAATAGTGAAGGTAGCAAAGGACTAAGTAGGTAAAAATATGAGGGATAGTAGAAATCTTTGAGTAACAGGAGAGATATTGAATGTAATTGATGAAACACGAAAATATAACAAGCAATAAACGAAGCAAGCGAAAGGAATACAAACATCTCAAAAATGTGATCGACAGGAAGTGCAAAATGGCTAAGCAGAAATGGCTACAGGACAAATGTAAGGATTTAGAACCATATATCACTAGGATAGGTGCCACCTACATGAAAATTAAGGAGACCTTTGGAGAAAAGAGAACCACCAGCATGAATATCAAGAGTTCACATGGAAAACCAGTCCCAAGCAACGAAGGGAAAGCAGAAAGGTGGAAGGAGTATACAGAGGGTCTATACAAGGGCGATGTACTTGAGGGCAATATTATGGAAATGGAAGAGGACATAGGTGAAGATGAAATGGGAGATACGATACTGCGCGAAGAATTCGATAGAGTCAAAACAAGGTTCCAGGAGCAGACAACATTCCATTAGAATTACCAGTCATGACAAAACTCTTCCATCTGGTGAGCAAGAGGCATGGGACAGGCGAAATACTCTCAGACTTCAAGAAGAATATAACTACTCCAATTCCAAAGAAAGCTGGTGATGATAGGTTTGAAAATTACCAAACTATCAGTTTAATGAGTCACGTTTTCTAAATACTAACACAAATTCTTTACAGAAGAAGAATGGAAAAACTGGTAGAAGCCAACCTCAGGGAAAATCTTCCCATAGAAGATAGGTTAAGGAAAGGCAAACCTACATTTATAACATTTGTAGATTTAGAAAAAGTTTTGACACTGATAACTGGAATACTTATTTTCAAATTCTAAAGGAGGCAGGGGTAAGATAATACAGGGAGCAAAATGCTATTCACAATTTGTACAGAACCAGATGGCAGGTATACGAGTTAAGGGGCATGAAAGGGGAGCAGTGGTTGAGAAGGGAGTGAGACAGGGTTGTAGCCTATCCCCGATGTCATTCAATCTATACATAGAGCAAGCAGTAAAACAAACAAAAGAAAGATCTGGAATAGGAATAACAGTCCTGGGACAAGAAATAAAAACATTGAGGTTTGCCATTGACCTGTAATTTTGCCAGAGCCAACAAAGGTCTTGGTAAAGCAGTTGAATGGAATGGACAGTGTCTTGGAAGGAGAGTTTAAGATGAACATCAACAAAAGCAAAATGAGGATAATGGAATGCAGTTGAATTAAATCAGGTGAAGCTGAGGGAATTAGGTTAGGAAATGAGACACTTAAAGTAGTAGATTTTTATTTATATATTTATTTATTTTACATGTCTACTTCTATAGGACCAAACTGAAGAGCAAATCTTCAAGGTCATGGAACATTCCAGTACATGAAATAACAATATAAAAGTAATAACAGGTAGAATAAAATGTTTATGAACCCAAAGGAACACAAGCCATAACTTTATGTAAACACAATAAACAATATAACACAGGAATCAGCTTAATTTTTCAAGGAACTTCTCGACAGAATAGGAGGAGTGACTTGTGAGGAAACTCTTCAGTTTTGATTTGAAAGCGCGTGGATTACTGCTAAGATTTTTGAATTTTTGTGGTAGCTTATTTGAAATGGATGCCGCAGCCTACAGCTCACCTTTCTCCACAAGAGTCAAAGAAGAGCGATCCAAATGCAGAATGGATTCCTGCCTAGTATAAACTGGGTGAAAGTTGCTAATTCTTGGTAATAAGCTGATACTGTTAACAAGAAATGACAGTAAAGAATATGTATATTGAGAGGCCAACGACAGACTACACAGACTAATGAACAGCAGTTGACAAGAAGTTTGCACTCTTACACCACTTATTGCATGAAATGCTCGTCTCTTAAAAAAATATCGTTTGAGACTGGGAAGAGTTACCCAAACTATAATGCCATACATCATAAGCAAATGAAAATAAGCAAAGTAGATTATTCTTTGTGTCAAACTATCACTTACTTCACATACCATTCGAATAGTAAAAATGGCAGCATTACATCTTTAAACAACAAATCCAGAATGTGAGCTTTCCTCTTTACTATCTGAACACCTAGAAACCTGAATTGTTCAGTTTCGTTAATCATATGCCAATTCTATGAAATTAAAACAGTGGGTTCTGTTGAATGGTGCATCACAAACTGCAAAAACTGTGTCTTACTGTGATTTAGCATTAGTTTATTTTCTACAATCCATGAACTTATGTCATGAATTGCACTATTTGAAACAGTGCCAATGTTGTGTACAAAATCCTTCACTACCGAGCTAGTGACATCGACAAACAGAAATATTTTAGAATCACCTTTATTACTAGAGGGCATATCATTTACATACATAAGGAACAGAGCTGATCTCTGCCACCCCCCTCCCCTCCACCCCAATCATAGCCATTCTCAACACTGTGGATAATGACATTTTGCTGTCTGCCGTTGAAGTACCCCTTGGCAGGGGTAAAATACAGGGAGCGAAAGGCTATTTACAACTTGTACAGAAAGCAGATGCCAGTTATAAGATTCGAGGGACATGAAAGGGAAGCAGTGGTTGGGAAGGGAGTGAGACAAGGTTGTAGCCTCTTCCCGATGCTATTCAATCTGTATATTGAGCAAGCAGTAAAGGAAACAAAAGAAAAGTTCGGAGTAGGTATTAAAATCCATGGAGAAGAAATAAAGACTTTGAGGTTTGCCGATGACATTGTAATTCTCTCAGAGACAGCAAAGGACTTGGGAGAGCAGTTGAACGGAATGGACAGTGTCTTGAAAGGAGGCTATAAGGTGAACATCAACAAAAGCAAAACGAGGATAATGGAATGTAGTCGAATTAAATCGGGTGATGCTGAGGGAATTAGATTAGGAAATGAGACACTTAAAGTAGTAAAGGAGTTTTGCTATTTGGGGATCAAAATAACTGATGATGGTCGAAGTAGAGAGGATATAAAATGTAGACTGGCAATGGCAAAGAAAATGTTACTGAAGAAGACAAACTTGTTAACGTTGCAGATAGATTTAAGTGGCAGGAAGTCGTTTCTGAAACTATTTGTATGGAGTGTAGCCATGTATGTAAGTGAAACATGGATGATAAATAGTTTAGACAAGAAGAGAATAGAAGCTTTCGAAATGTGGTGCTACAGAAGAATGCTGAAGATTAGATGGGTAGATCACATAACTAATGACGAGGTATTGAACAGAATTGGGGAGAAGAGGAGTTTGTGGCACAACTTGACTAGAAGAAGGGATCGGCTCGTAGGACATGTTCTGAGGCATCAAGGGATCACCAATTTGGTACTGGAGGGCAGCGTGGAGGGTAAAAATCGTAGAGGGAGACCAAGAGATGAATACACTAAGCAGATTCAGAAGGATGTAGGCTGCAGTAGGTACTGGGAGATGAAGAAGCTTGCACAGGATAGAACAGCATGGAGAGCTGCATCAAACCAGTCTCGGGACTGAAGACCACAACAACAACATGGTAATTTCTGTGAAATGTAAAGAAAGCCATTAACATAATGGCGGATACTTTAGTTGTTATTGAATATGATGGTCTGGATATAACCATGTGTAGGGGACTAGGATACCACAATGCTTCCACAATGGCTGGAGTGCATTCAAGCAATAATCTGTTATCGTAAGCCTAACACTTTGTTTGTACCCTGGATAAAAACGTCTCTCAATCTGTGCAGAAAGTAGGCAGTTTGTTCATGTTTTACTCAGCTTCTACCCAGAGATGAATGACCCTTCTCAAAAGGTGTTCGAGTCAATGTTAAGAGACTACTACATATAGAATGGCATGCTCATTACAGAGCTTTTCATCCTTTATTTCAGTGCATTAAAAAGATTATGGATGCCACTTAGGAAATGTCTGATTCTTCAGGAACCAGAGAAGCTGCTCAGATTCTGTTGCCTATATTATATCATTCTCCCCCGCCCCTTTTTTATGCTGTATGGTCTTAGAAGACATCAATCATGTTCAGAAGTACTTTAAGATTGTTGGAGTCAGCTTTAGAATGTATTTTACAAAGATGATAAGTCTTTTTGAAAGATGAGAAATTATCTTGTTGACAAAGCACTATGACTTGTGAAGGACATATCTGACAATATGGGCATTCCTACGGGAAGAAAGTAAAACTATCAGAAAGAGAAAAATGATGCCTGAATACAAGGCTGCAGATGAGACACTGACTTTGCAGCAGAAAGTAATGAAGTCAATGTTAGTAAGTGTCAAGTTGTGTCTGTTAGTAATTTTGTCAATCAAAAATAAGAGTAGGTGAGGATATCAACTTTGACGTTGCAGTTCCAAAATTTGATACAAAAAAGTCGATACAAAGTTATTGTAAGCTACCAAAGATTCCTGCAGAAACCACTTTAAATATCTTAGTGTGATGACAGTACCTAGCATATACATACATAACTGTTTAATGTATGCTAAAGAAAATCTGGAGAAATTCAGCACGAGATGTGATGTACACACAAACAATACCAGAAATAGTCACTTGTTGGATTTTCCTTTCTTGAGGCTAGCTGTTGTCCATAATAACTGAGGCTAGCTGTTGTCCATAATAACTATAAACATTTAGGCATCAGCTTGCACAGCCCCATTTAAAAAATTGAAGAGTGTATTGCAAAATTGGTTAAAATGCAATTAATTCTATACAATTGAAGAATTCCTAGGAAATACTCATTATAATATAAGCTTTTAATAAGTGATAAAGAAATGTTTTCAATTCTTAAATAAGATAAATAATTCTATGTATGTATGTATGTATGTAAGTGTTTATTGTGCTTAACTGTACTCTATTGTAAACTTTGATGAAGCCAATTGTATGAAAAATACTGAAAGGCAAATAAAAAAAATATTCTAAAATATTCTATTCTACTTCTTAAGGTCATCTATCATAACCATATTTGGTTATTTGCACTTCTTCATTGTTAAAGCAACAATGTTATTTAAATATATTTTTTTAAATTTGTTTCCAATCATAAAAATGAGTTACAAAATAAAACTTCATGCTATTCTTACTCAACCACTTGTATGAATAACTGCTTTACTTCAAAAAATTATCTGATGTTTTTGCGGGGTTGGTGTAGGTGGGTGGGAAGTGGTTGAGAAGCTAAAATTCTGCACTGGGTGCCTGACTACCTAGCTATACCATTGGTGCAAAGACCGAAAACTTGCTTTCAACAGATAGCAACTGGATTTAGTCAACTCAGACAAATATTTAGGTGTAAGTAACAATTTGAAGGAATGTGAAATGGAATGGTTATATATGTTCAATTACAGGAAAGCATGTGTAGAAACAGAATTGATCAAACACTAAAGACTATCGCTGAATGAGAATAGTGTGTCATATGTTGTTCTGTTGTTCTTTGTTTACTCTTTTTGTTCCCTTCCCTGTGGCCAGTGTTGTATAACAGTGTAACAATGAAAACAAGCAGCACAGCAAGTGTGAACCTACAATGCCGGTTACAACAAATGCTGTTTTACCAGAATACTCAGTAAGTGAACTGAACAACATGACTACCATATCCACTCTCAAATGCCTCTGACTGACAGAAATTTGCCGGCTCACAGAATCATATCATTTGTGTCAAGCAGCAAAGTCGTGATTGTGCACGAAAGCCACATTTATGGTTCAAAATGCTGGAACTTTCATGTGAATGATCTACAGCCACTGGCACACTGGATGCTCGGAGTTTACTGTTGTTGTCGGACATCATTTGTACCACCACAGCTGTGAGTAAATGTCAACACCACAAGGACAATGTACTTCCATGTGTTTGTAAATCAAGGGACTGACACTTGCGAGAGTTCTTAAATAGTAAGGTTATTGACAACAAATCACTGTCCGATTTTTACTGTCACCTTAAACATTACTTAGGGAAGTTGAAATACACTACTATTCACTGTTAAAAATTCTATGATTTCAAACAATAGTAACAGCATATATTCACAGTTGCATGTGGTGGATCAAATGCATCGAATTTTACAAAACGCAATGTCAGTGCGGTATCTTGAGCATGTAATATCATCACAGTTTCATCCGATGCTGGCAAATAAGCAAGGAAATTCAGCTCTCTTGCAGTTATGCAAATGACAAAAGTGACTGCATTTTGATGCAACTATCTGTTCCGAGAAGAACTGCCAATCAGCTAAAGTCACTACTAATTGAGGATGACGATCTGAATTGGTACTGTTCCATGAACTTGCCAACCACTGTAGTTTCAAAAACCAACAGCCAGTAACAGGATGGTTGACTTGTGAGATAATACTGTGAAATCTTCTATGATGTGTCACTGCACTATGTGGATATTTGCTTTACCTCTAGGGCTATTTGGACAGAATGTGGCCATTATAGCAGACATCAGAGCTTCTGCTGCAGAATTCATTTATGACACTCCCCTCTGTCTTCCACTGGAGTTCTTCGTGCAATGACGTGGCTGTCCTCTATAAGAACCATCATTTCTCCTTCGACGAGTAACACTTTGTATCTCTAAATCTCACCCACTATCAGTACCTTGGCATACAGACACTAATGTTTTCATACACACTTGTGTTAAGCAATTTGTATCCTGATGTTATGTTATTAAGAGATGCACCATTACATACCCTGTTTTGGCAAGGTATGAGCCACTCTGGATATACTACTAAATAGTAAGCCCATGATTGTATTTTTGGATCGGGTTAAAAGCCTGCCTATCTGCTGCAAGAGGATGTTACTATGGACCAGAATTACAACCGTCACTTGAGGCTTTCACTGGAAGACACAGGTGAGGTCGAGATTTCACCTTCCCCGGAAACAGTTCTTGCTGCAATCTGACACTTTGTTGGTGTTACTAGAACAATCTCCAGATGTACCTGGACTGAATAGTGGTACACTACCAATACCGCTTTGTACCTGTAGCTCTACATTTGTATGGAGGAACTGGAGGGGGGGGGGGGGGGGAGTCGGCAAACGGGGAGGGGAGAAGCTGTGTGGCAACAACTGGAAACTGAAGACAATTGCTGCATGATAACAGTGTGTGATATTTTTTACCTGTTAATCTTTGTTCACTCTATTTGTTTCCTTTAATTTGGTCAGCATATTATATTCTTCTCGTGTTGTGAATGCTTTTGAAAGAGTGCACAAATAAATTGCTTTCTTTCATCTGTATCAGTGATGTACTGTTTTTATTGTGAATAGTGTTTCTGTATATTTCAGATGAAGGTTTACTGATGGGAAGGTCACAAAATGCAATCAGTCTAGCAAGGATATTGCTTGTGTGTGACACATTGTCAAACACTGGTTAAATACATGGGACCTATACCAAATAGGACTAATAGGTGATATTGAATGTATACAAAGAAGTGCGGCACAAGTGGTCTGAGGTTTATTTGACCCACAGGAGAGCATTATGGGAAAAAAGGCACCCAATGGTAAAACTAGAGAATTTTTTCCAAGACCAGCCTGCAAGAGGATTAAAAAAGAAAGGAAGGGGTGGGTGACTGTGATACACAATACTTTCCACCATACACCTTGCAGAGTGCTTGTAAATTTAGATGATGCAAGTGACTATAATCTGATAGACACAATGAGTTTGCTCACTTCTGCATTTTCAGAATTTTACTTTCCTCTACTATAATACCATGCCTGATATTCAAAAGACCCAATTATTACCAAAACTTGAACATTGATCCAAATACTGAAATTTGCTCAGTAGGTTCAACATTCACATGATAAAACTGCCATTTTACTTAAAGTGGATGGTGTGCTGATAATACCAGAAGTACCACAATATCTATCCCAGTTGCTTACCTTGCAGCTTACACATGGATTACAAAAAACAGTTCAGCATCGAAAAATGGAATAATATATTCAATGATATAAAAATGTACGCTTCTGTGGTCAATGTCAGTATCACTGAAACCTTTCTGTGAATTCTCTGGTGCCACTTTATATACCGGTAACTCTTAAACTGTTAAAAGTATTACAATATCTAACATGTAGCCATGTTTCCTCAGGAAGTAGAATACTTTAGCTATTCCCTGTTCTCATAACATTAACTAGTCCACCCATCAAAAGGCATACCTCACTAAGCAAAAATTTTGTGCAACTTCACTGACTTGAACAGACGAGGTAAGATTAAAGAGTAGAGGTAATAATGGATTCATCAGAAATGAAAGCAAACAGTTCATGAGGAGAACTAAATTTTGATATCTATGACAACAAACAGTTACATATGTGGTTAGTTGGCTATGTTTAGCCTACAGATTTCAATGGCTGGAGTTCAATCCTAGGTTATTTTTTGTATTTATATTTACATGTCAAGTCCAATACCATCAAATTGAGGAGCAAATCTCCAAAGTCATGGAACATGTCAGTACATGAAATTGCAACATAAAAGTAATAACAGATAAAAATAAAACATTTATGAAACTGAAAAAAGTCAATCCATAAGTCTAAGTAAACACAATCAACAATACAACAAGAATCAGCTTAATTTTTTACAGACTTCCTCCACAGAATAGGAAGAGTGACCCATGAAGAAACTCTTCAGTTTCGATTTGTGTGGATTGCTGTTAAGATTTTTGAATTCGAGTGGTAGTTTATTGAAAATGGATGCAGCAGTATCTGCACACCTTTCTGCACAAGAGTAAAGGAAGTCCAATCCAAATGAAGGTTGAATTTCTGCTGAGTATTAACTGAGTGAAAGCTACTTATTCTTGGGAATAAGTAAAATTGTTAACAAGAAATGACAGTAAGGAACATATATATTGAGAGGCCGATGTCAAAATACACACTCTCATGAACAGAGGTCGACAAGAGGTTCATGAACTTACACCACTTATTGCCCAAACCGCCTGTTTCTGAGACAAAAATATCCTTTTAAAATAGGGGGAGTTACCCCAAAATATAATACCATACGACATAAGTGAATGAAAATCAGTAAAGTAGACTAATTTTCATGTCGAACAATCACTCACTTCAGATACTGTTCGAATAGTCAAAATGGTAGCATTATGTCTTTGAACAAAATCCTGAATGTGGGCTTTCCACGACAGTTTACTATCTACGAGGTGCATTCAAGTTCTAAGGCCTCTGATTTTTTTTCTCCGGACTGGAAAGAGATAGAAAGATGCGAATTGTTTTAAAATGAGGCTGTGTTCATTGCCAATACGTCCCAGAGATGGCAGCACCGTACGGCAGATGGAATTTTACTGCCAGCGGCGAGAATGAGAACTGTTTTAAATACTTAAAATGGCAACGTTTTCCTTACTTGAACAGTGTGCAATCATTCGTTTTCTGAATTTGCGTGGTGTGAAACCGATTGAAATTCATCAACAGTTGAAGGAGACATGTGGTGATGGAGTTATGGATGTGTCGAAAGTGCGTTCGTGGGTGCGACAGTTTAATGAAGGCAGAACATCGTGTGACAACAAACCGAAACAACCTCGGGCTCGCACAAGCCGGTCTGACGACAAGATCGAGAAAGTGGAGGGAATTGTTTTGGGGGATCGCCGAATGACTGTTGAACAGATCGCCTCCAGAGTTGGCATTTCTGTGGGTTCTGTGCACACAATCCTGCATGACGACCTGAAAATGCGAAAAGTGTCATCCAGGTGGGTGCCACGAATGTGGCATGTTGCCAAGCAATGTTGACGCGCAACAACAGCATGAATGGGATTTTCTTTTCGTCGGTTGTGACAATGGATGAGACGTGGATGCCATTTTTCAATCCAGAAACAAAGCACCAATCAGCTCCATGGAAGCACACAGATTCACTGCCACCAAAAACATTTTGGGTAATCACCAGTGCTGAAAAAATGATGGTGTCCATGTTCCGGGACAGCGAGGGCGTAATCCTTACCCATTGCGTTCCAAAGGGCACTACGGTAACAGGTGCATCCTACGAAAACATTTTGAAGAACAAATTCCTTCCTGCACTGCAACAAAAACGTCCGGGAAGGGCTGCGCGTGTGCTGTTTCACCAAGACAACGCACCCGCACATCGAGCTAACGTTACGCAACAGTTTCTTCATAATAACAACTTTGAAGTGATTCCTCATGCTCCCTACTCACCTGACCTGGCTCCTAGTGACTTTTGGCTTTTTCCAACAATGAAAGACACTCTCTGTGGCCGCACATTCACCAGCCGTGCTGCTATTGCCTCAGCGATTTTCCAATGGTCAAAACAGACTCCTAAAGAAGCCTTCGCCGCTGCCATAGAATCATGGCATCAGCGTTGTGAAAAATGTGTACGTCTGCAGGGCAATTACGTCAAGAAGTAACGCCAGTTTCATCGATTTCGGGTGAGTAGTTAATTAGAAAAAAAATCGGAGGCCTTAGAACTTGAATGCACCTCGTATATCAACACCTAGAAATTTGAACTGTTCAGTTTCACTAATCATACACCCATTCTGTGAAATTAAAATGTCAGGTTTTGTTGAATTGTGTATTATAAACTGTAAAAACTGAGTCTTACTGTGATTTAGCATTAGTTTATTTTCTACAAGCCATGAACTACACTATGTGACACAGAGCCAATGTTGTACACAACATTTTTTACTACCAAGATAGTGTCATCAGCAAACAGAAGTATTTTAGAGATACCCGTAATACTAGAGGGCATATCATTTATATAAATAAGGAACATGAGTGGCACCAACACCGATCCCTGGGGCAGCCCCAGGATACTTTTTTTTTTCCCTGTGTGTGTAATTCATCACTCCTTTACCTTGAGGCAATGACTTTTGTATGTGAAAACTGCTAAACAGTGTTGTGGTCCAAATGCCATGTCAAACTGTAGGCCTCCCTAAAACTAGCAGGTTAAGTTAGAGATCAGAACAATGCAGGAGCATGCCACTTCCAACAGGACATGACTAGTAAGGTACTGTGGTGTTAAAAATCAGCTTTCACAATGATGACAGCTTTACCTCTCCTTAACACAGCAGCAAAAGTACTAAAATTCATCCTCAGATCCAGTAATTATGGTGTTACTCACCTAAGTAGGGAATTGAGTTTAAGATTACGTGATGCGACATCTACATTCCAACCTGATGCTGTCAAAGCTGCGAGAGACTCTTCTTCATTTTCTGCAGTTGAGGGAGAAACACTGTAGCTTCTTCCATCAGTTTTTATTGCCTACAACCAAGTAAAAGTTAGCTGTGAATATAGACAGTGATGAACAGTATGGTATAAATAGAGGGGGTGAAACTAGTTCATTATACAGCACAGTTGTAGATTGATTGAAGCAACATACACAATGAAAAGATGGAAGAAACACTTCAAATTAAGACAGGCAAATGAGGGCACGGTCAATGTGACCTCATGAGTGATTAACGGCATGCTTTCAGGTGATCCGGTTGGCTAAGTTGTCAATTCCATTCTTCTGGATGATATTTTGACTACCGACCCTGTCATCTCGATGCTGAGAACTGTATCATTATGCCTGTACTGTGAGTATTGTAGATGTCATGTCATCATTTACTGTCAAGAATGAGATTTTCACTCTGCAGAGGAGTGTGCGCTGATATGAAACTTCCTGGCAGATTAAAACTATGTGCCGGACCGAGACTCGAACTCAGGAATGAGTTCGAGTCTCGGTCCGGCACACAGTTTGAATCTGCCAGGAAGTTTCATTTACTGTCAAGTTTGACTACCGATGCCCACTACACCCCAGAGTGGTCATTTGTTGTTCAGAACCCACACTGTTATTTGTGAAACACACATTCTCTTGGTGATTTCAAATGGTGACAGATGAGATGACTGGTGAGATCTTATTAAGATGACTACTAGATCATGAGCCTTGCTTGAACTGAAACATCTGTCTCATTCCGACATCTTTGCTTCAACAGACTCCTCCATAGTACTTTGGTCAGGTATGTCAATGATGTTCTTTGCAGCTCCCCTCAACTGTTCTAACCATTAGCCACCTGCAAGGTAGGCCACATTCATATGGAATGCAGTTCATATCTGCATTT
Organism: Schistocerca cancellata; assembly: GCF_023864275.1. Classification (NCBI taxonomy): domain Eukaryota; kingdom Metazoa; phylum Arthropoda; class Insecta; order Orthoptera; family Acrididae; genus Schistocerca; species Schistocerca cancellata. The sequence continues at coordinate 956,948,641 of NC_064628.1, read as the reverse complement.
TGAACACCTGAAGTATCTTTAACATTAGTAAGACTTTTTTATCTTTGCCGTGTTTCTATACGATTCTACTAACCTTCCTGGACACTGAGCCAGCACAAGACAATAATGATTATTGTCTCCCTACAAGCCACGCCTCCCACCCCCCTCCTCCTGCCCGCCATACACACTCTTTTCAGGTACTGCTGATTCACACTATAGCATTAACTGAATTTCTCAATCTCAATACCCATTCCTTTGGAATATTATTTGTAGATGATGTAATTCTTTGGTGAGGCTTTGTTCACCTCACCTCACCTCACACAATTCGAAGTCTATGGACTGGAGACTTTAGCTTGGAATCTGGTACTCAATTTTTTAAGCTGTTGTTGGTCATCTTCTTTATCAAAGCTGGAAAATGCTAAGAGAATGCATGTCTTACATTATCACAGTTTGGGCTCAAATACACAAAGAGCAGCAAATGAAAATCAGAGGGCTTAGCAGGCACTCTACTATAAACAGCTGTATGACACTAGAAATACTTCTCAGTCTGGTTAGAGTCCATACAGTCTTCTCAATATTGTGTAGAACAGCGAGAAACAACAACAGCTGAACAATCAAAAGCTTATCATTAGAGTGTTAAATTATACATTAACATATATGAAGTCTTCACGGGTTGACAGCCGAGTAGCATCGTCGTCTCGTAGCAATGTTTCGATGGAATGCGTCTCCATCACCTTCAGGCCTTCCATCGAAACGTTGCTACGAGATGACAATGCTACTCGGCTGACAACCTGTGAAGACTTCATACATGAAATTCGCCAAGAAAGCCTGCACTCGCATATATACAATAACAGTTCCACATGCATATCACTGCTCTTTATGATGCGAGTACAGTCACAAAAGTCATTAATCATTTTGTCTTGTTATGAGGTACATATTTCAGAACTAATTCAAAAAGAAATATCTCAAGGCCATACCCAAATAAAACAGGAACTATGAACAAAAAGAGAGCATGCTGAAAAAGGACTGAAGCCTTATTGAAACTGTGGACTGACCCAAAAAATTGTGGTAAACAAAAATTATCAAAGTATTTTTTATTCTTAGCAAAACAAAACAATTATTAGTACTACAAGTACTGGAAAGTTTAAAAATGGAAAGTTGTCTAACTTGACAAACCAATTTTAGCTGAATAAGAGAAGAGAGTAGGAAGGTGGCTAAATTACTATAAACAGCACAGTCAACATTTTATCAGTTCCGGCATAACAACAAGCACCAGCACGAAGATTAGGAATGTAACCACAGAGAAGGCTGTGAGACGTCAGCCAGTAGTATGCTTACTAGGACCGCACCACAACAGGAGCAGCCTCTATCTGAAGAGAATATAAGCGCCACTCCTGCCAGCCTCAGTCAGATAATAGGAGACGTGCACTAGCAAAAGCACTAGCAGACGTGGACTAGAAGCCATGCACTAGAAGAGAAGCACTAGAATGGCCGTTATCAGTGATCCATACGAACTTGGGCGAATCACTTGTATGGGCATTGTGTGTAGCGAGGCACATTAATCATATGCGTGTCACCATTTGCTTGTCACCCAATGTTAAATATTATCGATCTCCTTTATTGTAATAAAAACCATTAATGTGATTTGCTTGAACTGTTGTATAGCTATCTCAGAGAGCAGCATCCTTTAGGACCCTATAAAAAGATAAGTGGGCAGGACACCACATTGGCGACGAGTTATACGACAAACCCAGTGTCTGCAGCCATGGAATTTTCGTTTATGTTTTGTTGGCACCGTAATTCTCTCTTATCTTTACTTTGCAGGGCCATTTCCTTGTTTTAATACTCTATTATCGTTTTTGCTAATCAGTGTTTTCAGGTGGGTGTGCAGAAATTTTCTGTGCTTTTGTACTTTTTTTTTTCTTCTTGCCTTGTCTGTGTTTTGCATTTGTCTCTTCCAAAATGCCCACCCCGCCTATCCTGCCCCCTGCTCAAGCGCCACAGCTGCAAGCATTAGATGCAATGCAACTTACACTGATGTTTCAGTTCCAGATGCAGCAGATATCTACATTATTCAACATGGTGCAGGAGCTACTGGCCAACTCTGCGTGCACAATGCAACAAGCACCACTTGCTGCTATACCATCTTTTTGACAGTTTTGTGAACGAGAAGAGGAATGGCTTGAGTAATAACAATAATTTAAAGCACACATCCTCACTCACAACGGAGCAGGTACTGTGAAAAGCCATTATTTCTTATCCACGGTAGGAAGTGCAGTGTTCCGTTTAACTCAGAAGTTATTTCCTATTGCCACTCGAGTGAACTTACTTATGAACATGTGGTACAGTTGCTAACTAGCTATTATGACCAACAAGTCAATGTCATAGCAGCTACGAATCAACTCATTAATTGCAAAAATGGTCAGAACAAACTTATCGTGAGTGGGCAACAAATTTGCAAGGTATGACAAGGAAATTCAAATTCAAATGTGCCTGCACTGCTTTATATTCAGATGTTACGTTGCATGATGCAATCGTGTACAATATCCCTGATGTCAAATTCAGAGAACAGATTTTGAAACTGTCTGATCCATCATTTCAGCAGGTAGTGCAAATTCAGTTGCCCTGTCAGCCAATAAATCTCGGCAGCCAGCTATTTGTCGGGTTGAGTCCCTTGTTTCAGCCCAATCTGTGGTGGAAACAGCTTGTGCTAGCCACGTCAAGTAAACAACCCTCCACGGCACAAAAGCAGTCACTAAACACGTGGCTACACAGGCGAACAGAATCAAGCCTTGAAACCTCCTGGCAGATTAAAACTGTGTGCCGGACCGAGACTCGAACTCGGGACCTTTGCCTTCCGCGGGCAAGTGCTCTACCATCTGAGCTACCCAAGCACGACTCACATCCCATTCTCACAGTTTCATATCAGCGCACACTCCGCTGCAGATTGAAAACCTCATTCTTGAAACATCTCCTAGGCTGTGGCTAAGCCATATTTCCTCAGTATCCTTTCCTTTCTTACACAAGTGCTAGTTCTGCAAGTTTCGCAGGAGAGCTTCTGTAAAGTTTGGAAGGTAGTAGACGAGGTACTGGGAGAAGAAAAGCTGTGAGGATTGGTCCTGAGTCGTGTTTGGGTACCTCAGATGGTAGTGCACTTGCACACGAAAGGCAAAGGTCCCGAGTTCGAGTCTCGATCTGGCACACAGTTTTAATCTGTCAGGAAGTTTCATATCGGTGCACACACTTCTGCAGAGTGAAAATCTCATTCTGGAAACATCCCCCAAGGCTGTGGCTAAGCCATGTCTCCGCAGTACCCTTTCTTTCCTGCAAGGTTCGCAGGAGAGCTTCTCTGAAGTTTGGAAGGTAGGAGACGAGGTAGTGGCAAAAGAAAAGCTGTGAGGACGGGTCGTGAGCCTCGCGGGATTAGCCGAGTGGTCTAAGGCGCTGCAGTCATGGACTCTGTGGCTGGTCCCGGCGGAGGTTCAAGTCCTCCCTCGGGCATGGGTGCGTGTGTTTGTCTTTAGGATAATTTAGGCTAATTAGTGTGTAAGGTTAGGGACTGATGACCTTAGCAGTTAAGTCCCATAAGATTTCACACACATTTGAATGGGGTGTGAGCCGTGCTTGGATAGCTCAGATAGTAGAGCCCTTGCCCACAAAAGGCAAAGGTCGCGAGTTCGAATCTCAGTCCAGCACACAATTCTAATCTGCCAGGAAGTTTCATATCAGCACACACTCCGCTTAAGTGAGGTGAGTGCAGTAGGTGGTCTAGCACCGAACAGCCCCATCAGTCAAACAAATCAGTAACAGTAGACTGTACGTGATTGAGCATTGTCCTGCAAAATGATGGTCAGGTCCTGCAGAAAGTGTCATCACTTCTGTCTCTATGCTGTTCATTTTTGGAACACAACCTACGACCAGCTTAGAGACAGAAATGATTACTGTTACTGATTTGTTTGACTGATGGGGTTGCTAAGTGCTATACCACCTATTGCACTCCCCTGACTTAAGCCCTCGTGAGTTCAACTCGATTTCTAAACTGAAGGAAACACTTGATGGCATTCACTTCGGAACTGCTACAAATTCGTTGGACAACAGACCACGCTGCTCGAACTGTCAACACAACTGGAAATGGTAAATGTATCCTATGACTTCTACATCGCTGGAAATGGGTCATACACAATGCTGGTGACTACTCTGAAGGTCAGTAAAATATTGAAACACGTATCTGTTGTGTACAAGTGGTAAATAACTAGTTGCCTCTATTAAAGTTCCAAACCTCATATTTGTGTTTGCCTTTAGGCAGTGCTTCTGCACCTGCTATTTTCCAAAGGTATTTGGAACAGCTGACTGCACAAGTGCCAAACTGTTCAAACTATTTGGACAATATTATCGTTGCAGGTCATACACCTGAATAACATATTGCAAATTTGTGTGCTTTGTTTCATGTTTTGTCTGATGCAGGACTAAAGTGTAGACTGAACAAGTGTGATTTTTTTAAAAAATGAGTTGCAGGGTATTGGTCATGTCAAATAGTCAAGGTGTACATCCTCTTCAGTTACATTTGTTAGCCATAAGAGATTTGCCAGTTCCTCACAATTTCACAGAATTGCAGTCTGTCTTAGGGAAAATGAACTATTATATTCAGTTCATACTTTATGCTGCACAAATCGCAGCTCCATTGCATCACTTGTGTTGAAAGAATGTTCCCTTTGTTTAGACAGCTGAGTGCCAAGTAGCTTTTCAAAAACTTAAAGATGCATTGCTCAGTGACCGATGCTTAGTTCACTTTGATCCTTCTCAACCAGCTGTATTGCAAGTTGACGCTTCCTCTAAGGGAATCAGCACAGTGCTTTCGCACGGAACTGGTGATAATGACAGGCCTATTGCTTTCACATCTGAAGTGTTGTCCAAAGTTCAGTGTAACTATTCACAAATTGAGAAAGAGGCTCGGGCTATTGAGTATGGTGTCACCAAATTCCACCACTATTTGTATGGCGGAAAATTCTACTTAGTACTGGAGTCCTTGTTTCATCTGACAACATCTGTTCCTGCAGAAACTGCCCAAAAATTGCAAAGATGGGCTTTGTTGTTGTCTCAATACCAGTACAAGATAGTGTATAGTCTGACAGCTCAAATGGTGTTGCAGACACACTTTCCTGTCTTCTGATTGGCTCTGACACTTACTCTGACACTTCTGCTGTGTCTTGTTGTCACATCGATGCTCAGGACTCTGAATTGCTTCTGCTGAACTGTAGGAAAATAGCACAGGCCACGGAAGCTGATTCAGATTTGAACATTTTGCTAAAATACATTTGTACATCTTGGCCTTGTTCCTTGTATAGCATAAAGAACTCTGTAGTCGCCAATACTTTGCCCATAGGCATAGCCTCGCTGTACTGACAGGTGTGATTCTTGTTCAAAATGACAGAGGGCAGTCAGGTGTGTTGATCTCTAAAGCTTTGTAAAATGAATTGGTGCAGTTACTTCATCAACACTGGGGGTTTTTCTTACGAAACAGAGAGTGTGTCGACACTGTACTTCACAGAGTATGGATGCCCAAATAGAACAGATGACGTCACAATCTCACGCATATGTGGAAAATCAGTCCACTCTGCCACAAACATTCTCTGCTTGGCCTAAGTTGCAATCACCATTGAAATGAGTGCACAGGGACTTTGCGGGACCTTTTTGGAACACTCATTGGTTGATTGTGGTAGACTCTTATAGCAAGTTTCCTTTCGCTGTGCCAATGAACTTAACAGCATCATATAGCATGGTTCAGCCTTTGTCCTCTATTTTTTGCCTCTAAGGTTTACCTGAAGTTACAGTGTCAGACAACTGCCCTCAGTTCACAATTTGAAACATTCTGTGAATGCAATGGCATACAGCATCTCACCAGTGCACCGTTCCATCCACAGTCAAACAGCAAAGCGGCATGTTTTGTCAGAACCTTCAAGCAGCAGATGGCCAAACATCACTCCGCACACACCAGGGCTCAAGCATTGCAACCGTTTCTCCCCTCCTATCGTTCGCACCCAAGAGATGGAACATTGCCGATGGAATTGCTTCACGGCCGCCGCTGTCAAACGCTGTTCCACCCTCCGCAGCATCTGGCGCTGAAGAAGAACCGCAAGTTTCAATTTGCGCCACCTGATATTGCATTTTACAGGGTTTTTAGCAGCAGCAGATGGTTGGGATTGATGCCAGATCATACGTGACTTGGCGCTAGCACGTATCTTATTTCAGGTCCAGACAGCATGTAGCGTCGACATCACAATCAGCTTCACCACTGTCATGTACATGGTGATCTTTCAGTGTGTCTTATCCCAAATTCAGGAATCCTGAGGACAGAGCAGCCACAGCAGCCGGCAGCTGCCAGAGGATGCTATCACGATACCATGGGACGACCCCATAAAGATAGAGCCTTCACTTCCTGTGCCTCCACTCGTCCTACCAATGGAGCTGGATCTGCCCACACCACAGCAGTCGCCACCTTCTTCATCTGATTCACGGCATCAGGAGGTGGACGCGTACCCTTCTGTTTGTTTTCCGGGGGACATTTCTGCCAGAGCGAAGGCCGGATGACGGGATACAACCAGAAGCTTGCCTTCCCCTGCAGCTACAGCTTCCAGTCCAGCAATGCGCCCTCACTCCTGCCTCCCCCTCCATTGTCGCAGTTTCTTGATGGCAATGCACTTTGAGGAACTTGTGTGAATTACTTGTATGTACATTGTATATAGCAATTGATTACTTGCACATTGTCAAATACTTGTGACTCAAAGTTAAGTATTGTAAACCCACTTTATTGAAATAAAAATGATTAATGTGATTGACTTGAATTGTTGTATATCTATCTGAGAAAGCAACATCCTTTAGGCACCCTATAAGAGACGAATGAGAAGGACACCACATTATCATAGTCAATACAGACACAAAGTATGCACTTACATCTACAGTTGATGGAGAGATTGAAGAAATGTATAAAAAGATATATAAATTATCCATCACATGAATGGATCAAGTTTTTGTGACAAGAGGCTGGAATGCAATAACAGGAAAGGGAAGAGAAGGGGAAAAAATAGCAGAACATACAATGGATGAAAATAATGAGAGAGAAAGCTAGCTGTTACAATTTTGCATACAGCAAATTTAATCACCAACAAAACACTGTTTATACTCACAACAAGATTTTAAGCTGAAAAAAGATCCAGGATCTGATGCGGACTCTGCCCATTATTTATTAGTTGTGAACTGTGCATTAAACTGGAAACATTCTAGAAATGTGTGAAATTAAGGTTTGTTGGTTTAAAGGCAGGAGAAGGGACCAAACTATGAGGTCATCGATCCCTTGTTCCTAATGAAACAATGTCACAACTGTGAGAATAAAATGGACGAAACATATAACACAAAATGGAAATAAAGGAAAAGCCACAAGGACGAAGGGAAGGCAACGAACACTAAAAAGGAACAAAAGAGAACAAGAAAACAATAAAGAGACAGTAGAAACAGAAGAGAGTAAAACATGTAAGCAGATTACAGTGTCTGGCCAACCACAAGATTAAAAAGGGAAAGCCAGCCACTCTGCAACACATTAAAACCTCCACCCTAAAAGCACTAGGGTGGAGGACACAGAGGGACAAAGGACATGCGCTAAAAACTACATAGAAGTATAAAACCCACTCTCACGGATAAAACGTTAAACCAAAGCTGCTGTGGAGGCATTGTTGCCCAACACTAAAGGCAGGGTTCTGGGAAAGTTAAAAGTCTGCTGCAGAGCAGCTAAAAGTGAGCAGTCCAGCAATAGGTGGACGACTGTCATTTGGGAGCACAGTGACACTGAGGTGGGTCCTCACGATGGAGTAGGTAACCATGCAGAGCCGGCAGCGGACAACTGATTCCCTGTGAGGGGCCTGCATGGAAGACTTCCACACATTCATAGTCTCCTTAATGACACACAGTTTGTTGTGCATGCTGCTATACCATTCCGTCTCCCAAAGCTGGAAAACCCTGCGGTGTAAGACAGAATACAGGTCAGCTTTGGAGATGCCTATCTCCAGAAGTGGTTTCCGTCGCCTGTTTGGCCAGCCAGTCGGTAAGTTCATTGCCGGGGTTCTGACATGTCCTGAGGTCCACACAAACACCACGGAATGGCAGGACTGTTCCAGGGCATAGATGGACTACTGAATGGACGCTACCAGAGGGTGGTGAGGGTAGCACTGGTTGATAGCTTGTAGGCTGCACAATGAATCAGTACAAAGGAGAAATGACTCGTCAGGGCATGAGCAGATGTACTTAAGAGCACGAGATATGGCCGCCAGCTCTGCAGTGAAAACACTGCAACCAACTGGCAACGAGTGCTGCTCCAAATGTCCTCCATGAACATATGCAAAGCCTACGTGACCATCAGCCACTGAGCTGTCGGTGTAAACCACTTCAGTGCACCAGAACACATCAAGAATCAAGAGGAAGTGACAGCGGAGAGTGGCGGGGTTAGCGGAGTCCTTAGGGCCATGCAAAAGGTCCAGACAAAGCTGCGGCCGATGCATACACCATGGAGGCATACGTGAACATACCGCAAGTAGAGATGGTAAAGGGAAGGACTCCAGTTCGAAGAGAAGGGACAGCATGCGAACCGCAATCGTTAGAACCGATGTGGGTCGCTGATGCGGGAGATGGTCTGCAGCAGCTGGGAAAAGGAGACGGTAATTCGGATGCTCAGGGAAACTATGTATGTGAGCTGCGTAACTGGCGAGCAGTTGCTCCCATCTGATCTAGAGTGGAAGGACACCAGCCTCCATGAGTACACTGGTCACCAGACTCATCCTAATAGCTCCTGTCGCTAATCGAACACCACAGTTGTGCATAGGGTCGAGTAAATGCAATGCCGAAGGTGCAGCCGAACCATAATTCACACTCCCATAGTCAAGTCGGGATTGTACAAGGGCTCTGTAGAGTTGCATCAGCATAGAGCGATCTGCACCCCAATTGGTATTGCTCAGGCAATGGAGAGCATTGAGGTGCTGCCAGCACTTCTGCTTAAGCTGACAGAGATCAGAGAGCCAAGTCAATCGAGTGTCGAAAACCAGTCCTAGGAATCGTTATGTCTCCACAACAGTGAGTATCTCATCATTAAGGTAAAGTGCGAGTTCCGGATGAATGCTACGACGATCTGAATGAATGGTACGATGCCGAAAGAAGTGCACGACACACGACTTTGTGGCTGAAAAGTAGAAGCAGTGGGCTAGAGCCCGTGATTGCACCTTGTGGATGGCTCCCTCGAGGCGCTGGTCAGCAACAACAGTACTGTAGCAGCAGTACGAAATACAGAAGTCCTCCCCATACAGAGTAGGTGAGACGGAGGGCCTGACAGCTGATGCTAGGCCATTAATGGCCACTCAAAATACAGAGACTCTCAATACAGAGTCCTGCGAGGGACTCCATTCTCCTGGATATGGATGGAACTATGAGAGTCACCAACTTGGACATGGAAAGTATGGAGTGATAGGAAGTTTTGGATAAATATCGGGAGTGGTCACCAAGACCCCACTCATACAATGTGCCAAGGATATGACATCGCCAAGTCATGTTGTATGTGTTACGTAAGTGAAAACAGATGGCAATCAGGTGTTGCCGTCTGGAAAAGGTTGTTCGGTTGGCAGACTTGATTGACACAAGACTATCAGTGGTAGAGCGACACTGGCGGAAGCCGCCCTCACATGGAGCCAGCAAGCCATGTGACTCCACGACCCAACCCAACTGCTGACATACCATACATTCCAGCAGCTTACAAAGAACATTGGTGAGGCTGATAGGCCGATAGCTATCCACATCAACCAGGCTTTTACCAGGTTTGAGCACCGGAATGATGGTGCTCTCCCATGATTGCAATGGAAAGACACCATCGCACCAGATCCAGTTGATGATGATGAGAAGATGTCACATGTAGTCAGATGAGAGATGTTTAATCATCTGGCTGTGGATGTAATCAGGCCCAGGACTTGTGTCAGTGCAATGTGCAAGGGCACTGAGGAGCTCCCACTCTGTTAATGGGGCATTATAGGATTCACTGCAGTGTGTAGTGAATGAGAGGACATTCGCTTCCAGCTGCCTTTTGAGTTTGCGAAAGGCTGGGGGGTAATCCTCCGACACAGAGGCTCGAGCAAAGTGCTCGATAAAGTGCTCGGCAATCGCATTTGCATTGGTACATAACTCGCCATTTGTGGTAACACCGGGGACAGCTGTTGGTGCCTGGCACCCGAAAAGAAGTTTGATCTTTGCCCAGACTTGGGAAGGTGACGTGTCGCACCCAATGGTGGAGACGTATCTCTCCCAACATTTCTTCTTCCCTTGTTTGATAAGGTAGCATAGACAGGCATGGATCCATTTAAAGGCTATGAGGTGCTCCAGGGAAGGGTGCCGCTGTAGAACTCACCGACGCTCCATAATTGCTTCAGCAACTTCCGGTGACCACCAAGGGACTGTCTTAGCCTCGGGCACCCTAACGAGCGAGGAATCACTTTTTCTGCCACAGAAACAATTGTGTTAGTCCCCTGCTCAACCATCACATTAATGTTACCATGTGGGGGAGATTCAGCGGCGCCAGCAGAGGTGAAAGTTCCACAGTCCGCCTTGTTCAAAGCCCATCTGTGCAGGTGTCCGTGTGCCTGACGCTGGGGCAGTGACAGGAAGATGGGGAAGTGGTCACTACCACACACGTCGTCATGTGCTCTCCAGTGGATAGATGGGAGAAGTCCTGGGCTGCAAATTGATACATCAATGGCCAAGTAACTACCGTGAGCCACACTGAAATGTGTGGCGGCCCCAGTATTTAAGAGGTAGAGGTCGAATTGTGACAGTAAAGTGTCGACATCTCTGCCTCAGCAGTAAGCACGGTACCACCCCACAAGGCGTTATAGGCATTAGAATCTCACAGAAGTGGGAAATGTAGAAGGAGTTGATCAAACAGTGCAGCTAATACATTCAGGGGTACGTTGCATGTTAACCAGGGACCTAGAAACGACGGAGAGGCTCCGTCCCCGCCACAGCCGCAGTGGTCCACAACCCCACGATGACTACCACAGTCCATTTCACCCCTCCGCCACTCCACACCAAACCCAGGGTTATTGTGCGGTTCAGCCCCCAGTGGACCTCCCACAGGGAATGTCTCACACCAGACGAGTGTAACCCCTATGTTTGCATGGTAGAGTAATGGTAGTGTACGCGTACGTGGAGAACTTGTTTCCACAGCAATTGCCGACATAGTGTAACTGAAGTGGAATAAGGGGAACCAGCCCGCATTTGCCAAGGCAGATGGAAAACCATCTAAAAACCATCCACAGACTGGCCGGTTCACCAGACCTCGACACAAATCCACCGAGCGGATTCATGCCGGGGACCAGGCGCTCCTTCCCACCCGGAAAGCCGTGCGTTAGAGCGCACGGCCAACCGGGCGGGCACATTTAGGGGTACTGCACCATCTGGAGGGAGATATACATTGCAGACAGTTATTTCCTGTGTCGTCCATATTCTGACAGCCACAGCTTCAAGAAGGTTTTGAAGGGGCACATGTTCACTACAGACCGAGTTTAAGACATAAACGCAAACTCCACGTGACACTTGATTACAGTCACTATGGTTCCTGTAATATCCCTTATAGCCGCGGAGGGGAGGGGTCCGCACTGCTGAGAACCAGCAGGTGTAAAGCTTAACAGTTGCCGTAGCTCAGCCAGGCGGTGGAAAAAACTGCCGCAATTGCACTGGAGGATGACATCATGAGACTGGGAAGGCATGGAACAGTTTAGGCCTCAGAGTCACCTGCTGCCATCAATTTATTGCCTGAGGAGTCTATCCATTATGTCTGAGGGTGTGGCGAGATCTAGGTCCTCAGCGGACGCCAAAATCTCCACCCCATCCTTCGCCACTGAGCTAGTAGGTAACAGTGACACTGCAATTTCCTTGGTCTTAGTTGGTTCCTTTTTGGATTTCTCTCGCTGCTCCTTGGGTTTCCCTGGCTGGGAGGACTTCACTGGCTCGGTCTCTGGCTGGGACTGAGGATGAGCGTGAAGCCCTACAACCAGCTGCTTTTGGGCTCTTCAGCCACTGGCGCGTGTTGTCTTTTGCAGTAGAAGAAACATGGGAAGGGAGTGATCCAAGGGACCCCTTCCTAGTGAGAAAAGCCGAAGAAGACTTACACTTTTCCAATTTAGAAGTGGGGACGGATGATGGCTGGGAGGCGGGGGGTGGGGGGGCGTTGCTTCCGAAGTAGGTGGTGCAGGAGCGACAGGGAGGGAAATGGCCCCCCCCCCCCTCCTCGCCCTCAAGGGGGCAGGTGTAGTCTTCCAGCTCTGAGAGGTGATCTGGGTTGGCGGAACTGATGGTGCCAGAACTGTTGTAGCGGCGGCATAAGACGATGTCATATGCACAGGATGTAGGTGTTCAAATTTGCTCTTTGCCTCAGTGTAGGTCAGTCTGTCCAGGGTCTTGTACTTCATGATTTTCCTTTCTTTCTGGAGAATCCTGCAGTCAGGCGAGCAAGGCGAATGGTGCTCGCCGCAGTTGACACAGATGGGAGGCGGGGCACATGGAGTATTGGGATATGACGTGCGTCCGCAATCTCGGCATGTGACGCTGGAACTACAGCGGGAAGACATATGGCCGAACTTCCAGCACTTAAAGCGCCACATTGGGGGAGGGATATAGGGCTTTACATCACACCGGCAGACCATCACCTTGACCTTCTCGGGCAATGTATCACCCTCAAAGGCCAAGTGGAAGGCACCGGTGGCAACCTGACTGTCATTCGGACCCCGGTGGGCACGCAGAACAAGATGTACACCTCGCCGCTCTAAATTGGCGCGCAGCTCATCATCGGACTACAAAAGAAGGTCTCTGTGAAATATGATACCCTGGACCATATTTAAGCTCTTATGGTGCGTGATGGTTACAGAAACATCCTCCAGCTTGTCTCAAGCGAGTAACTCCCGTGACTGGGCAGAGGATGCTGTTTTGATCAAGACTGACCCACATCTCATTTTGGACAGGCCCTCCACCTCCCCGAACTTGTCCTCTAAATGCTCAACAAAAAACTGAGGCTTCAGCGTCATGAAAGATTCCCCATCAGCTCTCAAACATACAAAGTACCAGGGCGAATAAGATCCGCTGCCACCCTTAACCTGACGTTCCTCCCATGGTGTGGCCAGGGAGGGGAACCATTTGGTGTCATACTTCTGTGAGTTGAATTGAGCTCGTGATTGCTAGAGACTACAGGTGTTTCACCACCAGCAAGAGATGATGGACTATGCTTCATCGGAGCAAAGGCCATTACCAGGAGTCCCGATGCCCCAGGGGAATGAGCATCTACCTCTTGGCATAAGTGGAGAGTTAACAGCGCAGGCATCAGCAGAGCGATCCTTGTGTTGTCAGGGAGCTACAACCAACAGGTACATGGCGGCCCCACCACAACGGACTGGCTACCGTACTGGATATCAGGTGCAAAGAAGTTCATGGTCATCGTTGACACAGAAATTGACACTGCATAGTGCATGGTGGAAAACACACCCAGGAAGGTGTCCTCACCCAAGAGATGGAGAATGGGGAGGACTGCAATGCGACGACGAGAAAGTAGGCAAAAAATCTCAAAGCACGATGGATACAATGCACCTTGTAAAGCGGCCTTCGCCAATTGGCTCGCTCTTAGTGAAAATTTTGAAGAATGGAGGTCATACCCTACAGGGGACCATCACATAAAGGCTAAAATGTGTGAAACTCCTTTTAGTCACCTTGTACGACAGGCAGGAATACCTCGGGCCTATTCTAACCCCCGGACTCACAGGGAGGGGTGGAATTAAGGTGATGGGGCATGGATAACTAGATGGAGCATTAGGCAATGCCAGACAAATGCATGAGGTGATGCCGAGGGAATCTGATTACGAAATCAGCCACTGTAGAGGAGTCTTGCAAATTTGGGAGCAAAATAACTCATGAAGTAGAAAGAAAATAAATTGCAAATTGTCAATAGCTAGGAACACGTTCCTAAAAAAGGGAAATTTGTTAGCATCACAAAAATTAAAATGTATGTTTCGAAGACTTGATACAGAAGAACAACAGGACAACCACATACATTGGCTGCTTGAGTCCACCTGTACACAGTACAACAGAACATAGTTAAAAATGTTATCAGAGGTATATTGTTTCATGGCTATGTTATTTTTAAAATCAGATTGAGATTTACGTAGCAACAGTGATGACCTTCTCTAATTCCAACACAAAATTTTAATGTCTAGAAGTTATAATCCCACAAGGCATTTTGTTTTCAGGCACTGGGTGGTTTCGTTGTAAGCGGCGTGTTTCTAACAGCCACTCTGCAGATGCTTTAGTGAGTGTTTTGTATCATAACGACTGCAGTAGATACATGACTTCAAGAGCAGTTCTCATTCTGAGAGGAGACATTCCAATAAAAAACAGTGGGTCACCAGCCTCAGCACATGTGCAGGATGTCATGCCAGTTCAGCAGGCACAAATTATCTGACTAATGTCCTCATTGTCAACAGTGTCCACCAAGTTTAGTTATGCCTGCCTTGCAGAGCCATCAAAGTGTAACTGAATTCAGATAGGTACTAAATGAAAGCCCTGCAAAAATGAAAGATCAAGATCTGTTAGCTCTCAAGTTTGCATGCTAAGACGTTTCACCAAAATGCAGACCCACAAATAAAACAGTTGCTGAATTTCACTTACTTAAAAAACACGCCTTGTATTTGGCACACTTAAAATTTATATTATCAATTATGCAATTTAGTAGTGTTTATTACATATATTTCTGGATTCATTTATAAAATCGTCATCTAAACTAATAGAAGCACACCACTCGTGGTCTCGTGGTAGTGTTCACGGTTCCCGAGCATGGGGTCGCGGGTTTGATTCCCGGCGGGGTCAGGGATTTTTAACTGTCCTGAGATGACTGGGTGTTGTGTCATCATCATCATCATCATCATCATCATCATCATCATTCATTCCCATTATGGTTGGAGCTCGGTACGGGCTTTTGTCAAAGTTTCGAGAACATACCTTCACCGAAGAGTCAAGCAGTATATTGCTCCCTCCTACGTATATCTCGCGAAGAGACCATGAGGATAAAATCAGAGAGATTAGAGCCCACACAGAGGCATACCGACAATCCTTCTTTCCACGAACAATACGAGACTGGAATAGAAGGGAGAACCGATAGAGGTACTCAAGGTACCCTCCGCCACTCACCGTCAGGTGGCTTGCGGAGTATGGATGTAGGTGTAGATGGAGGAAGGTAATGGCAGACCACTTCCATTAGGACCTTGCCTAGTACAGCAGTGTGGGTCTTCCGCATCGTTCCCCTATGCTCCGTCAAGAAGCATGGGACTTCATTTTCATTCCAAACTAATAGAAATTCATTTGTCAAGAAAAATTGTAAATTCTTTGGAATATTGTTATTACCACAGAGTGAAGTAGTAGTAAACATGCTTTGGACGTATTTTTGTATTTTGGATGAACAATGTAATTTCAGCTTTCGTAGTGCCAAAATTCAAGATACAGTGTGATATAGTAAACTGTGAGACAGTAAATTATCATGAAGACAAAAGTTCTGCAAAGACATTCTTCAAAATTATTTAGGTCAATTGAACCATGAGAACCTAAAATGTGAGAAGAACTGGAGCCAACTGTGCAAGAAAAGATAAGTAAAAAGTTTACTGTAAATCTTACTCCTCTCAAATCTTCTGAAAAAACTTCGCCACTGTGGACAGTAGCAACAACAAGAAAGGGAGGGGTAGATAACAAGTGTGGGCGTCGTATGGGATTAATTGACTAATAATGCAGTTTTATGTGTTGCAGAAAAGAAAATTGTAAATTACTTGATTTATTTAATTTACAATTTATGTGTGAATATATTTCTGATCACATGAAACAAAAAAACCAAAGCAAATCATACCAACAGTAACAATGTACTACCAATAATGACGGACCGGATTGAATGAAAGAGGACTTTACAACTACAACCAGGGACATAAAAAAGGAAAGATAAGTACAAACTATCTGTGAAGTTAATTTTTTTTGTGGACTCGTGTGCTTGTTAACATAATGAATAGGGACAAGGGCAGGAGTAAGGTAGAAACAAAAGCTGTAGGATCCAGTCAGGACAGGTCTGAGCCGGGTGAAATCGTAGTCAGTAAAGAAAACAGTAAAAACTGATATTTTGCAGTTAATTTTGGAAAAAATAGAGGAAATGAAGACAGATAACGATAGTCAATCACAGGACCAACTTACTAATCAAGTTTTGGAGCTAAAAAATGGGTTATCAGAGGGGATAAAAAGTGTGAATGAAAAAGGTGATGTTTTAGAAAATAAATTTTTTGTTTTGGGAAATGAGTTTGTAGCTGAGTCAGTGAAACAATCAATGAATGTTGGCGATGTCAGAGCTGAATAGAAAGCCACAGTGGAAAAAACGAACAAAATATCACCAGTTTAAACCAAAAAACTTCAAATGTTGAAAACAATATGTGAACTAATGTAACTGGTTTATATCAAAAAATTTCACCAGTTTATGAAATTTTGTCTGAACCAAAGTATGTGTGCAAACAATGGTAAGATAATTTACATGCAGTGGATTTTCTGTACAACTGCAGAGAGAGTTTTGTGTCAGGCATGTATGACAATCAAAAAATTAAATTTGTTAAAAGATGTCTTGCAGGCGAACCTATGTCATGGGTAAATTTAAAGTTAAGTCAGTGGGAAACATATCAAGAGTTTTGAGAAACGTTTTTTGTCTAAGTTTCTTCAGAAACTGAATAGGGGAGAAACAAAAGCGAATTTTGGAACGGTCCTAAATATAGGAATAAAGACAGCACTTTGAAAGAGTTTCGTAAGAACCAACTTAAAAAATAAGCATACCTTTACAAATAATTTGACAAAATGAGCTTCACTGACGCACTTAAAAGGGGATCACCAGAAAGACTGCAGTGGGATTAATTACTTGGACCTGACGATTGTCTTGAACAATTTTTACACTACGTTGACAGGCTGGATAGGGCAGTAGAAAGAAGTATGTCCCATAGTAATCTGAATAGTAGAAATCACAACAGGAGTAATTACAGAAACAGAGATAATGGTAACTTCTATCAGAATCAAAGTGTCAAGAGAGAGAGAAATTTTGAACATCAGCAGGATAGGAATAATGGGGATAACGATGGGCAATTTAATAGCAGAAACAATCAGAGATGTAACTACTCGGGAAACAGCAGTTCGCCTCAATGAAGGTCCACAATTTTGGGGCGAGGAAACATAACAAGCACAGGACCCTTAAGTTACACTTGCAATTAGACAATAATAACAGTGTTAATGATATGACACAAGTATCTGAAATAATCAGATTCCTCATTTATATTTTGATCATAAGCCTTGGGATAATATGTTTAATTAGGTAATGTAGGTGCTAATCACGAATCAGAATGACAGTTGAGGAATTTTTGATGTAGTATGTACTAATTATTTCTTCTTTTGACCAGAAAACAGTGTTGTTGATATATGTAAATCAGGTGATGACTGTACTGAATTAGAACTAGGTGATATTTTTATCTACATGTCAATGAGAGCTGTGAAATAACTGAGACTGGTAAGTCTGAGCTTATTGCAGATGAATATAGATGAGCTAAATTACTTTGATGGAGATGAAACTTTTCTTACAAACCTGTACTGTTAGTGATGTCAATGAGGTAATTTTGTGATGAAGATGAGTACAGGTATTTGTGGAGTTTAAGAATAATTAAGTTTCAGAGTTATTTGGAATGATGTTGACAATACAGGTAAGAGATTTATGTGATACGTGAGAGTCATCAAATATCAGTCCAGTCAAAGCAGTTTTTCATTAATGTCATGCAGAGTAATGATCCACACAGTAAAGGTGAGGTGTCTGTGAGCCTGGAGAATACAGGTGAAAACTTTATGAAGTTTGTTTGGGACCAGATTGATGAGAATGTAGATAAAAGTGGATTCTGAAATAAGTTAGCTGTGATTAGTCGGAATTTAAATCCCAAATGGTGGAATGAAGTGAAAGAGGATCTAAGCAAGAAGGGTAATTTTGACAGTAATATGTTTCGTGTTCCTTCTACAAAAAATGATGTTAGATGTGTCATGAAATCTATTCATTGTGTTCAGTCTTTACCTGACAATATGAGTAGCCAAAATATTGTTACGATACCTGTAAAACTGATAAAACCCTGTGAAGACAGTGTGGATGTAGCATTTTATGAAACTGACCGTGATCTTTTGCATGAAGTGTGTGACAACAGAGAAGAAGACAGCAACCAGCCACTATTACTACTGCTATTTATTTAAGTAAATAGTGCCGTAACATTTTGAACTGACAAGTTCATCATCAGCTGGCTGTTCACAAGATTTACAAGATGCACTTTACATAATCGTTAGTTTTCGATTTTTATTCTTCCACTGTAGAAAAATATTCATGGTGTGTTGTGAACAGCCATCTGATGATGAACTTGTCAGTTCAAAATCTTACGGCGTTATTTACTTAAATAAATAGCAGTATTAGTAGTGGCAGGTTGCTGTCTTCTACTTTGTAAGAATCAACCTATGTTAAAATTAAGACTGATCAAGTAACTGTTTGACTGATACAGTTAGCCCATATATATATGAACAATTTAGGGACAAGATCCAGTACCGTAAGAATTTTGTGTAACTGTTCATTGTATGTGTAAAGATAAGAGAAGCTACTGGTAAGCAAAGAAAATTGGTAAAATCTCAGGTACTATGGACTTTTAGTATAGAAGACAAGATCTTTGAACATGGATGCATAATGATCCCTACTCTGGAAGAAAATATACACCATATTTGTAGGTACATACAACTATATAATTCTGTTCTGTTTGTCAGAAATGTAGTATGTAAGATGATGTGATTTCTAATGTTCTGTCTCATCTATAGACTGCGTTTAAATCTGTGCCACACTATATTTCCAGGTGCATACAACTATATAATTATGTTTTATAATTGATTTGTGCTTTAGAATTTTATATGTATGTGGCATGAGACTAAATAAGTAGATCCATTTACAGTTTTGAAATGGGACAATGCCATTAAAAATCTAGTAATAAATTTTCTTATCTTAGAATACAGTGTTGTTGTTGTGGTCTTCAAGAGACTGGTTTCATGCAGCTCTCCATGCTACTCTATCCTTGCAAGCTTCATCATCTCCCAGTACCTACTGCAACCTACATCCGTCTGAATCTGTTTAATGTATTCATCTCTTGGTCTCCCTCTACTATTTTTACCCTCCACACTGCCCTCCAATACTAAATTGGTGATCCCTTGATGCCTCAGAATATGCCCTACCAACCAATCTCTTCTTCTAGTCAAGTTGTGCCACAAATCCACAAATTTCTCTTCTCTCCAATTCTATTCAGTACCTCCTCATTAGTTATGTGATCTACCCTTCTAATCTTCAGCATTCTTCTGTAGCACCGGATCTCGAAAGCTTCTATTCTCTTCTTGTCTAAACTATTTATCGTACATGTTTCACATCCGGCTACACTCCATACAAATACTTTCAGAAACGACTTCGTGACACTTAAATCTATACTCGATGTTAACAAATTTCTCTTCTTCAAAAACGCTTCCCTTTCCATTGCCAATCTACATTTTATATCCTCTCTACTTGGACCCTCATCAGTTATTTTGCTCCCCAAATAGCAAAACACATTTATTACTTTAAGCGTCTCATTTCCTAATCTAATTCCCTCAGCATCACCTGCCTTAATTCGACTACATTCCATTATCCGTGTTCTGCTTTTGTTGATGTTTATCTTATCTCCTCCTTTCAAGACACTGTCCATTCCGTTCAACTGTACTTTCAAGTCCTTTGCTGTCTCTGACAGAATTACAATGTCATTGGCGAACCTCAAAGTTTTTATTTTTTCTCCATCGATCTTCACTCCTACTCCAAATTTTTCTTTTGTTTCCTTTACTGATTGCTCAATATACAGATTGAATAACATCGGAGAGAGGCTACAACCCTGTCTCCCTTCCTTCCCAACCACTGCTTCCCTTTCATGTCCCTCGACTCTTATAACTGTCATCTGCTATCTGTACAAATTGTAAATAGCCTTTTGCTCCCTGTATTTTACCCCTGCCACCTTTAGAATTTGAAAGAGAGCATTCCAGTCAACATTGTCAAATGCTTTCTCTAAGTCTACAAATGTTAGAAATGTAGGTTTGCCTTTCCGTAAACTATTTTCTAAGATAAGTCGTAGGGTCAGTATTGCCTCACGTGTTCCAACATTTCTACGGAATACAAACTGATCATCCCAGACGTCGGCTTCTACCAGTTTTTCCACTCATCTGTAAAGAATTTGTGTTAGTATTTTGCATCAGTGCCTTATTAAACTGATAGTTTGGTAATTTTCACATCTGTCAACACTTGCTTTCTTTGGGATCAGAATTATTATATTCTTCTTGAAGTCTGAGGATATTTTGCCTGTCTCATACATCTTGCTCACCAGATGGTAGAGTTTTGTCAGGGCTAGCTCTCCCAAGGCTGTCAGTAGTTCTAATGGAATGTTTTCTACTCCCGGGGCCTTGTTTTGATTCAGGTCTTTCAGTGCTCTGTCAAATTCTTCATGCAGTAACACATCTCCCATTTCATCTTCATCTACATCCTCTTCCATTTCCTTAATATTGTCCTCAAGTACATAATATCTTCCTCAAGTACATCGCCCTTGTATACACCCTCTATATACTCCTGCCAACTTTCTGCTTTCCCTTCTTTTCTTAGAACTGGGTGTCCATCTGAGCTCTTGATATTCATACAAGTGGTTCTCTTTCCTCCAAAGGTCTCTTTAATTTTCCTGTAGGCAATATCTATCTTATCCCTAGTGATATGTTCTTCTACATCCTTACATTTGTCCTCTACCCATCCCTGCTTAGCCATTTTGCACTTCCTGTCAATCTCATTTTTGAGACGTTTGTATTCCTTTTTGCCTGCTTCTTTTACTGTGTTTTTATATTTTCTCCTTTCATCAATTAAATTCAATATTTCTTCTGTTACCCAAGGATTTCTACTAGCCCTCGTCTTTTTACCTACTTGATCCTCTGCTGCCTTCACTACTTCATCCCTCAAAGCTACCCATTCTTCTTCTACTGTATTTCTTTCCCCCATTCCTGTCAATTGTTCCCTTATGCTCTCCCTGAAACTCTGTACAACCTCTGGTACTTTCAGTTTATCCAGGTCCCATCTCCTCAATTTCCCACTTTTTTGCAGTTTCTTCAGTTTTAATCTACAGTTCATAACCAATAGATTGTGGCCAGAGTCCACATCTGCCCCTGGAAATGTCTTACAATTTAAAACCTGGATCCTATATCTCTGTCTTACCATTATATAATCTATCTGACACCTTCCAGTATCTCCCGGGTTCTTCCATGTATACAAATTTCTGTTATGATTCTTGAACCGAGTGTTAGCTATGATTAAGTTATGCTCTGTGCAAAATTCTACCAGGCGGCTTCCTCTTTCATTCCTTAATCCCATTCCATATTCACCTACTATGTTTCCTTCTCTTCCTTTTCCTACTATCGAGTTCCCATCACCCATAACAATTAAATTTTCGTTTCCCTTCACTATCTGAATTATTTCCTTTATCTCATGATACATTTCATCAATCTCCTTGTCATCTGCGGAGCTAGTTGGCATATAAACTTGTACTACTGTGGTAGGCGTGGACTTCGTATCTATCTTGGTCACAATAATGCGTTCACTATGCTGTTTGTAGTAGCTTACCCGCATTCCTATTTTCCTATTCATTATAAACCTACTCCTGCATAACCCCTATTTGATTTTGTATTTATAAATCTGTATTCACCTAACCAGAAGTCTTATTCCTCCTGCCACCGAACTTCATTAATACCCAGCATATCTAACTTTAACCTATCCATTACCCTTTTTAAATTTTCTAACCTACCTGCCCAATTAACATTTCATGCTCCAATCTGTAGACTGCCAGTTTTCTTTCTCCTGATAACAACGTCCTCCTGAGTAGTCCCCACCCGGAGATCCGAATGAGGAACTATTTTACCTCCGGAATATTTTACCCAAGAGGATGCCATCATCATTTAACAATACAGTAAAGCTCCATGCCCTCAGGAAAAATGATGGCAAGGCCGTTTTGGTTAGTGTTACAAGGCCAGATCAGTCAATCATCCAGACTGTTGCCCCTGCAACTACTGAAAAGGCTGCTGCCCCTCTTCAGGAAACACACGTTTGTCTGGCCTGTCAACAGATACTCCTTCGTTGTGGTTGCACCTACAGTATGGCTGTCTGTATCGCTGAGGCACACAAGCCTCCCCACCAGTGGCAATGTCCATGGTTCATGGGTTAAATATTTTTATTACTATTATTATTATTATTATTATTAGTAGTAGTAGTAGTAGTAGTAGTAGTAGTCTTCTTTCTCTTCTCACGCGTTATGTCTGGTCAAAAATGGAAAGTGACGCGGACCTTGATCAAGCGTGACTTCCTTTTAACTGTACGGTATATGTTATATTGCATCTACGAACTTTCAGGTAATTGAACATGTATCAATAATTAGGGATTTCTGTAGTTGTATATATAGGTTTGGATGTAGCTGTATTGCATTGATGTACTGGTGGATATTGTGTGGTATGACTCCTGTAGTTGATAGTATAATTGGTATAATGTCAACTTTATCCTGATGCCACATGTCCTTGACTTCCTCAGCCAGTTGGATGTATTTTTCAATTTTTTCTCCTGTTTTCTTTTGTATATTTGTTGTATTGGGTATGGATATTTCGATTAGTTGTGTTAATTTCTTCTTTTTATTGGTGAGTATGATGTCAGGTTTGTAATGTAGTGTTGTTTTATCTGTTATAATGGTTCTGTTCCAGTATAATTTGTATTCATCATTCTCCAGTACATTTTGTGGTGCATACTTGTATGTGGGAACATGTTGTTTTATAAGTTTATGTTGTAAGGCAAGCTGTTGATGTATTATTTTTGCTACATTGTCATTTCTTCTGTGGTATTCTGTATTTGCTAGTATTGTACATCCGTTTGTGATGTGATCTACTGTTCCTATTTGTTGTTTGCAAAGTCAGCATTTATCTGTTGTGGTATTGGGATCTTTAATAATATGCTTGCTGTAGTATGTTGTGTTTATTGTTTGATCCTGTATTGCAATCATGAATCCTTCCGTCTCACTGTATATATTGCCTTTTCTTAGCCATGTGTTGGATGCGTCTTGATCGATGTGTGGCTGTGTTAGATGATACGGGTGCTTGCCATGTAGTGTTTTCTTTTTCCAATTTACTTTCTTCGTATCTGTTGATGTTATGTGATCTAAAGGGTTGTAGAAGTGCTTATGAAATTGCAGTGGTGTAGCCGATGCATTTATATGAGTGATTGCTTTGTGTATTTTGCTAGTTTCTGCTCATTCTAGAAAGAATTTTCTTAAATTGTCTACCTGTCCATAATGTAGGTTTTTTATGTCAATAAATCCCCTTCCTCCTTCCTTTCTGCTTAATGTGAATCTTTCTGTTGCTGAATGTACGTGATGTATTCTATATTTGTGGCATTGTGATCGTGTAAGTGTATTGAGTGCTTCTAGGTCTGTGTTACTCCATTTCACTACTCCAAATGAGTAGGTCAATATTGGTATAGCGTAAGTATTTATAGCTTTTGTCTTGTTTCTTGCTGTCAATTCTGTTTTCAGTATTTTTGTTAGTCTTTGTCTATATTTTTCTTTTAGTTCTTCTTTAATCTTTGTATCATCTATTCCTATTTTTTGTCTGTATCCTAGATATTTATAGGCATCTCTTTTTTCCATCGCTTCTATGCAGTTGCTGTGGTTATCCAATATGTAATCTTCTTGTTTAGTGTGTTTTCCCTTGACTATGCTATTTTTCTTACATTTGTCTGTTCCAAAAGCCATATTTATATCATTGCTGAATACTTCTGTTGTCTTTAGTAATTGGCTGAGTTGTTGATTTGTTGCTGCCAGTAGTTTTAGATCATCCATGTATAGCAAATGTCTGATTTTGTGTGGGTATGTTCCAGTAATATTGTATCCATAATTTGTATTTTTTAGCATGTTGGATAGTGGGTTCAGAGCAAGGCAGAACCAGAAAGGACTTAATGAGTCTCCTTGGTATATTCCACGCTTAATCTGTATTGGCTGTGATGTGATATTATTTGAATTTGTTTGGATATTAAGTGTGGTTTTCCAATTTTTCATTACTATGTTTAGGAACTGTATCAATTTAGGATCTACTTTGTATATTTCCAATTTTTATTTTAGCTTGATATGTCACCTCTGCATCTATTATCAGTTGCTCTTTACATCCTCGTGCTCCTTTGCAACAGCCTTTTTGTTCTTCATTTATAATTTTGTTCTGTGTTGTATGTGTCATTAATTTCTGTGTAATGACTGAAGTTAATATTTTGTATATTGTTGTTAGGCATGTTATGGAGCGATATTTAGCTGGGTTTGCTGTGTCTACTTGATCTTTAGATTTCAGATAAGTTATTCCATGTGTAAGTGTATCAGGGAATGTGTATGGGTCTGCAATGTAACTGTTAAATAATTTAGTTAGATGTGAATGTGTTGAGGTGAACTTCTTTAGCCAGAAATTTGCTATTTTATCTTTTCCAGGGGCTTTCCAACTGTGAGTAGAATTAATTGCTTGGGTGACTTCATGTTGCAAAATTATCACTTCAGGCATTTGTGGTATCATCTTGTATGTGTGTGTTTCTGCTTGTATCCACCGTGCATGCCTGTTATGTTGTACCGGGTTTGACCATATGTTGCTCCAGAAGTGTTCCATGTGTGTTATGATTGGTGGTTCAAAATGGTTCAAATGGCTCTGAGCACTATGGTACTTAACATCTATGGTCATCAGTCCCCTAGAACTTAGAACTACTTAAACCTAACTAACCTAAGGACAGCACACAACACCCAGCCATCATGAGGCAGAGAAAATCCCTGACCCCGCCGGGAATCGAACCCGGGAACCCGGGCGTGGGATATGATTGGTGGATTGTCTATTTTAATGTGTGTGTTATCTATTGTCTGGTAAAATTTCTTTTGGTTTGTGTTGAATGTTTGGTTTTGTTACCTTCTATTTTCACTTTATGTATCTTCTAAGTCGTTTGGCCAATGCTTGTAATTTCTGCTTCTTTTTGTCTAATTGCTCTATCGCGTCTTGTTGTGAGATTTTACCTAACCATTTTCATTTTTTTTCTGACATTTCATTTCTTATAAATTGTGTTAGCTGTCCGATGTCTTTTCTCAGTTTTTCTATTCTGATCTGTAGCCTGTATTGCCATGCTGGTTTTGTGGGTTTCTTCTGTGTGTTGGTTGGTTCTGATCTCTGCCTAGTGTGTATATTTAGTGTAGTGAGTGCTCCTATATAAACCAGTAGTTGTAACTCTTCCATAGTTGTGTTTTCATTTATTTTGTTGTATATGATTGTGTTGATAGTTTTTATTGTTGTTTCGACTTGTGGGTTATTTGGTGGTCTATGCAAGAATGGTCTAATGTCTGTATTTGTGTCTTTGTATTCTATATGTGTCAGCTGAAATTTTTCTTCTATGTCTAACATATGTCACTTCGTGTTCTATTTGTGCTTGATCTGGTGGCTGTCTTAAGATTTCGTTTTCCTCTGATTGTTTAATTGATGCGTGTTGTTCTTTGTTTGTTTGCTCTGGGATGTTTGAGTCCATTACTCTATTTTCTTCTTCTTCTGATTGCACATTATTTTGTTCCAGTATTTGTTGTACTTGTTGTTTGATGTTTTCTAATTCTGACTGGGGTATCCTGTTATTTCTGATTATTACACGGATCTGATCAGCTAGTCGTTGTTCTGTTAAAAATTTTAATTCTGGGTATCTGGTAATAAATGTTGTGTATACTTGTGATCTGCATCCAGTTGTGTTGGTTCCTAGGTTTGTTGATTGGTTTATTTTATTATTATTATTATTCCTGTGTACTCTGCAGAAAATAATTAAATTTGTCATGAACTCTTTAGTGTAAAGGCATGGATGTTCTGGTAAATTGAGTGAAAACTTGTTTTATTTATATGTACTATAAAAAATAGGAATAGTATCTTAGTACATCCGTGTATCTCACTATACTAGTTCATTTTTTCATTACATTTAGCTCTGTTTATAAAAGTTTCATATGTGAACACTTTTTAATCCATTCTGACATAAACCCTGTATACTTGTTTTTTCAATGTAAATAGGCAGAGCATATGCTGTGTGATGTGAGAGAGGTATTGAACAGCATACTTAATGCACAAAACATTTTTCCAGGATCTAATGTGAAAGCTAGATAGGAAGTTACCTATCCGTTGGAGCTTGTGATGAGAAATCTAGGAAGGAAACTGAAAGTTGTGGGTGGATCCACTCCCACACTCCTATATGGGTGCACCCTTGCTGCTCCAGTCAGCTTACAAGAGGTCATAGGTGCTGTCAACTACATCAGTGTTGTGACTGAAATTTGTAAATTGTTAGCCAAGAAATTATCCTATATCAAGAACTCACGGAACTATTTGTTTAGAAAAGTCGTCACTGCCTTGGAGAGTGTTATTCCACATAAATCTATGTTTTTTCAAGTAGGGGATTAACTTCACAACACATTATGTTACTTTAAATAATGCTGTAAAAGGTTAATTTTTATGACTCATGATTCGTTATGTGAAAACTTTAAGTAGTTCAAGAGTGCATTCTATGAACCATGTTGTAAGTAATTATCAGAATCTGATAAAATTAAGCACTATTAGGTTAGTAGTCATACATTTCAAAGAATTTTCTTATCTCAACACACAGTGTATATATTTTTTTGAGCAACTGTAAATGAATCTCTTAGGCTTCTATGTACACAGATTAGTTTGTATGAACAACTAGCAAATAGTGTGGAAGACATTTACAAGTATAGACTGTATAACAATATGTATACATTTATGATTTCACACACCGATTTTGATCCTCAAGCTACGACATTATATTGTCATTCACAACTATTTATTACTCTGATTACCTGTATTTATCCTTTACCACCTTCAGATGTCAGTCAATGCGTCTTCTCAGTTTGCAGTCAGTCAGAAGTAAGGTGGTGTCCACTCAATAAAAGGGGTTTTGTGTGCTGCAGTTTGCAAAGAATGAGTCGGTGATTTCAGTCAAGAGTGAGTCAGTTATTTTGGTCCAGTAAGCTTTTCATCAGCATTCTGGCACTGTTCCACATGTACCCAATAACATTCATCACAGGTATTGCCAATATGTAGAGAAATGATGCTTGTGCGAAGGGAAGAGTCCAGGTCAACCTTGCACTTCCAATGACAGGGTGGAAAGAATTTGGCAAATGTTGGAGCAGAGTTCACGACAGTCTACTCACTACGAAAGTAGAGAACTGGCAATGCCCTGATGTAGCTCCACCACACTGGCACACTGTACTTCAGTTCCTCAATGACACTCTTTCTCAACACAGGATAGGATGCATGGGGACCTGACACACTGCCCTGTATACTTTGCCTCCAAGATCGCCAGGCATGGTCCTATGCAATTTTTTCTTGTGGGGGATATGTGAAGTAAAATGTGTTCAGCTCCCCGTTATCCAACGACATAGAAAAAGTGAAGGACGGAATAACAGATACCATTACTTCTGTCAAAGTCTAAACATCTTGTTAAGTTTATGATGAATTTAGTTATTGTCTATATGTTGTTTGTGCTGCTGCTGGTGGACACACAGAGCATCTGTAATAGCAAAGATTTTGTATTTTGCAATTCACCCATCTTTTAGTATGTTTTTAACAATAAATATGGAGTTTTGAAATCAGGTCATTATTTTTTAATCATCCTGTACATTATTCACAGCATAGTGTTTGGCTGTTAATGATAATGGTATATTGGACTTTGAAGTAAGCATTGACCTCAATGAAATATTCCTGGTTTACAATAAATGAAAGCTATCTGACAAATTTTCTGTCAATAAATCGTTGTTTGTGTTTAAATTAACATAGCTCATTTAAACGCCCTCATTCTCTTCTTCGTAACGCACATACTACCTTTTCCACAAACTTTGTACTCCAAACATTATTCATATGGAAACATTTTGTGCTCTAGAAATGCCTAATCTTAAATAATGATTATTCCCAAACTTCAGTACCATGGTTTCGTAGCCCTGACTTTTCAGATCCCAAATATGTCTACTTTCACTAGAATTACTTGTTAGTCTGTTAATAAATTCAGAAAATTTAACTTTCTCAAAACTTTTTTGTGAGCTTTGGTAATCCCCACGTACACAGAGCACCTATAATTTTGTGATTTTTTTTAGTTATACAGCTTAAAGTTAAATAGACTGTTCACTTGCCTGTGGCCTCGTTATCCCTTTTAATTTCCCTGATTTTTATGTTAATATTCAATCATAGGTTAGTATTTTAACATTTTGCAATTTTTCATTTTACATTTGCCTATGAATAGGCATGGTAAACAGCACCACAGTAATTTTGTATCCACCTATCAAGATGTAAACTACTTTGAGAGTCAGTCAAATGATATCTTCCATTAAATCAATATTATATAGTTGGTAACCAGATAATACTTGTTCGAAGAATCACTTGAGGAAGAGGTATACTTGGCAAACGCCAGGAAATACAGGAAGATTTCAGTTAGAGACTCCAAAATTACATGCCGGATTGTAAGGCACGCCAAGGAGCAGATACAGACTCGTATCACAATTTAGTAATGATGGAGAGTAGGCTGAAGTTTAACGGATTAAACAGGAAGCTTCCTTGTGCAAAGAAACAGGATACAAAAGCACTAAGGAATGAAGAGATATGCTTGAAGTCCTCTGAGGCTATAGATACCGTGATAGTGAACAGCTCAGTATGCACTTCAGTTGAAGAATGGAAATCTCTCAAAACAGCAAATCACAGAATCTGGAAAGAAAGACATAGGTACTAGGGAGGCAATTGCAAATAAAACATGGATAACTTAAGAAATACTTTAGCTGATCAACAAAAGAATGAAGCACAAAAATTCTGGAATACATACATACTAGTCACTTAGGTAAGAAGTAAATAGGAAGTGCAGGGAAGCTAAAGTGAAATGGCTACATGAAAAATATGAAGAAATTGAAAAAGAAATCATTGTTGGAAGGACTGACTCACATTCAGAAAAGCCAAAACCACATTTAGTGAAATTAAAAGCAATTGAGGTAACATTAAGAGTGCAATGAGAATTCCACTGTTAAATGCAAATGAGAGATTGAACAGGTAAAAGGAATGCAGTAAAGGCCTCTATGACATGATAGACGAAGAAACAAATTGAAAGGGCAGAGAAAGGGGATCTAGTATTAGCATCAATATTTAAAAGAGTTTTGGAGGACTTAAGATCAAATAAGGCAGAACAGATAGAAACATTCTATCAGAATTCCTAAAATCATTGGGGGAAGTAGCAACAAAATGACTATTCATGTTGGAGTCAAATGTATGAGACTGGTTATATGCCAACAGACTTTTGGAACATCATCCATACAGTTCCAAAGAATGCAACAGTCGACAAGTGAGAGAATTATCGCAAAGTCAGGTTAACAGCTCATGAATCCAAGTTGTTGACAAAAATTATATACAGAGGAATTGAAAAGAAAATCGAGGATCTGTTAGAAGATGATCAGTTTCGATATAGGAAAGGCAAAGGCAGCAAAGAGGCAGTTTTGTCATTGCATTTGATAATGGAAGCAAGACTTAAAAAAAAAAATCAAGACACGTTCACAGGATTTGTCAACCTGAAAAAAAAGCATATAAATTGGCGCAAGATGTTTGCAGTTCTGAGAAAAATAGGGATAAGCTATAGGAAAAGAAGGGTGATGTACACTATAAACAAGAACCACGAGGGAACGATAGAGAGTTCAAAAACAAGAACAAAGTATTCAATTAAAAAGGGTGTAAGACAGAAAAGTAGTCTTCTATACATCCAAGAAGCACTGACAGAAATAAAACAGAGGTTCAAGAATTGGATTAAAATTCAAGATGAAAGGATATAAATGATGAGAACTGCTGATGACATTGTTATCCTAGGCAAAAGTGAAGGAGAATTACAGAATCTGTTGAATGGAGTGAACATTCTAATGAGTACAGAATATGGACTGTGACTAAATCAAAGAAAGATGAAAGTAACGAGGATCAGTGAGAAGTTGATGATCACGAAGCAGATGAAATTCTGCTACCTCGGCAGAAAAATAACCAATGATGGATGTAGCAAGAAGAATATATAAAAGGAGACTAGCACAGGCAAAAAGGGCCTTCCTGGCCAAGAGAAATCTACTTGTATCAAACACAGGCCTTAATTTGATTAAGAAATTTCTTAGAATGTATGTCTGGAGCAGAGAATTGTATGGTAGTGAAATATGCACTGTGGGAAGACTGGACTGGAAGAAAATCAAAGCATTTGCCATGTGGTGCTACAGAAGAACGTTGAAAATTAGGTGGACTGATAAGGTAAAGAATAAGGTGGTTCTTTGCAGAATCTGTGAGGATAGGAATAAATGGAAAACACTGACGAGAAGAAGAGTCAAGATGACAGGACATGTGTTAAGACATCAGGGATTAACTTTTTATGGTGCTAGAGGGAGCTGTAGAGGGTAAAAGTTGTAGAGCAAGACAGAGATTGGAATTTATACAGCAAGTAATTGAGGATGGAGGTTGCAAGTGCCACTCTGAAATGAAGAGTTGGGCACAGGAGTGGCATTTGTGCTGGGCCACATCAGACCTGTCAGAAGATTTAAAAAAATGTTTATATTTACTTTCAGTCAGTCAGCAGCACGCACACACACAAAATGTAAACTTCTGTCTCAGTCTGCAATTGGATATCAAGACATCAACAACACATGACTAGGTTAGCTGGTTTGTATAAATCAGAATGTAACCATCAAAGTGTACTTTTTGTGAGCGAAAAGTAAAAATTATTCTGTTAGGCTGCCACTAGATAACTGTGTGATGTGGTACTAATGAATGTGGTTTGCAAACCTGTTTCAAATATGTAGACTCTCGCTTGTGACAAAAGTGGCTGTTAGACAGGGAACAATGATTAACACAAAAATGGAGAGATTGAAAATTAAATACTGCAGAGTTATACGAGATACTTTTATCAGAAGACAAATGCCACCGAGCAAGTACAAGGCTACTAAAAGGTTAACACCAAGTGAGCAAGGTTACGAAGTTTTAATGATGGTGGCTGAGGAGGTCAGAGTTACAGACAGACATATCCTTTGCCCTGTCACCACTGAGATAATCCTCCTTACAGAACTCACACTCCCTTGGCATATGAGAATCAGAGCTTTGATTGTTTCTCCTGCAGACAAAGACATATTTCCTATACTGCACCATGTGATCAAAAGTACCCCGACACCTGCAAAATCATACATTTTTCATATTAGGTGCATTGTGCTGCCACCTACTGCCAGATACTCCATATCAGCGACTTCAGCAGTCATCAGACATTGTGAAAGAGCAGAATGGGGCACTCTGCGAAACTCACAGACTTTGAATGTGGTCAGGTGATCAGGTGTCGCTTGTGTCATACATCTGTACGTGAGACTACCACACTCCCTAGGTCCACTGTTTCTGATGTGGTAGTGAAGTGGAAACGTGAAGGCACACATACAGCACAAAAGCGTATAGGCCAGCCTTGTCTGTTGACTGCCAACAGTTGAAGAGGGTCGTAATGTGTAATAGGCAGACGTCTATCCAGACCATCACACAGAAATTCCAAACTGCAACAGGACCCACTGCAAGTACTATGACTTTTACACGGGAGGCGAGAAAACATGGATTTCATGGTCGAGCGGCTGCTCATAAGCCATACATCACACTGGTAAATGCCAAACGACGCCTTGCTTGGTGTAAGGAGCTTAAACATTGGACGACTGAACAGTGGAAAAACATTATGTAGAGTGACAAATCACGGCACACAATGTGGAGATCCGATGACAGGGTGTGGGTATAGCGAATGCCTGGTAAACGTCATCTGCTAGCGTGTGTAGTGGCAACAGTAAAATTTGGAGGCGGTGGTGCTGTGGTGTGGTGTGTCTTTCTCATAGAGAGAGCTTGCACGCCTTGTTGTTTTGCGAGGCACTATCACAGCACAGGCCTACGTTGACACTTTAAGCATGTTCTTGCTTCCCACTGTTGAAGAGCAATTTGGGGATGACAACTGCATCTTTCAACATGATCGACCACCTGTTCATAATGCATGGTCTGTGGCAGAATGGTTACATGACAATAACATCCCTGTAATGGACTGGACTGCACAGAGTCCTGACCTGAATCCTATAGCACACCTTTGGGATGTTTTGGAACACCAACTTCATGCCAGGCCTCACCGAACGACATCAATACCACTCCTCAGTGTAGCACTCTGTGAAGAATGGGCAGACATTCCCGAAGAAACCTTTCAGCACCTTATTGAATGTATGCCTGCGAGAGTGGAAGCTGTCATGAAGGCTAAGGGTGGGCTAAAACCATATTGAATTCCATTATTACCGATGCTATTGTGATCCACCGACAACCCCTGACAACATGCGTCAGCGCATTGTAAATGCATGTGCGAACATTACAGAACGCGAACTACTCGCTGTTGTGAGGAATGTCGTTACACATACTGCCAACTGCTTTGAGGTTGACGGACATCATTTTGAGCATTTATTGCATTAATGTGGTATTTACAGTTAATCACACTGTAACAGCGTGCGTTCTCAGAAGTGATAAGTTCACAAAGGTACATGTATCACATTGAAACAACTGAAATAAAATGTTCAAATGTACCTACAGTCTGTATTTTAATTTAAAAAACCTACCTGTTACCAACTGTTCGCCTAAAATTGTGAGCCATATGTTTGTGACTATTACAGCACTATCTGTCACAAAGCGAAAAAAGTGGTCCAACTAAAACATTCATATTTCTTAATGTACTACACGAATATATAATAAAAAATGGGGGTTCCTATTTTAAAAAATGCAGTTGATATCCATTTGACCTATGGCAGCACCATCTAGCCGGCCAACCATAGTGCCACCTGGTTTCCCCTTCAAGCTAGATGAATTTTGTTCTCTGTAGTTTCTTCATTTGATGCTTATTTTGTGAGATATTTGGCCCAGTAATTATCAATGGACCACCCTGTATAGTGGTGAAAGGGAAGTCAAGACAAACCATTTGAACTTAAGACACTTGTGGTCTGTCGAGCTGGGAAACAGCCTCAAACAGCCCTACATGAGTCTCGAAAGCTAAGTGCCATGAACTTACCAATTGGAAAATTAGCACCGGTCTACATGTCGTTGTTGTTGTGGTCTTCAGTCCTGAGACTGGTTTGATGCAGCTCTCCATGCTACCCTATCCTGTGCAAGTTTCTTCATCTCCCAGTACCTACTGCAACCTACATCCTTCTGAATCTGCTTAGTGTATTCATCTCTTGGTCTCCCTCTACTATTTTTACCCTCCACGCTGCCCTCCAATGCTAAATTTGTGATCCCTTGGTGCCTCAGAACATGTCCTACCAACCGGTCCCTTCTTCTTGTCAAGTTGTGCCACAAACTCCTCTTCTCCCCCATTCTATTTAATACCTCCTCATTAGTTATGTGGTCTACCCATCTAATCTTCAGCATTCTTCTGTAGCACCACATTTCGAAAGCTTCTATTCTCTTCCTGTCCAAACTATTTATCGTCCATGTTTCACTTCCATACATGGCTACACTCCATGCAAATACTTCCAGAAACGACTTTCTGACACTTAAATCTATACTCGATGTTAACAAATTTCTCTTCTTCAGAAACGTTTTCCTTGCCATTGCCAGTCTACATTTTATATATTCTCTACTTCGAACATCATCAGTTATTTTGCTTCACAAATAGCAAAACTCCTTTACTCCTTTAAGTGTCTCATTTCCTAATCTAATTCCCTCAGCATCACCCGACTTAATTCGACTACATCCCATTATCCTCATTTTGCTTTTGTTGATGTTCATCTTATATCCTCCTTTCAAGACACTGTCCATTCCCTTCAACTGCTCTTCCAGTCTCTGACAGAATTACAATGTCATCGGCGAACCTCAAAGTTTTTATTTCTTCTCCATGGATTTTAATACCTACTCCGAATTTTTCTTTTGTTTCCTTTACTGATTTCTCAATACACACATTGAATAACACTGGAGAGAGGCTACAATCCTGTCTCACTCCCTTCCCAACCACTGCTTCCCTTTCATGCTCCTCGACTCTTATAACTGCCATCTGGTTTCTGTACAAATTGTAAATAGCCTTTCGCTCCCTGTATTTTACCCCGGCCATCTTTAGAATTTGAAAGAGAGTATTCCAGTCAACATTGTCAAATGCTTTCTCTAAGTCTACAAATGCTAGAAATGTAGGTTTGTCTTTCCTTAATCTTTCTTCTAAGGTAAGTCGTAAAGTCAGTATTGCCTCACGTGTTCCAATATTTCTACGGAATCCAAACTGATCTTCCCCGATGTCAGCTTCTACCAGTTTTTCCATTCGGCCGTAAAGAATTCGTGTTAGTATTTTGCAGCTGTGACTTATTAAACTGGTAGTTCGGTAATTTTCCCAGCTGTCAACACCTGCTTTCTTTGGGATTGGAATTATTATATTTTTCTTGAAGTCTGAGGGTACTTCGCCTGTCTCATACATCTTCCTCACCAGATGGTAGAGTTTTGTCAGGACTGGCTCTCCCAAGGCCATCAGTAGTTCTAATGGAATGTTGTCTACTCCCGGGGCCTTGTTTCGGCTCAGGTCTTTCACTGCTCTGTCAAACTCTTCACACAGTATCGTATCTCCCATTTCATCTTCATCTACATTCTCTTCCATCTCTATAATATTGTCCTCAAGTACATCGCCCTTGTATAGACCCTCTATATACTCCCTCCATCTTTCTGCTTTCCCTTCTTTGGTTAAAACTGGGTTTCCATCTGAGCTCTTGATATTCATACAAGTGGTTCTCTTTTCTGCAAAGGTCTCTTTAATGTTCCTGTAGGCAGTATCTATCTCACCCCTAGTGAGATAAGCCTCTACATCCTTACATTTGTCCTCTAGCCATCCCTGCTTAGCCGTTTTGCACTTCCTGTCGATCTCATTTTTGAGACGTTTTTATTCCTTTCTGACTGCTTCATTTACTGCATTTTTATATTTTCTCCTTACATCAATTAAATTCAATATTTCTTCTGTTACCCAAGGATTTCTACTAGCCCTCATCTTTTACCTACTTGATCCTCTGCTGCCTTCACTACTTCATCCCTCAGAACTACCCATTCTTCTTCTGCTGTACTTCTTTGCCCCACTGCTGTCCATTGTTCCCTTATGCTCTCCCTGACACTCTGTACAACCTCTGGTTTAGTAAGATAAGATAAGTCGTAAAGTCAGTATTGCCTCACGTGTTCCAATGTTTCTACGGAATCCAAACTGATCTTCCCCGATGTACAACCTCTGGTTTAGTAAGTTTATCCAGGTCCCATCTCCTTAAATTCCCACCTTTTTGCAGTTTCTTCAATTTTAATCTGCAGTTCATAACCAACACATTGTAGTCAGAGTATCTCCGGGATTCTTCCATGTATACAACCGCCTTTTATGATTCTTGAACCAAGTGTTAGCTATGATTAAGTTATGCTCTGTGCAATATTCTACCAGACGGCTTCCTCTTTCATTTCTTACCCCCAATTCATATTCACCTACTATGTTTCCTTCTCTCCCTTTTCCTACACTCGAATTCCAGTCACCCATAACTATTAAATTTTCATCTCCCTTCACTATCTGAATAATTTCTTTTATCTCATCATACATTTCATCAATTTCTTCATCATCTGCAGAGCTAGTTGGCATATAAACTTGTACTACTGTGGTAGGTGTGGGCTTCGTGTCTATCTTGGCCACAATAATGAGTTCACTATGCTGTTTTTAGTAGCTTACTCCTATTTTTTTTTTATTCATTATTAAACCTACTCCTGCATTACCCCTATTTGCTTTTGTATTTATAACCCTGTATTCACCTGACCAAAAGTCTTGTTCCTCCTGCCACCAAACTTTACTAATTCCCACTATATCTAACTTTAACCTATCCATTTCCCTTTTTAAATTTTCTAACCTACCTGCCCGATTAAGTGATCTGACATTCCACCCTCCAATCCGTAGGACGCCAGTTTTCTTTCTCCTGATAACAACGTCCTCTTGAGTAGTCCCCGCCTGGAGATCCGAATGGGGGACAATTTTACCTCCGGAATATTTTACCCAAGAGGACGCCATCATCATTTAACCATACAGTAAAGCTGCATGCCCTCAGGAAAAATTACAGCTGTAGTTTCCCCTTGCTTTCAGCCATTCGCAGTACCAGCACAGCAAGGCCATTTTGGTTATTGTTACAAGGCCAGATCAGTCAATCATCCAGACTGTTGCCCCTGCAACTACTGAAAAGGCGCCTCTTCAGGAACCACACATTTGTCTGGCCTCTCAACAGATACCCCTCCATTGTGGTTGCACCTACGGTATGGCCATCTGTATTGCTGAGGCACGCAAGCCTCCCCACCAACGGCAAGGTCCATGGTTCATGGGGGGGCTACATATTACTGCACAATTTGGTGTCTTTTAACAGCATAAAATTAAGACTCAAATCTTTTGTTTCTCTGGCTTTCTTACTAAGAGATGACTGTGCTTGTAAGTATTAAGTCTAAATCAAACTGGAAATACAGTTTTTGCATAATGTTTGTAAATGTCTCTTTCTTTCATTATTGTCACAGGAAAGGTTAGCTTACTAATGTTACTGGAAGCTGCTGGCCTAAGAGGAAGAAATGACATTAAACAGTCACGCATCATGCATGTGCTACAGATTAGGTGGCTTTTCTAATCCAACTTGAGGTTGTTTCCCAGCCCGATAGAACACAAGTGTTTCATATCAAATTGTTTGTTTGTATTTTCCCTACAGCACTGTGGTACATTAATAAACAATTAGCACTTACACCACACACACACACACACACACACACACCAAATTCTCCCCCCCCCCCCCCCATCAAATCTTTCAGTTATTTACAATTTACAAAATCCTACCAAAAGCTCTCCTCAATTGGGAATTGCTACAATTAGCTCTCTTCAACTTGGCAAATATCAGTGTGGATTCCAGGAAGTGCAACTGCGCATAGAACAAATTCTTAATATGAAGAATTCAATGACAAGTTTCTGTAACACAACAAACATAGGCTCTGTCATAACATTTGTAATTAAATGAGAGAGAGAGAGAGAGAGAGAGAGAGAGAGAGAAAAGAAAGGAAAAGGATATGACAGCATAGTCTGAGAATCTCTCTTTGGATTACTGCCTTATTTTCGAATGGATCAAAAGGAGACAAATATCATACAGAAATACTCACAGAAACAAAACCAAAAGTAAATCAAACAATGGAAAAATGTTAAAAACCAAAAGTAACATATATGGGTGCAGATAATTTAAAATAAACACTTCGAGTATGTATATTACTAAAATGGTACCCCAGGACCTAGTACCAGTTTCAGTATAGGGGCCATAAAAATTTTATTTTCAATATTTTGCATAATTCTCGCCGAAATTGTAAAATGTTATCATAATCTACTCATTATGAAAAACAACCTTATGTTAAAAGGTTAGCACAGTTAACTTGTGCTTGTCTTGAGGCAGAGTACCTGATGGCGCAAAAATACACACACTTCATTCAACCAGTATTTGAGAATGGGAGCACTTAGTGATTTCCAATGAAGATTACACATAATTTCAAACCTTTACAAAACTTTCTCTCACTGACACCCACACAAAATGATGAAAGGAAAGATGATTGTTGCTTACTACATTTTCACTGCTCATGCAATCAAATTTCAGTACCAGGACTGATTTAGTTTATTACTTCTTTACTACTAACATTACTCGCAACACATTTTTCAGAAAGAATCCACCTATACCACTAAATCCCCTCAAAATTACATCATTTTAAGACAAACAGTTCCAGATATGTGACATCATAAGCTTTTAAGGCTGTAAGTGGCACCAAAGTGTCCAGTTCCTAGCGAATGAGACAACTTAAATTGAAGGTAGCAAATCAACAGCCGAAATGCGTAACTCCATTTTCAAATGTGCCTTTACAAAGGAAATCCCAGGAGAACTGCCCCAATTTCATACTTGTACCACTGAAAAGATGAATGAAATAAGTATTAGTGTCAGTGGTGTTGAGAAACAGCTGAAATCATTAAAATTGAACAAAGCTCCAGGCCATAATGGTAGCCCTGTCAGATTTTATACTGAATTTGTGGTTGAGTTAGTCCCTCTTCTCACTATAAGCTATCACAGATCCCTTGAACAAAAACCATACCCTGTTTTTGTAAAATGGCACAGAACGGTAGTAGTAGTGATCCCCAAAACTACTGTCCAACATCCTTTACATCGATTTATTGTACAATCTAAGAATATGTTCTGAGCTCAAACATAATGAGGTAGCTTTAACAGAATGACCTCCTCAATGCCCACCAGCATGGTTTTCAAAAACATCTATCATGTGAAACCCAACTTCCACTTTTCTCACATGACATAATGAAAGCTTTGGATCAAGGCAATTAGGTAAATTCATGTTTATTGATTTCCAAAAAAGCATCTGACGCAGTACTGCACCTGTAGCAAGGATATACCATGTTATCTGGGATGGAGAGTCACCGTCAGATGTACAAGTAACTTCGGGTGTGTCCCAGCTGTTGGGACCCTTTCTGTTGATGATGTATATTAATGACCTTGCAGACAATATTAATAGTAAAATCCAGGCTTTTTGCAGGTGATGCAGTTATCCATAATGAAGTATGATCTGAAAGCAGCTGCATAGATATTCAATCAGATGATGATAAGATTTCAACATGGTGCAGGGATTAGCAACTTGCGCTAAATGCTCAGAAATGTAAAATTTTGCACCTCACAAAATGAGAAAACATAGTATCCTATGACTACAATATCAATGAGTCACTGTTGGAATACAATCCTAGAATATTGCTCAAGGTTTTGCGACCTGTACACGATAGGACTAACAAGGGATATTGAACATATACACAGAAGGACAGCACAAAGGGTCACAGGTTTGTTTAACTCATGGGCGAGTGTCAAGAGAGATACTGAAGGAATTGAACTGGAAGACTCTTG
This sequence comes from Schistocerca cancellata, assembly GCF_023864275.1. NCBI lineage: Eukaryota > Metazoa > Arthropoda > Insecta > Orthoptera > Acrididae > Schistocerca > Schistocerca cancellata. The sequence goes on along the minus strand of NC_064628.1, from coordinate 956,909,414 downwards.
AATGTAGATGTAAACTATCCTGAGAAAGTCTATTAACAAAGTTTCAAGAACCAGCTTTAAATGATTACTCTAGGGATATATTACAACCCCCTACGTATCGCTCACACAGGGACCGTGAAGATAAGATTACAATAATTACTCAGGTGTTGTACATGAATGGAACAGGAAGAAACCCTAAAAACTACTACAATGGGATGCACCCTCTGCATTGCACCTCACAGTGGTTTGCAGAGTATAGATGTGAAAAACTAGCTTTTGCTTAAAAAGGAGCACAAAGTACACACTTTATATTCATCTACTTTCATAATGAGAGCTCTTAGTTACTTCAAACAAAATTTAAACTTCAATTCAAACCTTTCCTAAACTTTTTCTTGCTTACATGCTTAAAGGCAAATATTTAACTCATTATTTGATTTGCCAAGTAACCAAAGTTTGAAGCTGTTTTGTACATGGGATCTCAATTCTTTAAAGAATCAAGGGTTTACCAGTACATAACCAGTCAATAAATGCGAAAGAAAATGAGAATGGACAAGAGCAAGTGCACAAAACAGACCAAATACAGATTCCTTTCACTGTCATAACATCACATGCGTAGTGTCATATTTTGCGAACAAAGATGGCATCTGTTTAGAAAATATGACACTATACATGCTATGTGTTACAACAGTGAAAGGAACCTGTGACCACTGGAGACAATGCCCAATGGCACAAGCCCCCCCCACCCCCCCCCCCCCCCACCTAAAAAAAAGAGGTAACAACACACACGTCACACTAACAAATGGAAATAATCCAACTGATTATTGAGGTTTACACCTTTGAAACATGTCATGGGGACAAATAAGTGGTGACCGGTAACAGTAAATTTGTTGTTCCATTTCAATGTCAATAGCTGTCACAGTAGAGCCTAACCTTAAACATTCACATTTAAAGATAAGTACCTGTAAATAAACAAAAATGAATTATGTAACATTATTTTTAGAGATGATAGTCAAAACTTTACAAGTACTCCTCACCTGACGTGCTTCATAAAAATTCCTTTACTGATTTATCAAACACCACTACCTCTCTCCAAACAGCTTGATACCAAACAAAAAATAAAATATGTGACAATATTTAAAATGTTCCTACACAAATTCCATATTGTTTGATTCTGCGTCCATGAATGTAAATGTGACATGACACTGAGAGACTGCAGTACAATCGAACTGCATAAATATGGTGTTTTCCCTGTCTCATGACATTGTTTCTGGACATTACTCCTGTGCTCCTCTGTATGATACACTCAAGAAACCTCACATAGGTCAGAACTACATACTGCTGTCAATAAGTTGATTAAATCATTATCTGCATGACCATTACTTAAGGTGTCTTGTAAAGGACTTAGGATGATGATAATCTGCATTATGGGGTGGATGTGCTGTGCTATGGTATTCATAAACAACAATATTTAAATTATATACTCATAGGATTTAGAAATCTAACACATGCAAGATGCTATCTGACACCACATCTGCACTAGGGAAGACCAAATTAGAAATGTAGTAATATGGGAAGAATTATGGATGCAATCAATAACCCTAAAGGCAATCCAATACAAACAACAATACAAACAAAAATGGTGAGAATATCTATTTCATGTGTCACCAAAAAGACATCCTAAGCTAGCAATGCTTTATAAACCACTGGGAAAGAGAAATATGGGAAGACTACAGATGAGGTGGTGAGACTGAAACAGGGCCTAGGCCTAACCCTGTAGTGGGGGACGTGGGGGGAGGAGGGGAGGAGAGGAGGAGGAGGAGGAGGAGGAGGAGGAGGAGGAGACATGAGGCATAATGGTGAAGGCAGAAATATTTTAGCGAAGCGGTCATACCCTAATGTTACTTCCTTCACAGTATGTCCAAACCTGTATATGATATGTGACGCAATCTGAAGAGTAGGTGCATATCTCAGAATTTTACATTCTGTGGGAGAGTTCAGTTTTTAGAATTGCTACAGTCACTTCCATCTTTGGATCAAAGGTGGGTTCTTCGAATGGAAAGAGCACAAGTCAGAGGTGCAAAAAATCAACAGGAAAATCAGTCATAAAAAAAAAATTAATTGAATGGAAACAGAGAGACTTTATTTTCACTATAAAAATATATTTGTTTTTGGACAAATAGTATTGGATCAGGAGACGGGGAAGTAATACACATGTAGCCAAAATGTTACATATTTTCAGAAGAAGAATTTGTAAAAATAGATTCAATGTCTGCAACAGATCTGATGTGTTTGAGTAAATTTGAGTTTCGGGTAATTTGTCTCTTCTGTTTAGGTGTGCAACATAAAGAGTCAAAGAATAGGCAATAATTTACAGAAAAAAATTGTAACTGTTACATGAAATATTACTGCATTTTATTTGGCAGAAGAAATCAAGCAATGTTTCAGATACTGTGTTGTTAATGATTTATCTTTTCACAGTTAAAACATATTACCATCTCAGAAGAATTACTGAACATGGTTCCAGAGAATGACACCATAACACCATTAGATAAGTTTTAGTTTTTACAGGAATATGGATTTCCAAACAGGACACTCTTGCACCTGTGAATCTTGAAACAACACCTAATTTAATGAAGGAAGAAAAGGAGAAAGAAGTTTGAAGTGCTGCAAAGTCAGAATGTGAAAATGGTGTATGGGAGAAAACTACGAAAGTTATTTTTGCACAGTAAATGTCTGCATATCAGAGCTATTATATTTCAAAATGGAACAATGAATTTAATTTCTGCCAAGAATTCACACAGAGTATATATCTTTCTCATAAAATCCTTCTTAATGAAACTGTGAGAACCTGCAAAATTAGATAATATGAATAAAACAAAAGCCAACAAACATAAAAAGTACTGACAGCAGTACTCTTCATGGTGACCAGCAGTTTTATCACTCCAAAGAGGACCAATGAAACTCAGTTGAATTGAGAGCCTCTGTCTTACTGTTTTTATTTTGTTTTACAGAATGGAGCACTTAACGCCAAAATGGCATTTTACATATAATGGAACTGGCTGTGGAGGGCTACGTACTTCACTATGTATCACATACAAATATGCTTCTACTTCTTTAGTTCCCTTTGCAGGAAATTTTCCAAGTGTGGTTGGAAAAAGTTGACACAGAAATAGACAGCATTGTCTATATGAAAAAAAAGGAAAAATCAACAACCACCCTACCTGCTTACATACACCAAAATGCAATAAGTCTGGACAGCCTTGTTGTTGTTGTTGTTGTTGTTGTTGTTGTACATGGTGTTGCTGTATTTGCTGAGGTTCTTGCTGCTGCTGCTGCTGCTGCTGCTGCTGCTGTTGCCATTCTAAATTGACAGTCTTTGAGTAGAGCACATTGCGCACAGTGGCAGACCAGCCGGCAGGCAGAGCAGCACTCCGTGATGAAGGGCGTCGAGCCACCTGTTGCGGTGGGGGCCGCAGCCGCAGTCTGGGTGCCGTCCCCTCCATGTGCGTGTTGGCGCTCGCTTCTTTCTGGCCCAAGTGCTTCTCCAAGTCTGCAGCAAATCTGAACAGTAATAACAATCCAAACTAGAAATTCATGGATAATTAAAAAACAATTTACTGGAGACTTTTATTACAGTGAACACAACTACAATTGGCCACTCAAGTGTTCTCAGGTGTTGTACACAGAATTACCTAACACAGTGAAAGACACTGGAGAGAAGAAAAGCAGTGACACTGAACTCTTTGAAAGTCATTCTTTTGTACTGTACAGAGTCCACTCTTAAGGAAGTTTTAAGTCAGATAGTATGTCACACTTGCAATAAAACATGAAAACACAATTCTTACATTCCAAGTATCTGGAGGGTGTGACTAGTGGTGGTGGTGTCAGGGTGCATGACAACTAGGTCTTTTGAACTAGTATTTAAATTTTATGAGCCAAGTGTGGTTAACAGTGATAAAAAATTACATTTCTTCTACAAAGAAAATTTAACATTTCTCTTAACAAAGTCAGATATGCACACACAAACACAGACACACATGCTTGTGTGGCTATTCTTAAATTCTAGCTAAATATATATTTTATGTTGCTTCTAAAGCTTTTGATTCAAGAGAGAGAGTTGAGAGAGTATGCTCTAAAACAGTACAGCGGAAAAAACATACTTGGCTTTTCACTGATCTAAAACAAAAGGACGAGACAGATTCCCACTATACATTAAAATCTGAGGCCCAAAAGCTTAACACTTTCAACACTGCCCTCTTTACACCCGGCACTTGGCTGTGAACTGGCATATTTAATGGATGTTTGAAATTAGATTGCAAAGAACAGAAAATTGATAGGAATATGGTTCTTGCATCATTTAAAAGGAAAACTTAAGAGCTTTACATAAATGTGAGTTTATTTTACAATATAAAATACAAATGGGCGTTATAATTAGAAAAAGAAAACACAAAAATATCGCGGATAAAAAAGTTTTACATGATCTCTCTCTTGAGTAATGCCATTATTACTGTATCTAAATTTAAAACAAAATATCAGTGGACTGTCTAACTGCAGGTACCTGTAAACTGGAGTATTTTAATAGTTCAGATGTAGTTAGCCTTTGTGTGAAAATCCTGGAAACACTGTGGGACGCGAACGCCAATGCCACAGTCCTTGTGCCATCATCTACTTTCCTTCCTCATGCGCTTACCCGTCTCTTTCTTCCCCCTGACTGAACATACTTTGCAATACCTAGTACTATTCACCTTGTTTGCGGTGGGTGGGACCTTCTCTGGAAAGTGCCTTGCAAATGTCCTCTCAATTTGTGAGGAAGAAGCGGCTTGTTGCTGAAAAATATTTCCGCCCTTCTCAGCCAATTTGTTCCCCACTCTGTGAATAAAGTCTACTAGGGATACATTCTTCCTAGTGTTCTCTTTATATAAAATAAAACTGTTGACACGATAAACAAGTGGAAAAACAGCTTTTACTATCACTTCCAAGTTTTTCGGGCAAACGGATAATAGCTGGAGAACTGATCTGCCCTGTCAACCCCAGCTTTATTCTTATTGTAACCAATAATAACGTCTGGCTTTACAATTTCTGTTATTCCACCTTCGACCTTCACTTGAATACTAGTGCTGGTAGACTTATGCTTTGTGGAAAGACAAAAAACATCTCGTTTTGACTCCCACTTCATTGCCAAGAGATGGTGTTTCCTTTGAAAAACTATCTTTTTTTTTAGTTTTAGTGTTCTGAATATTCGTCGCAAGCCTTTCCTGTTTTTCATTACAGTTCCCACTCCAGGAGCTTTATTTTCCCACAACATGTCCAAAAGAGATGGACTGGTGTAGTACCTATCCATATAAATGCAACGTCCTTTGCCAAAGTACTGTGTACACAACCTTTTTACAAGGCCCTGGATACTGTTGTCAGCACTGCCTGCAGAACCTGCATATACATCACAGTTTAGCATATAACCAGTTGATGAATCGCAGAGAGCATACAATTTTATTCCATATTTATTGGGTTTGTTTTTCATGTATACTCTGATGCTTGTTCTACCACGAAATTGACACATTGCCTCATCTATTGTCTGATTCATGCCTGGAGAAAAACTAATTTTGCTTTTATTCACAAAGAAATGAAACAAAGGCCTCACTTCGTGAAGTGGGTAGGGCTTTTCTTCGCCTCTGCTAATGAACATAGCATTGTCATTCAAGTGTAACATCGACAATGTAGCGCAAAATCTATCGCGACTGAACAATTTACTCGCAAATCCAGTCTGCGGAAACGGGTCTGTTGACCAATAATCACTGATTTTCGGTCATTTGACGATGCACATATGCAAAATAATACTGAGAGATCAGTCAATCTCTTGCAATTTTACTGCAGACCACTTATGCCAAACAGAGTTTATTTTCAGGCTACCTTTGCGTTTCATTGTTGTAATAACATTACCAGCGTACAGATTCGTTTCACTTTTGATGAGCCGAATAACGTCATCATCATAGAAATATCTAAAATATCGAAGCTCCTCAGTGGCATCTGAAGAATGCAATGCTACGCCGTCTACTTCCTGGAAATCCGGCAGTGCTGGCTGATCGTCTAGTTCTGACCAACCTTGCTCTTTGTGCTCAGTGAGGCACATACGACCAGATACCACAGATAGTGACTGATGGTCTGTACCACAGTCTGCACAGAAAAAAAATGCTAAGATTGGTACTAAAAGGTACTAAATACAAGTGAAGTAATGAACATTACTCACAATACAAAATGCGGTAATGAACTCTTCACTTCATGAATATGAGACATATATATACCTGAATCATCACTTGTACTTTTGTTTGGTGAGTACGAATCCTCTTTGTCAGAATCGTCAATTTCAGATCCTGCGTCTCCATAAAGAATATCTAAGATCTCTGTCTCCGTCAACTCGCTGGGCGATATTTTCACGATCGTAAACACCTGTGAATGAACTGCAGGTAACTACGTCTTTGCAGTGTTCAAGCTGCTCCCAGGATGAGATAGCTGGTAAGTGCTTGCCTCTTGCGGAAGAAGAATGAAATACCTCCACTTTAGTTGACGAAACTGCTTTGGAGACGCACTAAAAGCGCTTACGGAGCCAAGCAAAGGCTCGCCCATACGGTTTACGGGCGCCATCGCCAACGTCAGGGCGGACGCGCCCGTACGGCGTACGGGCACCGTGCTGTAAGTGTTAAACAGGAGTCTGGACAAGAGATAGAATTTTAAACAGTTTTCATCACCATCATCTAAAATATATATGTAGCAGGTCCCTGCTTAATGTCTAAAATCAAAAGGCAGTCTGTTAAAATGTGATATATTGTGATTGTGGTGTCATAAGTACTGCACAGCGAGGAATCATCCCACTGCACAACAAGCTAAATGTAAAATCACATGGGCAGGTCGAGATAAAAATTATTCCTAATAACTGACCGGTTTGAGGTACAATGCAGCCAAGCAATATTCCCTGATTCAGCAGACAGACAACTGCCAGCAGAGCAGTGAACACTACAGAGGGATCAGCACTATTTTGTAGGCATGTCATGTCATCGGGAATTGCCGTCGGCTATTAAATACAGTAGTCTATGAACAAGACTTTTCACCAAAGATTTGTGCATCCTGTCTGAGAATATTGCTCGAGTGTATGGGACTGTGCCAGGTAGGACCAACAGGGATACTGAATGTAAAGAGAAAAAAACGGGCAGCACAAATGGTGAAATATACCTTTGATGTTAAGGACACTGTCACACAGAAGTTGAAAAATCTGAAATACCGGATGCTCAAAGATGGATGCCAGCTATGCTAAGAAGGCCTCCTTACAATGTTTCCAGAAACAGTATTAAATGGGGAATCTGGGAGCCCACTACAGCTTCATATATATCGCTCCCATAGGGGCCAGACAGAAAACACGAGGCTAATTACTGCACAAAACAGGGGCATGTAAGCAGTCCTTTGTCCTGTGCTCCATACATAAATGGACGGGAAGAAGCACATAAAGATCCAGTAAAGAGATAAATACCCACAACTTATCCACTTTCTCTTATGAATGTCAAAACTCTTTGTTGACTCCCACCTATATAGGTAGAAATGACCTCGTTAAAATAAATCACAGATGGCATAGTAGTATTTACATGTTCATTTTTCCCAAATGCTATTTGAGAGTGGAACAGTAGAAAAATATTCTGTAAGTGGTCTATGAACCCTCTGACAATCACTCGAGTGTTGACTGCAGAACAAACATAGAAATAGATGCAGATTACATGCAGGTCCCTACCACTTCATTAGAAATAATGCACGAAGATAAATCAATAAATGGGACAGAATATTATAAATTCTTCAGTGTTTATACTTTTAATAATCTGAAATGGAAGTGACTAGTTAGAGATCTTTTCCACATTTGAGTTCTGCAACTTCTGCCTTATAGATGAAAGTCAGGTTTTGGAGATGCTAACGTAATAGAGTCAAGTTATTTTTTCTATTTACAGTCACTACTGTCTTACGACATATTCAGGGGTAACACATTGTCAAGGGAAAAATGTGTTGATTGCACAGAAGTGTGTAAAAGCAATAATAGGTGGTGCGGTGTGCATTCTAGAACCTCTTGCAGATAGCTTCTCAAATGGACAACAGTTTTCATAAATCACCTCAGATGGTGGACAAGGGAGTGCCCACCAGATATGACAGGTACCAGAGGAATAAAGTACTTAGAGCAGACCAAAATCAGCAAATGAGCCCGGGTGTGGATCTCAGTCAATCTCTTTTCACCCAATGGGTGCTGTTGCCTGTCTGCTCTGGGAACTGACACACTCCCCAGTTCTAAGTAACTGATGGAACCATTGGACAATCAATCACAAACTGTCACAGTTTGTGAGAGTAAAGAACACACTACCCCAGTCAGTAACCAATGCGCCCACAACTGGACGACAACCAGTCACATGGATTCTGAAGGAACCACAAAAACTATGGGGATACAGAGAAACTCTGAAATCTACGGCCTTCAAGAATTCACACATATATTGGCACCTTCAATACTGACACACTAGTTTGACTTGAAAAATTACACGTACTAGTCACAGAGTTACATTGACAAAAAATCTTCAAACTAGTTTTCCATGTCAAGTGATTCACCAAAAAAAACAACAAAATATTTTGACAACTACTTCACACTACATACATTCATTTATCCCCTTTCTAATCAAAAATATTTATTTATTTTTACAAAAAATTGCAAAAAGCATGAATATAAGACTAGAACCTGAAGCAATAATTGAGACTTCAAACAGCTTAATACTAGTACATTTGGGAGTCAGATGCAAGGGTATTCGTATTCAACAAACTACAAGAGCACATTAAATGTCATGTACATAATGTATGAATTTTCTGTTTGACAATTCCTCCTACCATATTGAAGAGTAACTTAAGTTTAATATTTTTTGTTAATTTATAATCAGAATTAGTACAATTTATTATTAATCTTTTTTCACTGTATTGAACCTAAATTAAAAGTATGTCTTTAACTTCTTTCCACGTCCCGGAGACGACGTAGTGTACGAGCATGCAGATTGTTTCATTAAGAAGCCCTGGGAGTGTACACGATAAAACAGCATCTTTATAATGAGATATAACACCATTAATTGTAAATAATATTTTATTGAAAATTAATGTGTTATTCTCTGCAAATGGACTGTCACTGGACTTGGGTAAAACAAAATACAAGCAATTATGAACAAACAATTAGAAATAATGCTTGACACTACATCAATAAACAATACAAAATATTCTTAAGTCTTAGGTATTAATACTGCTTAGAACCTGAACTGAAAATCACTTGTTTCTATATTTTCATCCGATACTGTCTTAAGGAATCACATGTGAAGTAATGTGTCACTGAGGAAGGAAGTCTTTGTTGCACACAAGAGTGTAAAAGAATAATATGACCACTCACTCTCTTGGGTTGCTGCAGCCAAACAAAATGCAAAGGTGCTGTGTTGAGAAGAAGCATCAATCTGGAGTGGGAGGGGAAAAGGGAGGGGTAGCAGGGTATAGGTGGGGGGGAGTCAGTGCTGCCTGACAAGAGTATGTCGGGGCTAGATGAGTGAGGCGAGACAAGGCTGCATAGTGTGGTGTCATGAGATTGTGATGGAGATGGGGTGGGGTGGGGTGGGGAAAGGGGCGGAAGATGTAGAAAATGGGAACAGCAGAGATGGGAAAAGATCAGTAATGCTGGCAAAGAGTGGAGCACGATGAGGATGGGAGATGTGAATTCGGAGGAGCTGATAAAACAGAGGAGGTGGGAACTGTTGGGTGTGGAGGCAGTAGGTTTGCAGTTCAAAGAAGCTGGTGGTCGAAGGGTGAACCCAGATGGCCTTTGTTGTGAAGCATCCATTGAAATCGAGCATGTTACATTCAGCTACATGCTGTGCCTCAGGGTGGTCAACATTTTTATTTATTTATTTATTTATTTATTTTTTTTGGCTATAGATTGGTGATGGCTATTCAACCTTGTAGACAGCTGGTTGGTATTCATATAAATGTAAAGAGCTTAGCAATGACTGCAGAAGAGCTGGCTGCTTTCACAGGTGGTTCAGAATCTGAAGAGGTAGAGATAAGCATTCAGCAGGACTGGAATAGAAAGTGCTTGGTGGGTGGACTGGGCAGAACTTGCACCTGGGTCTTCCTGGGTCTACCCAGAACCTCCTCCAGGTTTAATTTTTCTCCTTACCCCTATGAAAACCAGCACACCCACCTTCCACATACTCCCTAAAATTCCTAACCTAACAATCCTGGACACACCATCAATAGCTGGTTATTGTGCACCCACTGACAGAATTTCATCCCTCTTTGAACAATATCTCCAACCAACTGCCCAAAACCTAGCCCCCCATGTCAAAGATACCAACCACTTCCTTCATGAACTCTCCACCATTCTCACCTCTTAACCTCCAGGATCCCTATTAATCACTGTTGATGCCACTTTCCTCTATATCAACATCCCTCAAGCCCATGGTCTTACCACTACTGAACACTACCTCTCCCAACATCATTAAGACGTCCGCTTATCGAAGTAACACTGAAATAACAAAGATAGGCAGTAGCAAAAAATCAGACAAACTTTCAAATAACAATGATTTGTTTACAGTATTAGACAAAGTGAAAAAATTAGTAAGTGCAAAATAAAATTCATTAAAAAGCCAGTGCCTTCTTATACAGGACATTTTAAATGATATGTGCAGTTCTGTAGATGAAGAAAAACAGAAACAAATTAAATTCTTAAGTCAGCAAGTTAAGTTGCTATGGTAGCAGTGAGGAAAACTATAGGTTCAATCCTCATTTTTCTGTATATTGTTGTATCCTGCATTCTATCTCCCCTCGTGCCTACAAATTTTTCAGGTCTTCTGGCAATCTTATTCTTCCTCATCCAAGAACTTTACAGAAAATATGTTCCTCATATAGTAATGGTCCTCATAATGAACAAAGTGAAGGTGCTATGCTCCTGTATATTAAGGAAAGATTTAAATCTTTGCAGGAAAGTGATTGTATCATTTCTTTAATGATGGATGAAATTCATATTAAACCTTATTTTGATTATAATGGAGGAAACATTATGGGGGTAGCATTGGATAATGACAAGGCTGCTACTACAGCATATGTCTTTATGATACAATCATTGTTGCCTTCTTGTAAAGAAGCAGTGCATGTCCTTCCAATGAGAAACCTTGTAGCCGAACAGTAATTTTTGTATGTGAAGAAAATATTATGTGGCCTTCATGACATTGGTTTCAGAGTTATTTGTGTAGTTAGTGACAACAATGCTATCAATAGGAAATCTATGGCACTCAGTATCGTTTACCCACAGCCAGCTAATCTAACGCTGCCACTATTTTTTATAATTGATTCTGTCCACATCCTTAAGTGTATACATAATAAATGGGTTAATCAAAAGGACTCTCAAGCTTTGCTCAAATATCCACAATTTGACGGAAGCAGTGATGGTTGTCAGGTGTTAATGGCATCTTTTGAACCACTGGGGCAGCTTCATAAGATTGAATGTAATGGTCTACTTAAGCACTTTTATGGCCCTACTTTGAAGTCTCTCTATCCATCTTCTCTTGAGAAAAAGAATGTGATCCTTGTTTTGTAGGTATTCAATGAATATACAGCTGAAGCCGTTTCAACAGTAAGGGAACAGAAAAACTTATTACATTACCAGACAACTGCAGAATTTATTAAAATTATACTTACATGGTGGAAAATTGTATATGTTAAGACAGTTCACAAACGTGTTCAACTAAATGATCCCTTTCAGTGCCCTCTGTCTTTAAGTAATAATGATGAAAAATTAGTTTTTCTGGAAAAGTTTCTTGTGTGGCTCGATAGGTGGAAGGACTTTGGCCTGAAAAATAATACCCTTTCAAAGGAAACTCGTATAGCTCTGACACACACAACCTATGGTTTGATTGAGATGGCAAGGTACTATACAGAAGAGCTTGGTTTCACTTATTTTTTGCCTGGAAAAATTCAAACTGATTCTCTGAAAGCAAGGTTTAGCAGTTACCGATCAACGGCTGGCTCTCAGTATCTCATATCTGTGAGACAGATATTTGAGGTAGAAGCAAATATGAGGATGCAGAACATGTTACCACTCATGTGGAATTCAAGTACTTTTGTAAACTGTCTGTTGCTGAAGGGCTTACCTTTAATTGTAATGATGACACAAAAGAGACTACACAAACAGACTCTGAGTTTATGGTTGACATTACGTATTTGGAGGAAGATGACAGGCAGGCAGATACATACCTTCCAATATTAACATATTTAGCAGGATATTGTGTACTAAAGAAACAGCAGTGTGAGGTGTGCAGCAAATACCTTCTCTTAGACAAAGAAATGTGCCTGCATGTTGAACAACAACTTAGTTTAATCAAAAATTTGGACAGGGGTGGTCTGTTTTTTTCCCCTCAGCCTGATGATGTGAATGATTCCAGAATGAGATTTTCACTCTGCAATGTGTGCCAATATGAAACTTCCTGGCAGATTAAAACTGTGTGCCGGACCGAGACTCGAACTCGGGACCTTTGCCTTTTGTGGGCAAGTGATCTACCAACTGAGCTACCCAAGCACGACTCACGCCCCGTCCCCACAGCTTTACTTCTGCCAGTACCTTGTCTCCTACCTTCCTAACTTTACAGAAGCTCTCCTGTGAACTTGATGTGAATGTTGTTATTTATAATTATATTACTGTACAGAAATTAATATCTGCCCCTAATGATAAGAAATTTTTGTCATCCAACAGTCAAAAGGTGCTTGTTCAAAATGTAACCACAAATACTGTTCAAGAGAAAAGTTTCTTCTTAACAGACTTTTTCTGCAGTAAAGGTCATTCGACAGACAAAATACTGAAGTTGTTAGTCAACGCATCCACCAATGTATTATTAAACAATTAAATTAAGAAAAAGAATGACATCTTCACTGCTTCTTTTAGGAAACGGAAGCATAGCACATTTTAATTTATGAACCACTTACATGCTAGGACATTTATCAGATGTCACAGGAAATTTCTAAGTGTCACACATTCACTTAAACTGTATTTGGTCCAGTGAAAGCAGAGGAAGGTCCTATAATTCATATTGGTGTAGTACCTTCGTCTGAATGCACAAAAATTGTCATTTGGTCCATATAGCCTGTAGTTTTTGGATAATTTGCTTCCAACAGTTTCAAATGTCAAAAAGTCATAACTGTTTCTGTGCAAGCTATTCAGATGAAGTAAATACTTTGTCCAGCACTAATGGCTAGCTTCAATCTCATCATTGTCAAATGTTATCAGATTGTGTACACATCCATCTGTGCCCTTGATATTGGCCTAAGGTTTAAACTGGGCCAGTTTTTCCTAGTAAAGTCTTTATGTCTTCCAGCTATTCTGTGCAGAAATATTTACATCTTCCTTTCAATTTGTTGAGCCTGTTCTGCCCAACAAGAAGAAATCTGTTAAGGTAATTCTGTATTAAACCTCATGTAGTTCATTATAACTATGTACGTAATTAGAGGCTATAAAACTTACAGTAGCATATTACAATGCTACACAGGGAAAGCCAAAAACGGAGTGCTCCTATTTTCCTCCGTCAGAATGACACCAGGGTGTTTCCTAAAGTAGTTACTTCTCATAACACCTGTTCATCTAAATTTTGATACAGGTTGTCAGTATTGTTGCATACAGGTAACACTTAGTTATTGCTGTGCCTATATTATTTTACTGAGACACAGTTACATTCTGGTAGTTGCTTATTCCACTCACAGTTTGGAATAGTTTAATATCAGACGTAAACAGGTCGCACAAGGAGTTGGCATACTCTAGATCAGATGGTCGAGCAGCTGCTGGGGTATAGCCCCCCATTCTTGCACCAGTGCCTGTCGGAGCTCCTGAAGTGTCATAGGGGTTTGAAGACGTGTAGCGATATGTCGACCGAGAGCATCCCAGACGTGCTTGATGGGGTTAAGGTCTGGAGAACAGGCAGGCCACTCCATTCGCCTGATATCTTATGATGGCAACTTGGTGGGGCCGTGTGTTATCATCCATCAGGAGGAAGTTGGGACCCACTGCACCCCTGAAAAGGTGGACATACTGGTGCAAAATGACGTCCCAATACACCTGACCTGTTACAGTTCCTCTGTCAAAGACATGCAGGGGTGTACGTGCACCAATCATAATCCCACCCCACACCACCAACCCACGACCTCCATACTGGTCCCTTTCAAGGACATTAAGGGGTTGGTATCTGGTTCCTGGTTCACAATAGATGAAAACCCGGTGAGAATCACTGTTCAGACTATACCTGGACTCATCCGTGAACATAACCTGAGACCACTGTTCCAGTGACCGTGTACTGTGTTCTTGACACCAAGCTTTATGGGCTCTCCTGTGGCCAGGGTCAGTGGAATGCACCTTGCAGGTCTCTGGGCGAATAAACCATGTCTGTTCAGTCGTCTGTAGACTGTGTGTCTGGAGACAACTGTTCTAGTGGCTGTGGTAAGGTCCCAAGCAAGGCTACCTGCAGTACTCCATGGCTGTCTGCAGGCACTGATGGTGAGATATCGGTCTTCTTGTGGTGCTGTACACTGTGGACATCCCATACTGTAGTGCCTGGACATGTTTCCTGTCTGCTGAAATCGTTGCCATAGTCTTGAGATCACACTTTCTGGCACACGGATGGCCCGTGCTATGACCTGCTGTGTTTGACCAGCCTCCAGCCGCCCTAGTATTCTACCCCTCATAACGAAATCAATATCTGTTCTTTGAGTCATTTTCAACACACAGTCACTAATAGCATGTCTGAAAACGTCTGCACACTTACTAATTATCCTTAACTTATGAACATGAGTGCAGTTTCTGCCAGTAACTGCATTAATTATCCTTAATTTATGAACATGAGTGCAGTTTCTGCCAGTAACTGTAGAATCTTGTGTTACAGAAAATCACTTCACAGCATTAAAATACAGATAATGTGTTCCATACACTCAGTTTAATCGAAACAGTTTATTCTAAGATTTATGCAGCAGGAATAAAGTGAAAGAGTGCTACAATTTATTTTCTTAAGGTTGTGTTTATATAGTAATTAAGGTAAGGTTCTTCCCACCTATTTACATGGAGAGTATTCTTGCAAACATTAAGGAGTGTCATGTTGCTGCATTTTATTTGAATGTCTAGGACGTTATACCATGCACCATTCAGTTTAATTTGGAATCAATGTAAAATCATTTCAGTTTTGATTTATGTTGTACATCTTTAACTAATCCCAGAGTTAGTTCCTCTGACTTATTTTGTTTACACATAAGTTCATTACAAGGAAACTAGCCAGCTTCTAGCTTCAACAACTGTTGTGTAGCTGTGTAGTAACGATATAAAAGAGTTGTTTCAGTTGTGGATCATGTATTCAACTGTAATGTGAGGTTGCTCTGATATGGCGTCATACTCAGTATTGCCATCGCTTATTAGTTTCCAATGTCTAGCTACATTTTCACCTTGTTGAGTGTCCTTCATTAGTGCATCATCCCAGTGGCACCTTTATATCACGGTGCATACATTCCAAAAACTGTTTGTTGCTCTATTACTCTGTCTGAATTACTAGATTTTTCAGCAACGTAAGTCATCCTTAGTCACAATTATTAAATTTTATAGACAGTAAGATTGGTAAAGTACGAGGATCACTCCAAAAGAAATGCACACTATTTTTGTAAAAATACAGTTTTCATTCTGCATGTGTGAAAGTTTTACAGTGTGTAGATACATCCCTCCCCCTTGTTTTCACAAACTTAGTTCAACCTGTTCCCGTGAGTGGCGCCGACACAGCATGTCTTCAAGATGGCTGCTACACTTGATGTTCGTGCGTGCGTTGCGTGCTGTCATAGAAATTCTGTGCTGTGAAAACGAGACAGTGGGAAACATCCACAAAAGGTTGAAAAAGGTGTATGGGGATGCTGGTGTTGATTGCAGTACAGTTAGTCAGTGGGAAAGCAGGTTACGTGATGAAAGCAGGCATGGCAATATTGAGGATTGTCCTCACAGTGGCAGGCCTTGTACTGCACACACTCCAGACAATGTGCAGAGAGTTATCGTACTGGTGACTGCTGACAGACACATCACAGTGAACGAATTGTCAAGCTATGTTGGGATAAGGGAAGGAAGTGTTTGCAGAATACTGAAAATGTTGGCGTTAAAAAAGGTTTGTGCCAGGTGGGTTCGCAGGATGTTGACAGTGGCTCACAAAGAAACAAGAAAAATGGTATTCAGCGAACTTTTGGAACAGTACGAGAATGGTGGAGATGAATTTCTTGGAAGAATTGTGACAGGTGATGAAACATGGCTCCATTATTTTTCACCAGAGACGAAGAGGCAATCAGTGGAGCGGCATCATGCAGATTCACCCAAGGAAAAAAAAAAAAATTCAAAACCACACCTTCTGCTGGAAAAGTTATGGCTACAGTGTTTTTTGATTTTGAAGGACTCTTGCTTGTGGAAATCATGCCAAGTGGAACCACCATAAATTCTGATGCATATGTGACGACACTGAAGAAACTCTAAGCTCGACTGAGTCGTGTTTGACCACATCAGCAAAAGCAGGATGTTTTGCTGTTGCACGACAATGCACGGGTACATGTCAGTCAAAAAAACCATGGAAGCAATCACAAAACTCGAATGGGCAACACTGAAACACCTGCCTTACAGTCCAGACCTGGCTCCATGTGACTATCATCTCTTTTGGAAACTGAAAGACTCTCTTCGTGGAACAAGGTTTGAAGATGATGACTCCCTTGTGCAGGCTGCCAAACAGTGGCTCCAACAGGCTGGTCCAGAATTTTACTGTGCAGATATACTGGTGCTGGTTTCAAGATGGCATAAGGCAGTTGAGGGATGGAAATTATGTGGAGAAATGAAAATACTGTTCCTAAAGGATGTATCTACACACTGTAAAACTTTCAAACATGTAAAATAAAAGATGGATTAAAAAAAATAGTGAGCATTTCTTTTGGAGTGATCCTCACAGCATGTTATATGCATCTGACATGTATTGCAACTGTGTCATTTTTCATGTTGTGACCTGGATTTTGTAACTGCTTTTTCAGGAAGTACATGTACGTATGTCTGACTTAAATAAATTATTGTTTATTACTTCTAGTGTTTTATACATCCTACATTAACATAAACTGTTAATAATTATATTATTTTAAGCATGCTGAGGACCACAATTCTCATGTTACAGTAATCTGTGTACATATTACAAAGAATTAAACTTGCTGTAGTCACGAGCAGTGATTTCTGATCTATCTCTGGAGTTACTAAAGTGCAAATGTGAATTGCAGTGTCCCTTGTCCTGAAGTTTAATACAATTCTTCATATCATATACAGCGTTCCCTTTGTTTTGCAGGATACTTTGATTCCCTTAGTGAGTCACTGTTTCCTGCAGTCACTTAGGTAGACACTTTATGAATTTCTCTTAGGAAATACAGCTTCAAACAATGGAATAAATTAATCTAGAAATAGGTTAAATTTATTGTTGACTTTTTAACTTGATACATTGTCTCATTCCAACTGCTGCAAATGTCTGCTGAAGGTTTGCATATTTTCACTGTTGCTTTATATACACGTCCTTTTGATAAAACTACTGTTATTTGCATGGCTTACAGAAAGCATTTTGAACACCTGACCATCATGGTCAGGAAGACATCTAAAATTTCACTTACACATATGTTGCTAATTCTTGTATCTACAGAGTACTGTCAATCAGGCTCATGAAGTTCTTTGCAACTCTTGTGAGACAGTCAACAAGTGCACTCCGTTCATTACACGCTCAAAATCTGCTGCATTTTTACAAGAAAGAAAATTTACATTACAATAACAAAGCATGATTATTTTTGTTTCTGAGAACAGGTGAGTTAAAAGTGATTGTTTGCTTGGTGAATGTACTCAGCTTTCCTGAGGGAGCTCTATAAACAGCTACCACATAAACAGTCAGAGTATTAAAGCTTTAACCAACATTTTTTCGACTTTTTTCACACCAGATCTCCAGTTGCTTTCTAGTTTATCTCTCCCCATATATTTTCATTTTCATTTCAGCTTCATGTTACACTTTCCACCTTCTAATACCATGTCACCCTCACAACATCCCCACAATGACCCCATTAAGTTTCATTTACATTCCTTCCACAAACATGCCTTCACCCTAGCCAGATTACGCTCCCATATTTTATTTACTCAGGCTTGTGTGACATTTGGCATTACCCCCAAAGGACTCTCCCTTAAAGTTCCCATCTCTGGCTGTAACCCTTCTTTCCATCAGTCCCTATACCAGTTCCAAACTGAACAATCCATTGCCCTCACCCACCTAATCCTTCACCTACACATCAACTCAGCCAATGAACACACCTGTCAGCTCCTATCCTTAATAAAAGTCCTCAATCTTTCCTCTCCCACATCCACACCGGCAATTCAGAGCTTCCTCCTACAGGCCAATCGCAAATTAGAACAGAATGCCACCCTCCACCTCAAAAAACTATCCAATCTCCTGGTTTCCCACCTCCAGAAAGGCAACTCACTCACCCTCCACAACCTTTCCAGCAAACCTCAACCTCCTCTCATTGCACACAGACCCAGTCTATCCCATCTACTCAATCTCCCACTTCCAGCTCCACTCCCTCCAAAACCTCAAAATTCTAATCAACACAATCTGGAACCACAACACCCTAATTCAGTAGTTAACCTTTCCTCCAAACCTCTCTCCCAATCCGAAACCCCTATCCTATCCAAAGGCCTCACCTTCAGCCCTACTCCCAGATTCAACCAAACAGCCCTCGTCAAAGATTTACTGTCCTACACTCATACTCTCTGCTGGAAATATCACTTTGCCATGAAGGAAAATAATCCTAATCCTACTCCTAATGATCCAACTCCCCAAGACACTATCCAAATTGAACCCTGCCTGGAACAGTTCCGTCCTCCGTCACAGCGGGATCCACCTCCTCTTCCTCAAAATCACCCTCTCCAAACCTTCCAGGAATTTCTCACTTCCAGCCTTGCTTCTCAATCCTTCTTAAAAAACCTTAATCCTACTCCCAACATCACCACTGCTGAAGCCCAGGCTATCCGTGATCTGAAGACTGACCGATCCACCGTCATTCTTCCAGCGGACAAGGGTTCCACGACCGTGGTATTTGATCGTTGGGAGTATGTGGCTGAGGAACTGCGTCAGCTTTCAGACAACACCACATACAAAGTCTGCCAAGGTGATCCCATTCCTGATGTCCAGGCGGAGCTTCAAGGAATCCTCAGAACCTTAGGCCCCCTACAAAACCTTTCACCTGACTCCATCAACCTCCTGACCCCACCAATACCCCGCACCCCTACCTTCAACCTACTTCCTAAAATTCACAAAGCCAATCATCCCGGCCGCCGCATTGTAGCTGGTTACCAAGCCCCCACAGAATGTATCTCTGCCTACGTAGATCAACACCTTCAACCCATTACATGCAGTCTCCCATCCTTCATCAAAGACACCAACCACTTTCTCGAACGCCTGGAATCCTTACCCAATCTGTTACCCCCAGAAACCATCCTTGTAACCATTGATGCCACTTCCTTATACACAAATATTCCGCATGTCCAGGGCCTCTCTACGATGTAGCACTTCCTTTCACACCGATCACCTGGCACCCTACCTAAAACCTCTTTCCTCATTACCTTAGCCAGCTTCATCCTGACTCACAACTTCTTCACTTTCGAAGGCCAGACATACCAGCAATTAAAGGGAACAGCCATGGGTACCAGGATGGCCCCCCTCGTACGCCAACCTATTTATGGGTCGCTTAGAGGAAGCCTTCTTGGTTACCCAGGCCTGCCAACCCAAAGTTTGGTACAGATTTATTGATGACATCTTCATGATCTGGACTCACAGTGAAGAACAATTCCAGAATTTCCTCTCCAACCTCAGCTCCTTTGGTTCCATCAGATTCACCTGGTCCTACTCCAAATCCCATGCCACTTTCCTTGACGTTCACCTCCATCTGTCCAATGGCCAGCTTCACACATCCGTCCACATCAAACCCACCAACAAGCAACAGTATCTCCATTATGACAGCTGCCACCCATTCCACATCAAACGGTCCCTTCCCTACAGACTAGGTCTTCGTGGCAAACGAATCTGCTCCAGTCCGGAATCCCTGATCCATTACACCAACAACCTGAAAACAGCTTTTGCATCCCGCAACTACCCTCCCGACCTGGTACAGAAGCAAATTACCAAAGCCACTTCCTCATCCCCTCAAACCCAGAACCTCCCACAGAAGAACCCCAAAAGTGCCCCACTTGTGACAGGATACTTTCCAGGACTGGATCAGACTCTGAATGCGGCTCTCCAGCAGGGATACGACTTCCTCAAATCCTGCCCTGAAATGAGATCCATCCTTCATAAAATCCTCCCCACTGCACCAAGAGTGTCTTTCCGCCGTCCACCTAACCTTCGTAACCTCTTGGTTCATCCCTATGAAATCCCCAAACCACCTTCCCTACCCTCTGGCTCCTACCCTTGTAACTGCCCCCAGTGTAAAACCTGTCCCATGCACCCTCCCACCACCACCTACTCCAGTCCTGTAACCCGGAAGGTGTACACAATCAAAGGCACAGCCACGTGTGAAAGCACCCACGTGATTTACCAACTGACCTGCCTACACTGTGAAGCTTTCTATGTGGGAATGACCAGCAACAAGCTGTCCATTCGCATGAATGGACACAGGCAGACAGTGTTTGTTGGTAATGAGGATCATCCTGTGGCTAAACATGCCTTGGTGCACGGCCAGCACATCTTGGCACAATGTTACACTGTCCGGGTTTTCTGGATACTTCCCACTAACACCAACCTGTCAGAACTCCGGAGATGGGAACGTGCCCTTCAGTATATCCTCTCTTGCCATTACCCACCAGGCCTCAACCTCCACTAATTTCAAGTTCCCGCGACTCATACCTCACCTGTCATTCAACAACATCTTTGCCTCTGTACTTCTGCCTCGACTGACATCTCTGCCCAAACTCTTTGCCTTTACAAATGTCTGCTTGTGTCTGTATGTGTGTGTGTGTGTGTGTGTGTGTGTGTGTGTGTGTGTGCGCGCGCGCGCGAACGCGCGCGCGAGTGTATACCTGTCCTTTTTCCCCCCTAAGGTAAGTCTTTCCACTCCCGGGATTGGAATGACTCCTTACCCTCTCCCTTAGAACCCACATCCTTTCGTCTTTCCCTCTCCTTCCCTCTTTCCTGATGAAGCAACCGTGGGTTGCGAAAGCTTGAATTTTGTGTGTCTATCAACATACCAACGCTTTCCTTTGGTAAGTTACAGCATCTTTGTTTTTTTATATATATATATCTAAATAATGTAGAACACCAAACCATAGCTTCTGCTAGCCACAGTCTAAATAAGCATGAATTAATATATTTAAAAAGAAAGATGATGAGACTTACCAAACAAAAGCGCTGGCAGGTCGATAGACACACAAACAAACACAAACATACACACAAAATCTAGCTTTCGCAACCAACGGTTGCCTCGTCAGGAAAGAGGGAAGGAGAAGGAAAGACAAAAGGATGTGGGTTTTAAGGGAGAGGGTAAGGAGTCATTCCAATCCCGGGAGCGGAAAGACTTGTGTCTTGTATGTGTGGATGGATATGTGTGTGTGTGCGAGTGTATACCTGTCCTTTTTTCCCCCTAAGGTAAGTCTTTCCGCTCCCGGGATTGGAATGACTCCTTACCCTCTCCCTTAAAACCCACATCCTTTTGTCTTTCCTTCTCCTTCCCTCTTTCCTGACGAGGCAACCGTTGGTTGCGAAAGCTAGATTTTGTGTGTATGTTTGTGTTTGTTTGTGTGTCTATCGACCTGCCAGCGCTTTTGTTTGGTAAGTCTCATCATCTTTCTTTTTAAATATATTTTTCCCACGTGGAATGTTTCCCTCTATTATATATATATATCATTAAACTACAGCTTCTGCTATACCACGATAGATAAAGTTCCATATTTTAACTGTATGGCAAAGTACTCTCCTCTTTGCATTATATAATTTACCAAAATCTCGTTTTGATATCTCCAGTGGTTTACGAGATATGAGAGGTGTTACAAAAATTTCATTCCCGCATGCCGGCAATCGGAAGTGAAGTTCTGCAGATGCTCAATATTTTCGAGACCAGAGGAAGATATCGATCCTAAGCTTCACGAAAGTTTCAAAATCTCACCCGTATTTCATACTCGGCACTGTAATATGCGCCAAACACGAATTCATAGCGACCCCTATTTTTGATTGCAATGTTCTCGAATTTGATACTCGTATGTGAAATACAACAATAGTTATGACCATTATCGAAATGACGGGCACTTCAGTACAAATCTGGCATATAAAGCTATAAGTATTTCAGAAATCAATTATTTTTTACGGAACAGATTCGGTAAAACTGTCTGACAAAGACTTGCAGGCCGGGCTTCTCAAGTTTTTCGGCACCATACCACGCCAACATAGGCCCACTTCGTGTGACGTCATAAGAGTGTGCTGCAGCCTCTTCTCTAGGTGGTGTCGATCGTATCCCCGTGGAACACGAGATGCAAGACCTGTCCAATCCATCCACCTGGTGCCACGTATTCCAGTCCCGTCACAGGCTTATCCTACCCCGTCTGAGGCTGGGCCACCTGTGAAAGATGCCTCGTTATATACCGTTTCAGCTGCAACCATGCCAAGTATTTTACATCGGTATGACAACCGACCAACTGTCAACTAGAATGAATGACCACTGCCAAACCGTTGCCAAAAACAAGGTGGCACAACAAGCAGCAGAGCATAACACAACCTGTGCTATCTGAATCTTCTCCACCACCAGATGGGAGCTATCCCTACAGAACATCCTTCACTACAGTAACCTTTCTAACCTAACCTGAGATAACTCACTGACCCACCCAATAGTTTGTGTGTGTGTGTGTGTGTGTGTGTGTGTGTGTGTGTGTGTGTGTGTGTGACTGCATGTTCTTTCTACAGTTAGAAAAATGAAGAGCATTCTGAAGTCTAACAAAACTCCGTACCTTTCGTTTGTAAGCCTATCGATGACACGGCACTTCTGCCTTTTGGCGACTCGTCTGTGCCTAAATAATTCGTAATTTGCAACCGGAAGTTCCTGTACATTATTATAAATAAAAATAAATTGTCAAAAAAAGATAGCATAAGACAATCGTCTAAATGGTCATCACGTTTCTAAATATTTGTCGGAGATATTGTACTATAATCTTCAAATGCATTCATTCCATATCCTACCTGTGGATCGCAGTTACGATCTGTTGCACGGGCAAACAAACTTAACTGAGCTGAACTGATGAGAGTACCTACTTGGCATCTGCTACTGGAAGTGAAGAACTGGCAACAGAGAGCCGTGAAAACTCTGCAGCCACCCCGAGCATCCCTGTGTAGTTGGAGGGGGACTCTGCAGGCACGGGCGAGTAGTAGGCACCGGCCGGCTCACCACCACCACTGCTACCCGGTGAGTAGAAGGCACCGCTGCTGCTGCCACCCGGCGAGTAGAAGGCACCCCCGCCGTTGCTGCCGCTGCCGTAGTAGAAGGTCCCGGCCCCGTTCCCGGCCTCACCACCCGAGCAGTAGGTGCGCGACGTGTCAAAAGGGTCGGGAGATTCTGGCCTTTCGTTACGGGCGTCGAGGCCAGGGCAGTTGGCGTACATAGGTGAACCACCTGAAATAGCACGCCACACTTATTCTATAATGTGCTTGTATAAACTGAGAACGGCACGACTGCGGAAGTCGCGTGTACCGAGTGGGGAGAACTGAGGGAATGTACGTACAGAAACAAATACACGAGTAAAGAATACTGTGAGTGCTCGTGATACTGTCCTTCCAGTGCCTAATGCTTTTATCGATATGAGAGTTCCCTACGGGGTGGGGTTCTTTGTACAAAAAAGTTTCGATATAAAATTACTGTCTCAGAACACTTTCACAGTACTCAGTTAGACACGTCAAATAGTACTGGCATAAATTGAAAGTGTTATCTGTATATAAAGATTGTGTGTACAGAAATCTGTCAGTTTCACATTATATCAAACTTGTTGTAATGCAATTACAGCATTCTGTTTGAGGATAATTAGCACTCACCAACAAAAAGCAATTTCTGAATGTTTCCTGCAATTCGTGAGTCAATTCTTACTCATTTTGGATAAAGAAAAGTGAATACGACAATGAAAAATTTCCTTAGCTCTAGTTCTGTGTTACACACTAGGTGAAAGTATTTCATATTAACGGATTAAGAGAAAATTTTAATTAAATATGCTAACAACATTGAAAGTGTATTTGAATTTTTTTAAATGGTAGTTACATTTTAAGAGATCTAAATTGCTGGAAGAATATCTTGCAGATAGTTGGAGTGAAATCTTTTAGCTTGCCTCTTGTAACAGAGTTCTGGAGCAACTCTACGCAAAGACCAATAGAAATCCACACGCATTGCTTCATTACAATGGCCCTGATATCTTTGTTTCATAACAGAAATGTCCTGATGGAATCTTTTGCCATGTTCATCACTGACAGCTCCACAACTAGAAGGGAAAAAGTCTAGTTGGGAGTGGAGAAAACGGATTTTAAGGGACATGTTGAACCTAAGGTTATGGTACTTTTCCAGGATCACTGTCACCACCTGAGTGTAGGTGGTGTTTTTGCAGGAGCAGTTCCACCAACTGAGTGTAGTTATCAGGTCTTTTGCTGCCTAAAAATCCATAAACCACTCTCTTGAAGGCTTCCCAAGTGTCCTTTTCTTTCCCCTCCAAAACTTGGTCACATGCGAGATCCTTTACAAGTTCTCGAATTTATGGCTTGATAAAATTACCTTGTGTCACCTTTGCATCACTTGATTTCGGAAATTTCTATCTTAGGTACTTGAAGGTGTGTCCTTCTCTTTCATACCTTTGACAAAATTTTTCATCAAACCCAGCCTGATAAGAACATCTTTTGGGTCCACGAGAGGCTTGGCAACGACATTTTTCTCATTTGAGTTCAGATTTCTTGCAGGCCAATCTGCTTTAATATAATGCGATTTCATATCCCTGCTGTCCCAAAGAAACAGCAATGTTTTGTGTACCCAATTGCATTCCTAAAAGTATGGCTATGACTTTTAGATCACCACAGATTTTCCATTTGCATTCATGACATTTGATTGAGTCCAAGAGGGCTGTCATATTTGCATGTCTCCTTCTTGTGAACTGCATGACAACCAGGAATAGAAGAAAGATGGTTGTCATTGTGAAGTAACTCAGCTTCCAACCTGATCTTGGAAGAGTCTTTGAATAGTCTCCGTTCAGTTGGATCATTGTTAAAATTTAAAGATTTCACCCGGCCATTAATGTCGCAGGAAACAACAAGATTGTTTTTCTTCTTCAAAAAGGGAGTCAGTGACACTTTTGGTACTGTAACATTGTGACATCACATTCGAGAGGATTCCATTGCTGTAACAATTTGTCCATTATATTTGGACTGTTGAGCTCCGTGGCTGTGGATAATGATATTTTATTGTAAAAATACAGCAACCAGCCACTTTTTAATGCGTTTTATTTACGCCAATATGCATTTCGGGTTTGCACCCATCTTCAGCTGAAGATCCATGTAATTTGCCAGCTGAAGATGGGTGCAAACCCGAAATGCATATTGGCGTAAATAAAACGCATTAAAAAGTGGCTGGTTGCTGTATTTTTACAATAAAATATCCATTGCTGTAGTCGAGACCCAAGAATTTCTGCCTTCTCCTTTGACAGGTTAAGGTCTATAATGCGATCACTCAATTCCACTAGACTCAGTCTTTGTGGTTTATCATCTTTCCCCTCAAAATCATGGCCACAGATGTGGAAGGTTTGTTTGGTTTTTTGTTCCACTCTCTCTTCATTTTCTACTTGAAACACACAATTTTCAGTGAAGTGGAAACTAGTAAACTACCTGAATGTGGACTGGATCAATTGGCAGATCCAAGATTCAGGTAATGAACTGTTCTTCTTTTCTTTATAGACAATCCTGCCTCTATAGGTGGAGGCAAGCAGAAATAGCAGTCATCTGTATGGTCTGTTGGCTCCCACCAAACCATAGGCACACCAAAAGCGATAGATTATTTCTTATTTTTCAACCGTTCTCGCAGTCTAACTGAAATTGCATTGCAACATATATGTGGTGCCCAAGACTTATCCTGGTACCCTACTTTCACACAGAAATAATGCTGATAGACAGTCTTCACAAGAGGCGTCAGATTGCATTTCTGTGAGGAAAATGTCATTTCACCACAAATGTAATAAAAATTATTCACCTTATTTACACATTTTTGGAGCTGTTTTATGAATTTTACTTTACAAAAGCACTATCAAACCAGAAATTCTGCTTTAATTACAGCAGAAACTCCCATCAGTCACTTGACGATTATGAACTCAAATGTTTGATAGGATTCCTTTAGCTGATTTCGTTGTGGTCATTTTCAGTTAAAATAGAGGAAGAGGACATGTCTCGCGTCATGTTTGTAGTGAGATCTGTATGTATGGCTATGGTTGCAGCAGTACACAGCTAGTGACATATCATCGAGACTGAACATTCTCTCATTATTTTAGTACAGGCTCAGGCAGAAATTAATTGTTACTTATTTTATGTGTAATTTAACATATTTCAACCCATTTCATGTATGTTTTGGTCATCATCAGGCATTTACTCATACTGAACATTGTTACTTAAAGCTAAATTGTCTTAATGTAGAACTGTTTTGTTCATTGTTAGCTGCTAGGATGGCTGTTGGAGTACTTGAGAGGGAAGCGGTGCCAGTGAGTGGCCAGAAATTGATCGGCAATGGTGCCTTCTGTTAACGTGCAGCTGTATCTCATCGTTTGTTGTGTTGAGTGGTACTTA
This sequence comes from Schistocerca cancellata, assembly GCF_023864275.1. NCBI lineage: Eukaryota > Metazoa > Arthropoda > Insecta > Orthoptera > Acrididae > Schistocerca > Schistocerca cancellata. The sequence continues at coordinate 956,882,490 of NC_064628.1, read as the reverse complement.
AGTAGATAAATTAGTGAAATCAAAGTGAAGTAAAAATTAGAATATCAATGAAAAACTTGGTTTAGTTTACAGAGTTACATACTGGCAAACAGCGGGCAAAACAGCAGAACAGAAGAGACAATGGCCGTGAAATCAGCAAGTTCCACATAAGCGGGCGCTGTCGATTCAGCCAACAGGCCATCGCCCGACCGGCTCACGTGTTTCTCAGTTGTTGCATGTGAGCAAAGGCCCTCGCCTACATTCCAAGAGCCAATGACCGTCGTTAAGAAGATTCTTCGAGAAGCTTTTCAACATGACAGAAGAGGCAATGACCGGCTCACATGTTTCTCAGTCTTCACATGTGATCAAAGGCCCTCGCCTACATTATAAGAGCCAATGACCGACGTTAAGAAGATTCTTCGAGAAGCTTTTCAACGTGACAGAAGAGGCAATGACCGTGAAGTCGTTCACCTCCAGTAAACTGAAGTGAATAAATACGCGAGACGCAGTGGGCCCGACGGACGGAGACGAGAGAAGAAGAAGGAAGAAGAGAAGAGTAGCAGTTGTTTTCAGTCAGTTTTGGTGCTGAAGACCGTCTTGCAAGAAGAGACTACATCATGCACTGACGCACCAAGTCCACCGCTGTAATGGAATAGCAAGCAGCAGCCTCGGCGCCAGAAGACAGAAGTTAAAAGGTATTTGAAGTCTGATTTTTAAGTACCCGAGTGACTCGTAAGGACGGGAAGGAGACGGCCTCACATCAGCAGTCACCTGTGAGCTGGGATGAAGGTCTGACAGCTGAAGACTGGCAAGCGGGAGTCCGTTGTTCGAGTCCGGGACACTGGCCTTCCCCTGCCGCGCCGCTCCGCTGGCCGATGCACAACACACGCGGCCGCTTAGAGAAGAGAAACACTGGGACGCCACATCCAAGGTATCACCATCCGATGCACGACTTCGCTCGCAATAATTAAACGGGCCACCTCGCGCTGCACGTCTCCAGTCAGCTGAGCGAGACGGCGACACGAGATACACACCGCTACGCGTAATCAGACGACGACGCCACCGCCGCTGCCGCAGAAGAAGGCTACGCAAACGACACAGCTGCCGCTCTCCGAGCCAGTACAATCCAGTAAGAAAACCGTTGTACGAAACTTGCAATAAAAGTTATCTTATGTAAAAATGCTGTTTCATTCTACCTCATACCCGAGCCAAGGAAGAACCCACCTTGCCCACATGTTGTTAAGAGAGAAAAATTGATTAATTTAAGATTTTCACCCTGACAGAATGCTTTAGAATGCTCATCCTGACAATTGACAGCGTCAAAAGAGAAAACCCAGTTACATTTAGTGACAGAAGTGTTACATTTAGTATCACAAATGTTACAGTTGCAATTGAAATTATGGCCTGTGCGGGTGGCAGATGTTTCTTCTGATGTTGTGGTGCGATATCATGTGGTACACTTTTTATAAGCCAGTTGTTCACTTACATTTTTGGCAACCCACACTTTGTCTGCATCCACGGCATACTGGATGAGTGGTCTATGACATTACATCATGGAACTGCTTAATCCGACTGATTTGGATATAATTATTCCACACAGTTGCGGTCCCTAAGCCTGCAAGAATGAATTAAGAGAAAAAGGTGGTTTTCTGTACAGTAAATTACACAAGACTTCGTAATTTACTCATAAAATGGCCACCTTGTAGGCTAGGCAAAAACATTAATTTTCCAACACTCTGTTGCTTATAATGTACGATTTATTTAGGTATCAAAATTCCAAGCAAATATCTACTGGGATATGGAAATTCAGCTCCAGTCCTGAAAGTCTATCGACTATGACTGGGTTGCCAAAAACTTTTCAGACGGAATTTTATACATAACTGTTTTTCAGACAATGCGTGTAATGAGATGTTAATGGCAGGCATCCTTTCGTTTGTCATTGTCTTGTGATACAACTAAAACATGTCATATACTTGTGACTCAAAGTGAAATGTCTATTGAGTCAAATAACCTATGGGCAGTATATTTCATAACAGTGGAAGCAATACTGCAGCAAACTGATTACTTAACAAACTGTAACATATAGAACCTGTGTAATGACTGTCATTTCAGTTGCGTAGCAGACAGTAATTTGCCTAAGCAGTTATCTGCTGAATTTATGTATTTACCGTAAGAATTAATTATATGTCTACTTAGTACTAATGAGAAAGGTGCTGTTGTGACAGTGCCACGACATTTAACAGTGCTGCCACGACAGTACGCGCAAACGGCGATAGAGGCGCTCCGCAACTCGGCTGAGCGCGGGAGCTGCACCTAGCTACAAACGGCGCCGGCCGCATGTCACGGCACGGCAGTCAAATGAGAGATACTGAGTTGTTATCATGTAACCAGCTATTGTTTCTAAGTTTGAATATCCACGCAATTATTGGTGATTAAAGGTTATAACACTTTTTGGCGACGAGGATGGAATTTTTTTTTTCACTGCGTTGTGGATTTGTGTGTTCGTGACGGGGCAGACATGGAACAGCTTATGCAAGCGCTCATTGAACAACAAACACAGCTGACGCCTGCTATTCAGGCACAACAAACTGACGGCTGCTATTCAGGTGTTGTTGACGTCGCTTACTCAATGTCTGTCTTCCTCTTCTCCGCCTCCATTCCCTCCTTACGACGAGGCCGCTGAAGACTGGGAGGATTATGAGAAGTGTTTGTGGCAACACTTCTTGGCTTTCGGCGTTGTCGACACTCCTATGTGTAAGTCGTTATTTCTATCTTGGATTTCCCCAAGGATCTATCAGCTGCTATCTCAGTTAACCCCTCTGCGGGAACCTGCCTCCCTGTCTTTCCAAAAGATGTGTGACTTATTGTCTAACTATTACCGCAAAAACACCCATGTCATTGCCGCCCGCGTGGCGTTCTACCAGTGTCGTAAACAGCCCCATCAATCTTACCGGGCTTGGGCAGCGGAACTACACGGTCTGAGTAGGAAATGTTAGTTTGCCACGGACACTCATCATGAGTCTTATGCTGATTCAATGGTTAGGGATGCTATTCTACAGCTTGCTCCTGATAAAGAAGTTCAGCAACGTGCCCTACAACTGCCAAACCCATCGTTGTCGGAAGTTCTAAGCATCGCTCAATCCTTTGAAGTGTCTCACGCTGCTGGCGCGCAAATAGACGCATGGTGTGATGTAAGCACTGTACAGTCAACTTTCGACATGGACAATTTGCCTGTTTCACAGGAGAACGAAGATGTGGCGGCAGTTCACTCGCATCAACAACGTCGTGTTGGGCCGCCACGCTCGCAGCAAAAACAGCAACCACAGAAGCAGGTTCGTTCCGCACTTCCTTCTTGTCCACGTTGTTTCATACAGCATGACAGGGCCGCATGTCCAAAACATTGGGCCACGTGTAATTCATGTAGGAAAAAAGGCCACATTACTTCTGTGTGTCAGTCCCCTAAAGTTCCTGTCGATGAGGACGAGTCATCGGACATGGATGTTAACTGTGTGCTTTCTCCAACAAATAAGTTATTTGTTACTGTTCGTGTTCTGGATGAAGATATTCGCATGCAAGTGGACGCTGGCTCTGAAGTAACTCTCATTAATTCTCACACGTATTTGGAGTCGGGTTCCCCTCCCTTGTCTCCAGTTATGCGAAATCTGAGAACTTATAATAAACAGAAAATTCCTATCATTGGTCAGATTGATGCTTCCATTGTGTACAAGTCTGTTGTTAGGCGCCTCACGTTTTATGTGGTGGATCATGCGGGCACTGAAAACCTGGTCGGTTATGATGCTTTCCACTTGTTCGGGATCTCCATTGATGATGATGTGCACCTCATATCTGAGGATATTCCATATCAACAGCTGGATGGATTGTGTTCTGAATTTACGTCCGTGTTCTCTGCTGGTCTGGGTCGTGACAAGGATTTTGAAGCCCACATTACTCTTAAACTTACAGCTCGCCCTAAGTTTTTCTGGGCACGCCCTATTCCGGTGGCGTTGCGTGCATCTGTCAAGGCTGAGATCGACAGGTTAACAGCTTCAGGGATTCTCCTTTCTGTTACCTCCAGCGAATGAGCATCGCCAATCGTGGTGGTTTCTAAACCAAACGGGAGTCTGCAATTGTGTGGTGATTTTAAAGCCACCGTCAACACTCAGAGGCTCATTGACACTTATCCTCTTCCCTGTCCTGAGGAGTTATTTACCAAGCTCGCTGGGGGCCAGTTCTTTTCCAAACTTCACTTATCGGAGGCGTACCATCAGTTGCCGTTGGATGGCTTCTTCCAAGGAATTTCTCGTCATCAACATTCCTTGTGGGTTGTATCAGTACCAGCAGTTACTCTTTGGCGTCGCTAGCGCGCCGGCCATTTTTCAGCGGTTTTTGGAACAGCTCACGGCTTCTGTTCCCGCCGGCATAAACTATCTGGATGACATTGTTGTCACGGGGGCCTCCACTGAGGAGCACCTTCGCAATTCGCGCTCACTGTTTCGGGTTTTGCATTCGGCTGGGTTGAAGTGCAATCTGGACAAGTCACAGATCTTCCAACCCTCCATTGTGTATCTTGGTTTCCACTTGTCCTGTGAGGGTATACATCCTCTACGTCAGCACGTTGCGGCCATTAACGCTCTACCCCGGCCGTCTACGGTCAAAGAACTTCAGGCGTTTCTAGGCAAGATTGCTTATTATCACAAATTCATTCCAACCGCGGCAGTAGCTCATCCTCTGCATCAGCTGTTACGCAAGAACGTCCCTTTCTGTTGGTCCGACGAGTGTGAGCAGGCTTTTGTCCGCTTGAAGGCTCATTAGCAGTCGGCACCTTGTCTTGCCACATTCCGTCCAGGTCAGCACTTGGTTCTGGCGACTGACGTGTCACAGTATGGTCTAGGGGCTGTTCTCACCCATTGGTATGAGGATGGGTCGGAACGACCCACCGCCTATGCTTCCAAGACCCTCAACGATGCGTAACGGCATTACTCTCAAATCGAAAAGGAGGCGCTCGCTATCACTTATGCTCTAAAAAAGTTCAGCGGTTTTTTGTATGGTTCTAAGTTTCACCTCATCACCGACCACAAGCCGCTGGTCTCTCTGTTCAGCCCATCGGCGTCACTTCCAGATAAGGCAGCTCACCGCCTGCAACGTTGGGCCTTATACTTGTCTCGTTTTCACTATGAGATTCACTACCGCCCCACGGCCCAGCACGCCAACGCTGATGCATTGTCGCGATTGCCGATGGGCCCCGACCCAGTTTTCGATTGTGATGAACTACTCTTGTTTCCACATTGATGAGGAAGAACATTGTGCGGTCGAGGGTTTTCCACTTACAGGTTGGCAGGTCGCGCCGGCTACTGTACGGGACTCGGTCCTGCGTCAGTTGATCGGTTTTGTTCAATGGGGTTGGCCGGACAGGACCAAGGGCCGGGCATCGGATCCCCTTCGCTACTACCATACCTTGCGCCTTCGTCTGTCTGTTCGTGATGATGATGTTCTTCTGGCCATGGATGGCGCATCTCCACAGGTCGTGGTGCCAGCCTCTCTTCGCAAAGATGTTCTCAAACTGTTGCATGAAGGCCACTGGGAGATTTCTCGGACTAAGTCCCTGGCCCACAGGCACGTTTATTGGCCCGGTATTGATTCGGACATCGCCCACATGGTTGCTGCGTGTGGTCAGTGTGCTCAACAACTGGCTGCATCTCGTACAATGCCCTCTCCGTGGCCTGATCCGGCACAGCCATGGGAACGGGTGCACGCTGACTTTGCCGGCCCCTTCCTCGGTACTTATTGGCTACTGTTGATTGACGCCTTCTCGAAGTTTCCGTTTGTTGTTCGATGTCCGTCGCCCACCACTGCGGCGCCGACGCTGGCTTTGTCCAAAATCTTTGCACTAGGAGGTCTTCCATCCACGATCGTCACGGACAATGGCCCTCAGTTCTCTTCGCAGGCCTTCCGTGATTTTTTTACTGGACAAGGGATTCATCATATTACAGCACCGCCCTTCCATCCGTAATCGAATGGGGAGGTCGAGCTCCTTGTCCGCACTTTGAAAAGCCAGATTTTTCCACATATGATGCTCTGCTGCAATTTGAGTTCTTATCGCTTCACGCCTCTGGGTGATCGCAGCCCTGCTGAACTCTTGCAAGGCCGCCAACCGCGCACTCTACTGCACCTGCTTCACCCTGTCAGGCCTTGTGCTGTGTCCCCTAGTGCGGGAAAATACTCGGTGGGCACCGATGTGTGGGCACGAGGGTATGGATCTCGCCCTAAATGGATTCCAGGGGTGGTCAAGGCTCTTCGCGGCCGCCGGCTTTGTGAAATACGTACGGACGACGGCATGGTTGTTCGCCATTACGACCAGATGCGCCCATGAGTGGTGGCCACGCCGGTGCCACTGCCCCTTCCTTTGCCTCCACCAGCCCGAGATCCAGTCCTGTCGCTGCTGCCGATCTACTGTACGTGTTGATGCAGCCGACGTCGCTACCGCTTCCGAGTACGCCGGAACCGGCCTCAGTCACGACGCCGCCTTCTCTGGGACCCATCTTGCTGGAGCACACCCCCAGGTCCACGACACCTAGGGATGCTGCTCCGGAGTTTTCACCCATCATCTCATCCAGGAGGCACATTCCACGCACGAGCTTCCGTCCTGGAAATTTTCGACCATACTCTCGTGTCTCTCTGTGGGATCTTCTCGGGGCCTCACAAGAGGCCATGGATGTCTCCGCTCTATCCATGTCTCCAAGGAAGCGAGTTTTTTTTTTCCCCCAAGAGGGGAAAAGTGTTGTGACAGTGCCACGACATTTAACAGTGCTGCCACGACAGTATGCGCAAACGGTGATAGAGGCGCTCCGCAACTCGGCTGAGTGCGGGTGCGCCACCTAGCTACAAACGGCGCCGGCCGCATGTCATGGCACAGCAGTCGAATGACAGATACTGAGTTGTTATCATGTAACCAGCTATTGTTTCTAAGTTTGAATATCCACGCAATTATTGGTGATTAAAGGTTATGACAGGTGTCTTGCATACTGGACTGAGCAAATTGACGGATATTTCCATTCAAACATTATGGGTTTTTGGTTCCATCCTGTGCTTGTTCTTGATGGAAATGTGAGGTGGTATGGTAGCGAAGGTGTTCATAGTCACACAGCAGTGCATACCTCATGTAGCAGGATCATGCAGGCAGAGCCTCATAAGAGCTGCTGGTCATAGGAAGGGAAGATAATACTATGCTACCTTTATTTAATAGTCAGCGCTATATTAAGTGCACCAACACTAATGTTGTGCAAAGCCAGAGGACAGTGCGATGCTGTATCTTTCTCTGAGCAGCCTTAGTCTGATTACACAGATGTCACTATCATCTATTACCGATGGTTACAATGTAACTGCTACTAATGCTTTGCAAAGAAATGTGAAAAGCACCTTGTGGATGAGAATTTATATTTTCAGTGTGCCTCAGTTCTTGAGTCTGATCTTAATAAATTCCCTACAGTTTCACACTAACACGCCCTTTTGGGCTATCAAGTTATTTGTATGGTAATTATCTAAGTATAACTGCTGCAACACTCAACTGCTTCGACTAATACTCCATTTTGGGATGAATATGACTTTGAAAGCGACAATCCTTTTGACTTACTGAATGCTGTCTGAATGATCTGACAACTGTGGTGTGTCAGGAGTGAATTGCGTAAAGTGTCATGGCAACGGTGAGTCAGTGCTGAATGCACACATGTGCAGATATTTTCACTATAGTAAGGGAGACCTGGAAGTCTGTTCACCATCCTTACATGTCCCCATGCCATAATGAGTAAGGTGACACAAGGTCCACTCACAAATAAAACTCTTGCTGTGATACAAGAGATGTAAACGAAAAAATATTTTTGTGAGAAACGCTATTTATTTGTTAACTACTATCAAGTATCAGATAGATTATATAATGGTAAGGCAGAGATTTAGGAACCAGGTTTTAAATTGTAAGACATTTCCAGGGGCAGATGTGGACTCTGACCACAATCTGTTGGTTATGAACTGTAGATTAAAACTGAAGAAACTGCAAAAAGGTGGAATTTAAGGAGATGGGACCTGGATAAACTGAAAGAACCAGAGGTTGTACAGAGTTTCAGGGAGAGCATAAGGGAAAAATTGACAGCAGTGGGGCAAAGAAGTACAGTAGAAGAAGAATGGGTAGCTCTGAGGGATGAAGTAGTGAAGGCAGCAGAGGATCAAGTAGGTAAAAAGATGAGGGCTAGTAGAAATCCTTGGGTAACAGAAGAAATATAGAATTTAATTGATGTAAGGAGAAAATATAAAAATGCAGTAAATGGAGCAGGCAAAAAGGAATACAAATGTCTCAGAAATGAGATCGGAAGGAAGTGCAAAATAGCTAAGCAGGGATGGCTACAGGACAAATGTAAAGATGTAGAGGCTTATCTCACTAGGGGTAAGATAGATACTGCCTACAGGAAAATTAAAGAGGTCTTTGCACAAAAGAGAACCACTTGCATGAATATCAGGAGCTCAGATGGAAACCCAGTTCTAAGGAAAGAAGGGAAAGCAGAAAGGTGGAAGGAGTATATAGAGGGTCTATATAAGGGCAATGTACTTGAGGACAATATTACGGAAAAGGAAGAGGATGTAGATGAAGATTAATTGGGAGATATGATACTGCGTGAAGAGATTGACACTGCACTGAAAGACCTGAGTCGAAACAAGGCCCCGGGAGTAGACAACATTCCATTAGAAATACTGACGGCCTTGGGAGAGCCAGTGCTGACAAAACTCTACCATCTGGTGAGCAAAATGTATGAGACAGGCGAAATACCCTCAGACTTCAGGAAGAATATAATAATTCCAATCCCAAAGACAGCAGGTATTGATAGATGTGAAAATTACCAAACTATCAGTTTAATAATTATCAACTGCAAAATACTAACGCGAATTCTTTACAGATGAATGGAAAAACTGGTAGAAGACTACCACGGGGAAGATCAGTTTGGATTCTGTAGAAATGTTGGAACATGTGAGGCAATACTGACCCTACAACTTATCTTAGAAGAAAGATTAAGGAAAGGCAAACCTATGTTTCTAGCATTTGTAGACTTAGAGAAAGCTTTTGACAATGTTGACTGGGAAACTATGTTTCAAATTCTAAAGGTGGCAGAGGTAAAATACAGGGAGTGAAAGGCTATTTACAATTTGTACAGAAACCAGATGGCAGTTATACGAGTCGAGGGACATGAAAGGGAAGCAGTGATTGGGAAGGGAGTGAGACAGGGTTGTAGCCTCTCCCTGATGTTATTTAATCTGTATATTGAGCATTCAGTAAAGGAAACAAAACAAAAATTCAGAGTAGGTATGGAGAAGAAATAAAAACTTTGAGGTTCGCCGATCACATTGTAATTCTGTCAGAGATAGCAAAGGACTTTGAAGAGCAGTTGAAGGGAATGGACAGTGTCTTGAAAGGAGGATATAAGATGAACATCAACAAAAGCAAAACGGGGATAACGGAATGTAGTTGAATTAAATCAGGTGATGCTGAGGGTTTAGATTAGGAAATGAGACACTTAAGGTAGTAAAGGAGTTTCGCTATTTGGGGAGCAAAATAACTGATGATGGTCGAAGTAGAGAGGATATAAAATGTAGACTGGCAATGGCAAGGAAAGCATTTCTGCAAAAGAGAAATTTGTTAACATCAACTATAGATTTAAGTGTCAGGAAGTCGTTTCTGAAAGTATTTGTATGGAGTGTAGCCATGTATGGAAATGAAACAAGGATGATAAATAGTTTGGACAAGAAGAGAAGTGAAGCTTTCGAAATGTGGTGCTACAGAAGAATGCTGAAGATTAGATGGGTAGATCACATAACGAATGAGGAGGTATTGAATAGAATTAGGGAGAAGAGGAGTTTGTGGCACAACTTGACAAGAAGATGGGACCGGATGATAGGACATATTCTGAGACATCAAGGGATCACAAATGTAGCATTGGAGGGCAGTGTAGAGGGTAAAAATCGTAGAGGGAGACCAAGAGATGAATACACTAAGCACATTCAGAAGGATGTAGGTTTCAGTAAGTACTGGGAGATGAAGAAGCTTGCACAGGATAGAGTAGCATGGAGAGCTGCATCAAACCAGTCTCAGGACTGAAGACAACAACAACAACACCGAGTGCAGAAATGCTCTTTGGTTCCTTTTTGCGTGTTTTATAAATTTAGATGTCATGTCATCTTACTATGCGAGTAAGCACTCTTCCTGTTGGGGTAATAAGAGTGTTGTCAATCACTTATTAATATTCTGATGCCTAATGACATGATACTGATTCCACATGCTCCATCGGATGTGGGAACATACTTTCACTTTGGGTATGCAAAGAATGTGCAGATAGTTACATCGGCATACTGCGTTCAGAGCCAAGATGATGTCTTCCACTTTATGTCTCACTGTGTGCTGGCATGGCTGTCAGTCAGTCAACATACACACATTGGGCACTTATCACTGCATGCACTTGTTCGAGTCACAACATCCAGAACACACTGTCTTTGCCAAATTTACTGCACAAGTAACACATTCCACACAAATTTAAGCACACAATGTGCAGGGCAAAGGTGGGGAAATATTAGTTTTGTAACTTGTGTGTCGGTTGATGAGGGAGACTGACACAAGCAAGCATTGAGAAAATCGTGATGGCCTACCATATTTACTCGAATCTAAGCCGCACTCGAATCTAAGCCGCACCTGAAAAATGAGGCTCGAAATAAAGGAAAAAAAAATTTCCCGAATCTAAGCCGCACCTGAAATTTGAGACTCAAAATTCAAGGGGAGAGGAAAGTTTTAGGCCGCACCTCCAAATCGAAACAAAGTTTGTCCATTGCAATATGAGACACAATTTAGATCGAATGAATGACGATACAGCTACAGTAGTTTGGTTCGAGTCTAAGCTTAGCAGTTAAGCTTTACCAGGTAGCCATTGCTATGCGTCAGGCGCTCCGTCCGTATTTATACGGGTGCCCTTCCTTTTTCACATGCTTCGTCTGGTTTGAATCGATTGCTTATTTTGCTTTGATCTGATAAGTGCCGTTTTCTTTGTTATAGGTGTTTGCGTCACTCTTAAGCTGAAAATGCATTACTGCACTGTGTCATGCATTGTTTGTCGCATTCTGATAGTGCGTGTTTATGGCCTGTCGCGGCTCGCGGCACGGCTTGCTTTTGTGCGCGCTACCGCCGCGTACAATTAAAAAAAAAGGAGGAATCGTCTCATTAGCGAAACAATGGCAAGAGACTGCTATTTGCTGTTACTTATACTGCTGCTTTCTTTGATAATGATCAACAAGAATCAAATAATAGACTGCGTATGATAGAACATGTTCTGAACGAAAGTTAGGCGAAAATTTTTCTCCATTTGAAAATCTTTGCGGTCGCTTCTTTATTACATCAAATTCTGCACAGAAATTAGAGTCATTTTAGATTTAAAAATCTAGTCACTTGCCGTGCTTCATTTCTGACTGTATCACTATTAGGCATAAGAATAATACGAATATAAACATGACACGATACGTATATTCTTCCACGTTTGCTGTTGTCTCACTCTAGTTTTGTAGTTTATTAGGCAGACAGGATTAAAATGAGATAGCAGCAAACACAAAAGAATACATGGCAAAATGTTTATATTCATATAATTCTTATGGTGAAGAGAATACTGTATATGATTCAAATTTCATCAGGTTCCTATTAGCAACCATCTCTTCTCACAGATAGGAAAAAATTCAGAACGTAGAGTTGGCCATATTGACAAACATCCTAAACAGTCTTGCCAGTCAGATTTTCTTAGTACACTGAAATTGTGCTACATTCGAAGATGAACAATACGGAATTTGTATTTACTTCGTTGGATAATGTATGAAAATGCAGTGGTCGACACTCGCGGTGGAGAAAAAAAAGCTCGTCTCCCACTCTTTTTAAATTTATTTACTGACGCTGAGATTTTGGCGTCAGTATTTATCTTTGTGCCCACAAAGCATGCCTGCGTAGCGCTACATATATTCGACGGCAGAAGTTAGTTGTGGCGGCACGCACCGACATTTTTCATAACTTCTGCTTGCTTTGCACTCGATTCTAAGCCGCAGGCGGTTTTTTGGATTACGAAAACCGGAAAAAAGTGCGGCTTAGATTCGAGTAAATACGGTAATAATGTGCATAATATGCTTGGAGTAGGTTGCCATATGTTAAATTAAACATAAAACAAATAATTATAGCAGCTAATTTATGCCTTAGACTGTACTAAAATATTGTGAAAATGTTCACATTGTTGATGAAATCTCAGTAGCTGTGTACTGCTGCAACTGCAGCCATACGTTCAGATCTCACTACAAATGTATGTTTAAAGCCAGATATTCTTCCTCTTCCCCTATTTTAACTGAAAACAACCACAATAAAATCAGCTAAAGGAATCCTACTAAACACTTGAGTTTATAATCATCAGATGAGTGATGGAATTCACCGCACATTGCCAATTACTACTATAATATTGTTTATAAGTCGTAAGTGCATATATGTCACTCATTTTCATTACATCTCGAATGGTTGAGCTGGAAGAATGGGGACATTGGTTGTTCACCACAGTAAAATATTAGTATTTATCTGACATATTCATCTTCTGAGTAACAGCAGAATGACCACTCAAAGAAGATGACAACAAGCAGCCGATAAGGTAGACATCAAACTGCGTCCAGTATCATGCTGTAAGAAACATCCATAGTAGTTGTTGTCGGACGGAGAGGGAGTGGGTGTGAATTATGGTGTGGTAGGCTGTAACAGTTGTTTATCACTTCTAAAATGTGATGACAGTCTACCCAGGTAGGGACGGGGAGGGGGGGGGGGGGGTTGAGATGCTGCCTGAAAATGACATTTCACTGCGATTAAATGGCATATAATGTGTGGGGTACCAGCTTATGGATGCTATTCACCCACTGCTGAGCAACTCTATTATGAGCAGAAATTAAGACTGAGTGATGACGGAACTGTGTGGTTCAGCTTCATGAATCAGCAGTATATGGGCTCTCTGCAGGTGCTAGAACTGTCTGTCCACCTGTGCCGCCAATTACACCCTTACAATTCCCATCTGAATATTGTGGTAGGATAGAAGTGTAGTTTATAAATGATACCACCAGGAACTCAGTTACACTGTGCACCAACTGTGTAGTACTGCATAGAAAATTAGAACAATGCTCAGCATGGGCATATTGTCATCTTGGTATCTATCCATCTTAACCATAATGCAAGTTGCGAAGGACTTCATCACGGATGCCCATCGCTTTTACTGACAAAACATCAGCAGTGAGTATACTGTAATCATTATGAGTAGATACTTATCATTCTTTCAGTATTTATATGCTTAATGGCAGTGTTGCTAAGAATGACTTATTTCATACATTATTGTCTGCATTTTTTGTTCCTTATTCCATGTCCTAGTGACAACTGCTTCTCCTTCCACATTAGCAGCAGCTTCTGTTGATCTAATACTACACATATTTGCTGATGTCAATATTTACACAGTTGTTTCGAGCCAGCTTTTCAGCTAATTTTATTCGCAGCTTACCAAACATCCCCTTGAACTGCTGATGACAGAATTCTTATGAAAAATTTTTCAAGATCTATAATGATAAAAAGATAATGTGTGCAGTACAACTACTCCAGACACTCCAGGTAAGCGAATCACATTTGGTGAATTAGCTTGTCAGTTTTCAATGTGCTTACAACAGAAAAAAAAGAAATAATTGTGGCAGTTGCTGATTTATGATGTTTAATCTGCAGTCAGAACATCTGAGTATTAATAGTAACCATGCTGTAGCTCAGAAACAGGAATAGAACTCACTCATTGACATAAACATTTGGTATTCAGTCACTCATTCGCTTTATCTTTCATACACAAGAGGTACTCACTTCCGCACCAGGCTTCACATTGTCTGGTGTAACGAATTCTTCCTGCTCGTAGTATAACGGAAACTTAGTAACAACATAGAATATGTATGGCAACAGTGTAACTGCCGATTTACTTCGTGGATGACGTGTAAAAACAGTGACAAATTCACTTTCTATTTCCTTGTCAGCTTGATTGAATAATATGGGTTATTTTCCTTAAAGTTGTGACATCAGTGTGTCAATTTGTGCTTTTGAGTTTAGGGAGGTCATTTCATGTGGAAATTGCAACTAATCTCATCTTTTACATTGCAGTTTATCAGTTCTAACCACCACTGGGACAATAAAGAAGACACACTCACAGCAGCACTTCAGTTACAGTCTTTGCTTCTGAAGCAAGGATTGTTTTGGGTCAGCATTCCAGTCTCACTGAAAGCCATTTCCTAACAGAGCTACAGGTAGTCAGAGCCAAAATCAATAAATAAATTATAACTAATTAATGCCATATTGCATACTGTTTCAGTTTGACATAGGACAGCAAATAAACACAGAGTGTTTTGAAGTCTAGAATGAATAATATCTCATTCATTCGTACTGTTGTGGGCATGTTCATGTTACATTACTTTCTGTTTTATTCAAATACAGTTTTGTCATAAGGTTACCATGGCATGACGAATTACAGTTCTTAGTTGCTGGCAACAAACACCAGCTGCGAAGCACAGCCCTGGGGAGGTTTTCATAGTGTACAACATCCACTGGCAAAATATTATGTTCACACCACCCTTTCCTGGAGGAGATGTCTTCTCTTACGGCTCAGTCATCAATTTCCTCTTAAGATATTAACATAAAGACATCATAACTAGACATCAGTAGCAATACCACGTAGGAATACTTAATGAGTGACATGATGGCATGAACCTTGTCTATTGAATGCAAATGGCGTACCACAGTTATTTTGTCACATGTCAGTTATTGAGACTTCTTGAATGTAGAAAATGAGTCATGATAGAATGAACAATGTTTCTTGAAACAGTAAGATTCTTTACTGATGAGTTTTGTCCAAAAGCACATGGTCCACACACAGCACAAGTGTTCCAACCTGCCTTGCTGCCTTCACACCTTTTAAACCCAGAGCAAACCATATGTAGTAAATGTATGACTTGTTTACACTTGCATATCTATTTTACAACCCTTGGACAAAGTTCATAAGTTATGAGTGTGCAAAATCCAATATGTAACTGGCAGATAAAGGAACTTCACATTAGAAAATGACAGTTGATAAACACAATCATAGTGCCGCCATGATCTGGTCGCACTGTTTCGGCATATCAACAAGTGCCGGCACAAAGATGGAGATCACAAGAGCAAAGAAGGCGGTGAGCCGATGTCAGCCAATAGCCCACCGACAAGGACCACACCAGACAGGAGTGCCCTCTAGCTGAAAAGAACACAAGCGCCGCTCCTGCCAGCCTCAGCCGGACAGCATTCGCCCATTAATAGGAGAGCACTACCTTAGCAGTGACGTGCTATCCATATCAATTGCTTACATGGACCTTGTATACAGCAGAGGACTTTGATTCTTTGCACGTCGCCCATCGCTTGCGACATCATTGTAAATTCAAAGTTAAGTATTGTCTATCTTCTTTATTGTATTAAAAACTATTAATGTGATTTGACTGAATTATTGTGTAGCATTCCGTTAACACAGCATCCTTTAGGGACCCTATATGAGACGAGTGGGCCTGGACTCCACATTTGGTGACGAGTATTGGCTGAACCCAGTGCCAGACGACCACGAAATTTTCTGTTTTTGCTGGAGCCTTAATTCTTTCTTTTTTTTACTTTGCAGGGCATTTTCTTTACTTTAACCATTTTTTGTCGTTTTTGCTAATCAATGTTTTCATGTGGGCATTGCAGAAAATTTTCTTTGCTTGCTTGCCTAGTCTGTTTGTTGCGTTTGTGTCTTCCAACATGCCCACCCCATCCGTCCCACCCCCTGCTCATGTGCCATAGCCACACAGCTAATGCAGATGTTTCAGTTCCAGACACAACAGATCTCCACATTACTCAACACAGTGCAGCACCTACTGGCCACCACGGTGTGCCCAATGGAACAAGCACCACCTACTACAGCTGCTATACCACCTTTTTGACAGTTTAGTGAACAAGAAGAGGAATGGCTCAAGTGGTTGTCCCAATTTGAAGCGCACCTCATCGCTCACAATGTACGAGGTACTGTGAAACTTCCCTATGTATTACCAACAGAAGGAAGTGCAGTGTTTAGGCTCCTACAAAAACTTTTTCCTAATGCCACTTCAAGTGCACTGTCTCATGAACACGTAATAACTTCATTAAATGATTACTATGACCAACAAGTGAATGTGGTAGCAACTACATATCAATTCTTTAATTGCAAAAACGTTTGGAACAAAATTATCGCAAGTGTCGTAGTAACTGCCGTCTGAGTCACGTCTGCTCTGCAGCGAGCTACGTTAATTTAAGTATTAACTGTATTTTTCTTACTCGTCACTTCTTCTTCTGTATGTTTTTGCTTTTAGGAAGCTTTAATTGTCGAGTGCTAGTAGAAGTGTTACATAGATTTCGTGTTTGTTTTGAATACAGTCAGAGAGAGTCCCTTTAGTCAGCCATAGTGCCAGTAGTGCTAGTGTTTGTTTTGAATACAGTCCAGAGATAGGTAGTGCTCTTTTCATTGTTTTCTAAAAGAAATGTCTAGCAACCACAGTTTAGTCAACTATCAGCCGCCTTTAGTGAATTAGCAGTCTAGTTAAAACTTGATTAACTCTCTACAGTAAATTGATTTCTTAGGATGGATAGGATGTGTGACTGCTGTGTATGGATGCAGGTGGAGCTGGCCACTGTTCACGAACAGCTGAACGTGTTGATGCCCGCAGTCAGCCATCTTCAGGCTGCTGCCTTTGAGTGTAGCGGCAGTGGGGAGTCAGGTGTGTCACATGGTACACCCCAGGTGTTACATGCTTCACCCACTGTTCCTGCTGTCGAGACATCTTCGCGGGTACCGGGCGCGGTTGGGCCACCCTCTCCCCAAGGGGAGTGGTTGGTTCAGCGGTGTTCGCGGCGCACGAGGTGGACGGTCAATGTAGAGGCTGGCCGTGTGGCATCGCCCACTCTGCCTGTGAGTAGACATGTGGCCGCTCCTTCAGCAAGGTCCGAGCAGGCACACAGGGGGAGGGGTTTATTAGTGATTGGAAGCTCCAACATTAGGCGGGTGATGGAGCCCCTTAGGGAAATAGCGGAAAGGTCGAGGAAGAAGGCTTGCTGGGGGGTCTCATCCGAGATGTGGAGGAGGCCCTGCCAGTGGCGATAGAGAGCACTGGGTGCACCCGATTGCAAATTGTTGCTCATGTCGGCACCAATGACTCCTGCCGTCTGGGTTCAGAGGTCATCCTCAGTTCATACAGGTGGTCGGCGGAGTTGGTGAAGGCAGAAAGCCCCAATCGCGGGGTGGAACCTGAGCTAACTATTTGTAGTATCATTCCCAGAACCGATCATGGTCCTCTGGCTTGGAGCCGAGTGGAAGGCTTAAACCAGAGGTTCAGATGATTCTGCGGAGATATGAGGTGCAAATTTCTTAACCTCTGCGATTCGGTCGAGAAATGTAGGGACCCCCTGAATAGGTCAGGCATGCACTACACGCAGGAAGCAGCTACAACGTAGTGGAGTACATGTGGAGTGCACATGTGGGTTTTTTTAGGTTAGAGAATTCCCTCCCTAGGCCCGACAAGACGCCTCCTGAGACGTGGCAAGGTAGGAGTAGGCAAAACGCAACAGAGAATAACAATATTAATGTGCTAATGGTAAACTGCAGGAGCATCTATAAAAAGGTCCCAGAACTGCTCTCATTAATAAACGGTCGCAATGCCCACATATTACTGGGGACAGAAAGTTGACTGAAACCAGATGTAAACAGTAATGAAAATCTAAACTCAGATTGGAATGTATACCGCAGAGACAGGCTGGACAGTGAAGGGGGAGGCATGTTTATAGCGATAAGAAGTGCAAGTGGTTTGGAAAACTAGTATTTTACTACGTTATTTGTGCATCGCAACATCTCAGCATGACGTGGAGAATGCAAGAGCTTGCCACACGAAAACATGACAAGATACCTGTAGTAATTAACACAAAAGTGATCCAGAAAGTTCATGCACACCAAATGTAAAGAATAAATAAAAAAACAAAAACCCACTGATGATGGCACAGTGGTGCCGAAACATGTTTGTGAACTGAGAAAAATGGTGCTTTGCATAACTGGCAGACCTCACATACAAAAAATTTTAACTGCAAACATGGCCAATACAAGGAGCTGCATATCAAAATATGGATATAAAATCACTTACCTTGGTCTGAAAAGGGATCCAATATTCAGGAATACAAATTTTCCACAAATTGCCAGCAAACCATTAAAAACTTGGTTTCAGATAAGGCACAGCTTAAACAGGGTTTGAAGGACTTTTTGGTAGGCAACATCTGCTCTATAGATGAATAACTTGACAGGGACTGTTAGATCCACACAGGTAAAAATGTCTGTCAGAGTTTGGTTTTGACAGCAATTAGTCACATCAGTTAGGTATTTTGTGTATGATAAATTTATCAAAAGTTCATAACTATGTAACAGTGTATTAATTCTGTTAATATAAACAGTTCCAGTTTACTGTAATATATTCACATATTTTGAAAATCTCCTGACAAATGATCAGGGAAGTGAGTATTATATCAAATGTTCCAGGTTTCCTATGTTGTGTCTGACATTTTCCACACTCCCAAGGATCATCTCATTTTTGGATCTATGGAATGAAAACTGAATCTAATCTAATGTCACTCAGAAGTCGGCAGCCTGCGCCCACTGCAAGCTGAGCTGACAAACATGTAACATTTCTGTTGAGTCTGCTCTGGTATCTGCTCAATCAATAGCTATGTGCAAGTAGTTCATCGAAATGCGTGAATCAGTATCCACGAAAACTCAGTAATGTCAATATCTAAAAAAACATTTATGAATAATTTGATTGAATAGTAATGTCATCGATAGGAGGCGTGAACTACCATTGTCATTTGTACATGCTGTTCTTCACTGTGGTGATTCTCATGAAGGACTGAACTGTGAACTACTGCAGTGTACTTTTATCCAGTTGATTACTACAAGACAATACGCAAAATGTGATACTTAATATGTATATCTCATGAAATAAGCTTCAAATGAAAAAACTGCAGAGAACGAAACTTGTCTAGCTTGAAGGGGGAAACCAGATGGCGCTGTGGTTGGCCCACTAGATGGCGCTGCCGTAGGTCAAATGGATATCAACTGCATTTTTTTGAACAGGAGCCCCATTTTTTATTACTTATTAATGTAGTACGTAAAGAAATATCAATGTTTTAGTTGTACCACTTTTTTCGCTTTTTAATAGATGGTGCACTAATAGTCACAAACATATGGCTCACAATTTTAGACGAACAGTTGGTAACAGGTACCGTAGGTCTTTTAAATTAAAATACAGAACGTAGGTATGTTTGAACATTTTATTTCGGTTGTTCCAATGTGATACATGTACCTTTGTGAACTTATCATTTCTGAGAATGCATGCTGTTACAGCGTGATTACCTGTGAATACCACATTAATGCAATAAATGCTCAAAATGATGTCCGTCAACCTCAATGCATTTGGCAATATGTGTAAAGACATTCCTCTCAACAGCGAGTAATTCGCCTTCTGTAATGTTCACACATGCATTGACAATGCGCTGACGCATGTTGTTAGGCATTGTCAGTGGATTACGATAGCAAATATCCTTCAACTTTCCCCACAGAAAGAAATCCGGGGACGTCAGATCCGGTGAACGTGCGGGCCATGGTATGGTGTTTCGACGACCAATCCACCTGTCATGAAATATTCTATTCAATGCTGCTTCAACCGCATGCGAGCTAAGTGCTGGACATCCATCATGTTGGAAGTTCATCGCCATTCTGTCATGCAGTGAAACATCTTGTAGTAACATCAGTAGAACATTACGTACGAAATCAGCATACATTGCACAATTTAGATTGCCATGGATAAAATGGGGGCCAATTATCCTTCCTCCCATAATGCCGCACCATACATTAACCCGCTAAGGTTGCTGATGTTCCACTTGTCGCAGCCATTGTGGATTTTCCATTGCCCAATAATGCGTATTATGCTGATTTACGTTACTGCTGTTGGTGAATGATACTTCGTCACTAAATAGAACGCGTGCAAGAAATCTGTCATCATGCCGTAATTTCTCTTGTGCCCTGTGGCAGAACTGTACACAACATTCAAAGTCGTCGCCATGCGATTCCTGGTGAATAGAAATATGCTCAGAGTGCAATTGATGTAGCATTCTCAACACTGACGTTTTTGAGATTCCCAATTCTTGCACAATTTGTCTGCTACTGATGTGCGCATTAGCTGCGACAGCAGCTAAAACACCTAATTGGGCATCATCATTTGTTGCAGGTCGTGGTTGACATTTCACATATGGCTGAACACTTCCTGTTTCCTTAAATAACGGTCTGGACACTTGGATGATGTCATCCAGGATACCGAGCAGCATACATAGCACACACACCTGTTGGGCATTTTGATCACAATAGCCATACATCAACACGATATCGAACTTTTCCGTAGTTGGTAAATGGTCCATTTTAACACGAGTAATATATCATGAAGCAAATACCATTCGCACTGGCGGGATGTTACATGACACCATGTACTTATACGTTTGTGATTATTACAGTGCCATCTACCACAAAGCGAAAAAAGTGGTCCAACTAAAACATTCATATTTCTTTACGTACTACACGAATATGTAATAAAAAATGGAGGTTCCTATTTAAAAAAAAAATACAGTTGATAACCGTTTGACCTATGCCAGCACCATCTAGCGGGCCAACAATACATAGTGCCATCTGGTTTCCCCCTTCAAGCTAAATGAGTTTCGTTCTTTGTAGTTTTTTCATTTGATGCTTATTTTGTGAGATATTTGGCCCGGTCACTATCAATGGACCACGCTGTATATATGAACTGTGTTTTGTGCCACATTTAATCACTTTGTTTAGTGACTTGTTTTTGCTACAACTGATCCTAGGTCAGCGTTACTAACAGAACTGTGTTTCAATGACTTTATAATTTATTCAATGAACTCTGTCACTGTACTCTTAATTATGTGATATTACACTTATATAGTTAAAAAACCGGTCATCATTAAAATTATAGAACTTTGTGGCTAATAATATGTGGTAGAATGAAATCAAAATTGTGCTATTGTGTACATGATTGAGCAAACAACAACTAATTTGCCAATTTTTGAAACATTGTTCTTGGAAATAACAGTGATCAGAAAGTACTATTAAAACTTTTTTAAAATTGAAAAACAGTTTTAATCACACAAAATAATTTTTTCTTATTTTAAAAGGCGAATTGTTTCAATCTGGGTAAGATCCTCTTCAGACCAGTTTCTCCATGATGACTGTTGGATTCAGTGGAATGGAGGAGAAATTGCTCTAGGAAGACACAAAGATCTTCGCACCTTCCCAGAGTGATTCCCACTCCCGCACACCAAACCCAACAGCCATCATGAAGAAACTGGTCTGAAGATGATCTTACCCAGATCAACACTGGTCACCTTTTAAAATTAAAATAAATTATTTTATGCAGTCTAGACTGTTTATTTAACAAGAAGATTTTCAGTGCCAAGACAATGGATTGGGGTGTTATTGAAGGTGTGGCACCATACTACAAAAGTCAGATTGGTGAGTTTACAAAGAGAGAGCACTATGTAATTCAGTGGAAA
The DNA here is from genome assembly GCF_023864275.1 of Schistocerca cancellata. Taxonomy (NCBI): domain Eukaryota; kingdom Metazoa; phylum Arthropoda; class Insecta; order Orthoptera; family Acrididae; genus Schistocerca; species Schistocerca cancellata. The sequence goes on along the minus strand of NC_064628.1, from coordinate 956,860,760 downwards.
ATCTTTAGTCAAGAGTGAAACTCCATTTCCATCAGTATTATCGACCAGTCCACTCCTTCATTAAAAATGCAAAAAACAAGCATAATGTTCAAAAATGAAACAATTTAACAATAAGGCAAAACTATTTGGAACATTATTAAAGATGAAACAATCAAACAGTGTGACCCCTCATGAAATTTAGCCCCCCAGAAAATATTTCTAGTAAATATGGGAACACTCTTTAAAACACTTGTCATCAAATTAAAAGATCACTTCCTTATGGTGGGGGCCAACAACAGTGAGCACAGCAATGAGCAGACAAATACAGAGGTGGTAGATTTACTTATGAATACACTGCATGCTCCACCACCAGTCATTAATTTCAACAATACATCAGGTCTCTAAAAAGTATTAATTCTGCTGGCTATGGTGAAGTGTCAAACAGAAAATTAAAATATTGTGCTGATTTGATGGGATTATCCTTACAATCTTTGTCATCAATCAATGAACTGGGCCATATAGTGTGAGAGATTAAATTATTCTGTAACATCTATCTACAGAACTGGAGACAAGCAAACCACTTCTATTGCTGGCCTACATCACTTCTTCCTATACTTTCAAAAGTGTTTGAGAAAATGGGCCATGATAGGATCCTGACTTGTTAAATAAGCAGAAAACTTGTTAACTGCCTCTCAGTTTGGCTTTAGTAAAAGATTCTCACACAGACTGTGATACAAGATGTCACAAATGAAATGCTAGCAGAAGTAAACAAGAAAAAATATCCTGTTGATAAATTATGTGACCTTGTCAAGGTATCTGATTTTGTGTTTCACAAAATTCTTCTTAGCAAACAAGTCTTTTTCACGGATAGAAACTTACCTTCATAAGCAAAGGGTTCCATTAATATACTGTACCTCAGGCAGAGGGGGAAAAAAGAAACTCAAAATAGGAGAACATTATATGCGGGGTAACAGGGATCCATTCTGGGCCCAGTCTTGTTTCTTTTTCCAAACTTAACCCTTGCAGCCACAGCTCAGATGATAATTGAACAGACTTACAAGTAATCCACAGCTAACACTTAAGTCTTAACCTCACAAACATTCATATTATGCAATTTCAGAAGAGCAATAATGAGCGTTTAGCATCAGAAGTAGACATGAATGGTCATACATCTACATCTATGTGATTACTCTGCTATTCACAATAAAGTGCTTGGCAGAGGGTTCAATGAACCACCTTCAACCTGTCTCTCTACCATTCCACTCTCGAACAACCCACGGGAAAAGTGAGCACTTAAATTTTTCTGCAAGAACCCTGGTTTCTCTTATTTTATCATGATGATTATTCTCCCTATGTAGGTGGTTCCAACAGAATGTTTTTGCAATTGGAGGAGAAAGCTGTTGATAGAAATTTCATGAGAAGATCCCATCGCAATGAAAAATGGCTTTGTTTTAATGATTGCCACTCCAATTCATGTATCATGTCTGTGGCACTATCTCCCCTATTTTGCGATAATACAAAACGAGCTGCCCATTTATGAACTTTTTCGATGTCCCACTTGACGTGGATCCCACATTGCACAGAAATATTCCAGAATAGGGCAGACAAGCATAGTGTAAGCAGTCTCTTTAGTAGACCTGTTGCACCTTCTAAGCATTTCGGTTTGCTCTACCCACAACACCCACAACATTTTCTATGCGATCATTCTACTTTAGGTCATTTGTAATTGTAATCCCTAAGTATTTAGTTGAATTTACAGCCTTTGGATTTGTGTGACTTATCGCGTAATCAAAATTTAGCAGATTTCTTTTAGTACTCAGGTGAATAACTTCACTATTTTCTTTATTCATGGTCAATTGCCACTTTTTGCACCATACAGATATCTTATCTAAATCATTTTGCAATTTGTTTTGGCCATCTGATGACTTTGCAAGATGGTAAACAACAGCATCATCTGCAAACAACTTAGGATGGCTATTCAGATTGTGTCCTATATCGTTAATATAGATCAGGAATAATATAGGGCCTATAACACTTCCATGGGGAACGCCGGATATTACTTCTGTTTTACTCAATGACTTTCCATCTATTACTATGAACTGTGACGTTTGTGACAGGAAATCACGAATCCAGTAACACAACTGAAGCTACGTTCCATAGGCACGCAGTTTCATTAGGAGATGCTTATTAAGAACAGTGTCGAAAGCCTTCTGTAAATTTAAAAATATAGAATCAATTTGACATCCCCTGTCAATAGCACTCATTACTTCATTATCATAAAGAGCTAGTTGTATATCATAAGAACAATATTTTCTGAATTTGTGCTGACCTTGTGTCAGTAACTTATTTTCTTCGAGGTAACTCATAATGTTCGAACACAGTATATTGTCCAAAACTTACTGCAAATCACGTTTGTGATATGGGCCTGTAATTCAGCAGATTACTCCTACTTCCCTTTAAGTGATTAAGCTGCTTTGCTACACTGAGGATATCTACTTCTATGTTTCTCATCTTGGCAGTTGTTCTTGATTGGAATTCAGGAATATTTATTCATCTTCTTTGGTGAAGGAGTTTCGGAAAACCATGTTTAATAACTCTGCTTTAGTGGCACTGTCATCAGTGACTTCCCCGTCGTTATCACACACTGAAGGTATTGATTGCTTTTTGCCACTGATGTATAGCCAGAATCTCTTTTGGTGTTCTGCCAGTTTCCGAGACAGAGTTTCATTGTGGAAATTATTAAAAGCATCTCGCATTGAAGTACGTGCTATATTTCAAACTTCTGCAAAACTTTGGCAATCTTGGGGATTTTGTGTTCTTTTAAATTTGGCATGTTTTTTTTGTTGCTTCTGTAACAGTGATCTGACCTATTTTGGGTACCATGGGGGATCAGCACCATCACTGATTAATTTATGTGGTATATGTCTCTCAATTGCCATCAATACTATCTCTCTGAAATCATTCCACATCTTTTCTATGCTTACATGATCAGATCGGAAGGAGTTAAGATTATTTCTTAAAAAGGTGTTAAGAGCATTTTATCAGCTTTTTTAAATAGATATACTTTGCATTTTTTTGTTTTGTTTTCGATGGTTGTAGGTATCTACATCTACATCTACATCTATACTCCGCGAGCCACCTTACGGTGTGTGGCGGAGGGTACTTATTGTACCACTATCTGATCCCCCCTTCCCTGTTCCATTCACGAATTGTGCGTGGGAAGAACGACTGCTTGTAAGTCTCCGTATTTGCTCTAATTTCTCGGATCTTTTCGTTGTGATCATTACGCGAGATATATGTGGGCGGTAGTAATATGTTGCCCATCTCTTCCCGGAATGTGCTCTCTCGTAATTTCGATAATAAACCTCTCCGTATTGCGTAACGCCTTTCTTGAAGTGTCCGCCACTGGAGCTTGTTCAGCATCTCCGTAACGCTCTCGCGCTGACTAAATGTCCCCATGACGAATCGCGCTGCTTTTCGCTGGATCATGTCTATCTCTTCTATTAATCCAACCTGGTAAGGGTCCCATACTGATGAGCAATACTCAAGAATAGGACGAACAAGCGTTTTGTAAGCTACTTCTTTCGTCGATGAGTCACATTTTCTTAGAATTCTTCCTATGAATCTCAACCTGGCGCCTGCTTTTCCCACTATTTGTTTTATGTGATCATTCCACTTCAGATCGCTCCGGATAGTAACTCCTAAGTATTTTACGGTCGTTACCGCTTCCAATGATTTACCACCTATGGCATAATCGTACTGGAATGGATTTCTGCCCCTATGTATGCGCATTATATTACATTTATCTACGTTTAGGGAAAGCTGCCAGCTGTCGCACCATGCATTAATCCTCTGCAGGTCTTCCTGGAGTACGTACGAGTCTTCTGATGTTGCTACTTTCTTGTAGACAACCGTGTCATCTGCAAATAGCCTCACGGAGCTACCGATGTTGTCAACTAAGTCATTTATGTATATTGTAAACAATAAAGGTCCTATCACGCTTCCTTGCGGTACTCCCGAAATTACCTCTACATCTGCAGATTTTGAACCGTTAAGAATGACATGTTGTGTTCTTTCTTCTAGGAAATCCTGAATCCAATCACAAACCTGGTCCGATATTCCGTAAGCTCGTATTTTTTTCACTAAACGTAAGTGCGGAACCGTATCAAATGCCTTCCTGAAGTCCAGGAATACGGCATCAATCTGCTCGCCAGTGTCTACGGCACTGTGAATTTCTTGGGCAAATAGGGCGAGCTGAGTTTCACATGATCTCTGTTTGCGGAATCCATGTTGGTTATGATGAAGGAGATTTGTATTATCTAAGAACGTCATAATACGAGAACACAAAACATGTTCCATTATTCTACAACAGATTGACGTAAGCGAAATAGGCCTATAATTATTCGCATCTGATTTATGACCCTTCTTGAAAATGGGAACGACCTGCGCTTTCTTCCAGTCGCTAGGTACTTTACGTTCTTCCAGCGATCTACGATAAATTGCTGATAGAAAGGGGGCAAGTTCTTTAGCATAATCACTGTAGAATCTTAAGGGTATCTCGTCTGGTCTGGATGCTTTTCCGCTACTAAGTGATAGCAGTTGTTTTTCAATTCCGATATCGTTTATTTCAATATTTTCCATTTTGGCGTCTGTGCGACGGCTGAAGTCAGGGACCGTGTTACGATTTTCCGCAGTGAAACAGTTTCGGAACACTGAATTCAGTATTTCTGCCTTTCTTCGGTCGTCCTCTGTTTCGGTGCCATCGTGGTCAACGAGTGACTGAATAGGGGATTTAGATCCGCTTACCGATTTTACATATGACCAAAACTTTTTAGGGTTCTTGTTTAGATTGTTTGCCAATGTTTTATGTTCGAATTCGTTGAATGCTTCTCTCATTGCTCTCTTTACGCTCTTTTTCGCTTCGTTCAGCTTTTCCTTATCAGCTATGATTCGACTACTCTTAAACCTATGATGAAGCTTTCTTTGTTTCCGTAGTACCTTTCGTACATGATTGTTATACCACGGTGGATCTTTCCCCTCGCTTTGGACCTTAGTCGGTACGAACTTATCTAAGGCGTACTGGACGATGTTTCTGAATTTTTTCCATTTTTGTTCCACATCCTCTTCCTCAGAAATGAACGTTTGATGGTGGTCACTCAGATATTCTGCGATTTGTGCCCTATCACTCTTGTTAAGCAAATATATTTTCCTTCCTTTCTTGGCATTTCTTATTACACTTGTAGTCATTGATGCAACCACTGACTTATGATCACTGATACCCTCTTCTACATTCACGGAGTCGAAAAGTTCCGGTCTATTTGTTGCTATGAGGTCTAAAACGTTAGCTTCACGAGTTGGTTCTCTAACTATCTGCTCGAAGTAATTCTCGGACAAGGCAGTCAGGATAATGTCACAAGAGTCTCTGTCCCTGGCTCCAGTTCTGATTGTGTGACTATCCCATTCTATACCTGGTAGATTGAAGTCTCCCCCTATTACAATAGTATGATCACGAAACTTCTTCACGACGTTCTGCAGGTTCTCTCTGAGGCGTTCAACTACTACGGTTGCTGATGCAGGTGGTCTATAGAAGCATCCGACTATCATAACTGACCCACCTTTGATACTTAGCTTAACCCAGATTATTTCACATTCGCATTCGCTAATAACTTCACTGGATATTATTGAATTCTTTACTGCAATAAATACTCCTCCACCATTGGCGTTTATCCTATCCTTGCGGTATATATTCCATTCTGTGTCTAGGATTTCGTTACTGTTCACTTCCGGTTTTAACCAACTTTCCGTTCCTAATACTATATGTGCACTATTTCCTTCAATAAGAGATACTAATTCAGGAACCTTGCCCTGGATACTCCTGCAGTTTACCAATATTACGTTAACTTTTCCTGTTTTTGGTCTCTGAGGACGGACGTTCTTTATCAACGATGATAATGTCCTCTCTGGTAAGCCGTCAGGTATTTTATCGTTTCGCCCAAGGGGGGGTCCCTCTAACCTAAAAAACCCCCGTGTGCACGCCACACGTACTCTGCTACCCTAGTAGCTGCTTCCGGTGTGTAGTGCACGCCTGACCTGTCTAGGGGGGCCCTACAGTTCTCCACCCAATAACGGAGGTCGATGAATTTGCAACCATTATAGTCGCAGAGTCGTCTGAGCCTCTGGTTTAGACCCTCCACACGGCTCCAAACCAGAGGACCGCGATCGACTCTGGGCACTATGCTGCAGATATTAAGCTCAGCTTGCACTCCGCGTGCGATGCTGGTTGTCTTCACCAAGTCAGCCAGCCGCCGGAAGGAACCAAGGATGGCCTCAGAACCCAAGCGGCAGGCGTCATTCGTTCCGACATGTGCTACTATCTGCAGCCGGTCACACCCAGTGCGTTCAATAGCTGCCGGAAGGGCCTCCTCCACATTACGGACGAGACCCCCCGGCAAGCACACCGAGTGCACACTGGCATTCTTCCCCGACCTACCCGCTATTTTCCTGAGGGGCTCCATAACCCGCCTAACGTTGGAGCTCCCTATAACTAATAGGCCCGCCCTCTGTGACTGTCGGGACCTTGCCGGAGAATCGGCCACTGGCCCAACAGGCAAGGCATCCTGTGGTGGCTCGGAAACAATGTCATCACCACTAGGAAGCACCCCGTACCTGTTGGAAAGGGTAAGGCAGCTGCCACGCGGCCAGATCCCACCTTCGCCTTTCGGCCAGGCACGCGCGAGCCCACCACTGTCCGCCATTCACCCTGGAGTGATGGCTGACCGGTAAGATGCTCACTGCCGGAAGACGCAGCGACATCAAGGGTTCCATGCGACTCCAAGGCCACCGAAGTAGGCATAGGTCTCACCACAGTTGCCCCAATGCCACTACGAGCCGACGCCTGCGCCTCGAGCTCGATGAGCCTAACAGACAAAGCCTCCACCTGCCCCCGAAGAGTGGCCAATTCTCCTTGCGTCCGCTCACAACAACCACAGTCCCTACACATGACTATGTTTACCCTACTCTATACGATGACAAATTCCCAAGATAATCTTCTGATGAGCTACTCTGATAATCAAGAAACACTCACTGAAATACGAGACGCGAAAACTACGCTAGGTTTTCCCAGAAAAACTATTTAAAAGCTAAGCGCAGCAAATAAGTACAAAAACGCTTTATACAAACAGTACTCGCTGCTGCTGGTGCTCTCGCTCTGGCTTTCACAAGACAACTGCTGATTCAAGTGACTAGTGGCTAACGGCCGCGAAACAAACAAAAGACGGTTTTAGGGCGCTTTCTGTTCTAAACGATCAAGAAAACACTAAGAAATCTAACACGAAAACTACGTAAAGTTTTATCAAGAACTGTTAGTTACTATGCAGAGCAGATAAACACAAATAGAATCCCTTCCTTAGTGGAAGGTCGTAAACAAAATGCAAAATAAACGCTTTATACAAACAGTACTCGCTGCTGCTGGTGCTCTCGCTCTGGCTGTCACAAGACAACTATTATGGTACTCAGTCTAGCAGCAACTGCCTAGTGGTTGCTAATCCCTGTATTCGTCACGATACTCCGTATTTGTCCAGGATTATTTGCTGTTAGGAGGTCAAGTATGATTTTGTAACCATTCATGCTTCGAGTGGGCTCATGAACTAATTGTTCAAAACAATATTCTGAAAAAGCATTCAGTGCAATTTCAGATGATGTTTCATGCCTGCCACCAGCTTTAAATGTATGATTTTTCCAGCATATCAAGAACAGATTGAAGTCACCACTGACTATAATTGTATCAGTGGGCTACCTATTTGAAATGAGACTCAAGTTTCCTTTGAACTGTTCAGCAACTATATCTTTTGAGTTGGGGGGCTGGTAAAACAATCCATTTAATAGTGTAGTCCGATTGCCAGTATAACCTCTACCCATACTATTTCGCAGGAAATATCTACTTCAATTTCACTACAAGGTAAACTACTTCTAATAGCAATAAATACTCCACCACCAATTGTATTTAATCTATCCTTTCTGAACACTGGACCGTTTTAAAACATTTTGACTGAACTTATTTCCGGCTTTAGCCAACTTTCTGTACCTATAACTATTTGAGCTTCAGTGCTTTCTATTAGGGCTTGGAGCTCTGGTTCTTTCCCAACACAGCTACGACAATTTACAACTACAATACCAATTGTTTCTACAACTACCTTACTGTGTTTTACCAGCCCCCTTTTAGACAGACGACCTTTCTGTCGCTTCCTGTGACCTTCTAACCTAAGAAACCATCCAGTCCCTTCCACACAGCCCCCGCTACCCGTGTAGCCGCTTCTGGTGTGAAGTAGACTCTTGACCTACCAAGCGGAACCATCCAATGTTGCTAGTCAAGGAATCTGCACCCTATATGAGTGTCGTCGTAACTGCCGTCTGCTCCACGTCTGCTGTGCAGCGAGCTACCTTAATTTAAGTATTAACTGTATTTTTCTTACTTTCCACTTCTTCTTCCGTGTGTATTTGCTTTTAGGAAGCTTTAATTGTCTGGTGCTATTAATAGTGTTCAATAGATTTCGTGTTTGTTTTGAATACAGTCAGAGAGAGTCCCTTTAGTCAACCATAGTGCCAGTAGTGCTAGTGTTTGTTTTCAATACAGTCCAGAGACAGGTAGTGCAATTTTCATTGTTTTCTACAAGAAGTGGCTAGCAACCCCAGTTTAGTGAATAAACAGCCGCCTTTAGTGAATTAGCAGTCTAGTTAAAGGTTGAACAACTCTCTTCAGTAAATTGATTCCTTAGGATGGATAGGATGTGTGACTGCTGTGTACGGACGCAGGAGGAGCTGGCCACTGTTCGCGAACAGCTGAGCGTGTTGATGGCCGCGTTCAGCCGTCTTCAGGCTGCTGCCTCGGAGTGTAGCGGCAGTGGGGAGTCTGGTGCGTCGCAGGGTACACCCCAGGTGTTACATGCTTCACACACTGTCCCTGCTCTCGAGACACCTTCGCGGGTAGCGGGCGCGGTTGGGCCACCCTCTCCCCAAGGGGAGTGCCGGGTTCAGCGGCGTTCGCGGTGCACGAGGCGGAGGGTCAATGTGGAGGCTGGCCGTGTGGCATCGCCCGCTCTGCCTGTGAGTGGACATGTGGCTGCTCCTTCAGCAAGGTCCAAGCAGGCACACGGGGGGAGGGGTTTATTAGTTATTGGGAGCTCCAACGTTAGGCGGGTGATGGAGCCCCTTAGGGAAATAGCGGGAAGGTCAGGGAAGAAGGCCAGTGTTCACTCTGTCTGCTTGCCGGGGGGGGTCTCATCCGAGATGTGGAGGTGGCCCTACCGGCGGCGATAGAGAGCACTGGGTGCACCCGACTGCAAATTGTTGCTCATGTAGGCACCAATGACTCCTGCCGTCTGGGTCAGAGGTCATCCTCAGTTCGTACAGGCAGTTGGCGGAATTGGTGAAGTCGGAAAGCCTCGCTCGTGGGGTGAAATCAGAGCTAACTATTTGTAGTATCGTTCCCAGAACCGATCACGGTCCTCTGGTTTGGAGCCGAGTGGAAGGCTTAAACCAGAGGCTCAGACGATTCTGCGGAGATCTGGGGTGCAAATTTCTCGACCTCCGCTATCGGGTGGAGAAATGTAGGGTCCCCCTGAATAGGTCAGGCGTGCACTACACGCCGGAAGCGGCTACAAGGGTAGCGGAGTACGTGTGGAGTGCACATGGGGGTTTTTTAGGTTTGAGAATCCCCTCCCTAGGCCCGACAAGACGCCTCCTGAGGCGCGGAAAGGTAGGAGTAGGCAAAATGCAACAGGGAATAACAATATTAATGTGCTAATAGTAAACTGCAGGAGCGTCTATAGAAAGGTTACAGAACTGCTCTCATTAATAAACGGTCACAATGCCCATATAGTACTAGGGACAGAAAGTTGGCTGAAACCAGACGTAAACAGTAATGAAATCCTAAACTCAGATTGGAATGTATACCGTAGAGACAGGCTGAACAGTGAAGGGGGAGGCGTGTTTATAGCGATAAGAAGTGAAATAGTATCGAAGGAAATTGACGGAGAACCGAAATGTGAAATGAACTGGGTGAAGGTCACGGTTAGAGCAGGCTCAGACATGGTAATTGGATGTCTCTATAGGCCCCCTGGCTCAACAGCTGTTGTGGCTGAGCACCTGAAGGATAATTTGGAAAATATTTCGAGTAGATTTCCCCACCATGTTATAGTTCTGGGTGGAGATTTCAATTTGCCAGATATAGACTGGGAGACTCAGACGTTCATAACGGGTGGCAGGGACAAAGAATCCTGTGAAATTTTTTTAAGTGCTTTATCTGAAAACTACCTTGAGCAGTTAAACAGAGAACCGACTCATGGGGATAACATATTAGACCTTCTGGTGACAAACAGACCCGAACTATTTGAAAAAGTTAACGCAGAACAGGGAATCAGCGATCATAAAGCGGTTACGGCATCGATGATTTCAGCCGTAAATAGGAATATTAAAAAGGGTAGGAGGATTTTTCTGTTTAGAAAGAGTGACAAAAAGCAGATTTCAGAGTACCTGTTGGCTCAACACAAAAGTTTTGTCTCAAGTACAGATAGTGTTGAGGATCATTGGACAAAGTTCAAAACCGTCGTACATTATGCGTTAGATGAGTATGTGCCAAGCAAGATCGTAAGAGATGGAAAAGAGCCACCGTGGTACAACAACCGAGTTAGAAAACTGCTGCGGAATCAAAGGGAACTTCACAGCAAACATAAACATAGCCAAAGCCTTGCAGACAAACAAAAATTACGCGAAGCGAAATGTAGTGTGAGGAGGGCTATGCGAGAGGCGTTCAATGATTTCGAAAGTAAAGTTCTATGTACTGACTTGGCAGAAAATCCTAAGAAATTTTGGTCTTATGTCAAAGCGGTAGGTGGATCAAAACAAAATGTCCAGACACTCTGTGACCAAAATGGTACTGAAACAGAGGATGACAGACTAAAGGCCGAAATACTAAATGTCTTTTACCAAAGTTGTTTCACAGAGGAAGATTGCACTGTAGTTCCTTCTCTAGATTGTCGCACAGATGACAAAATGGTAGATATCGAAATAGACGACAGAGGGATAGAGAAACAATTAAAATCGCTCAAAAGAGGAAAGGCCTCTGGACCTGATGGGATACCAGTTCAATTTTACACAGAGTACGCGAAGGAACTTGCCCCCCTTCTTGCAGCGGTGTACCGTAGGTCTCTAGAAGAGCGTAGCGTTCCAAAGGATTGGAAAAGGGCACAAGTCATCCCCGTTTTCAAGAAGGGACATCGAACAGATGTGCAGAACTATAGACCTATATCTCTAACGTCGATCAGTTGCAGAATTTTGGAACACGTATTGTGTTCGAGTATAATGACTTTTCTGGAGACTAGAAATCTACTCTGTAGGAATCAGCATGGGTTTCGAAAAAGACGGTCATGTGAAACCCAGCTCGCGCTATTCATCCACGAGACTCAGAGGGCCATAGACACGGGTTCACAGGTAGATGCCGTGTTTCTTGACTTCCGCAAGGCGTTCGATACAGTTCCCCACAGTCGTTTAATGAACAAAGTAAGAGCATATGGACTATCAGACCAATTGTGTGATTGGATTGAGGAGTTCCTAGATAACAGGACGCAGCATGTTATTCTCAATGGAGAGAAGTCTTCCGAAGTAAGAGTGATTTCAGGTGTGCCGCAGGGGAGTGTCATAGGACCGTTGCTATTCACAATATACATAAATGACCTGGTGGATGACATCGGAAGTTCACTGAGGCTTTTTGCAGATGATGCTGTGGTGTACCGAGAGGTTGTAACAATGGAAAATTGTACTGAAATGCAGGAGGATCTACAGCGAATTGACGCATGGTGCAGGGAATGGCAATTGAATCTCAATGTAGACAAGTGTAATGTGCTGCGAATATACAGAAAGATAGATCCTTTATCATTTAGCTACAAAATAGCAGGTCAGCAACTGGAAGCAGTTAATACCATAAATTATCTGGGAGTACGCATTAGGAGTGATTTAAAATGGAATGATCATATAATGTTGATCGTCGGTAAAGCAGGTGCCAGACTGAGATTCATTGGAAGAATTCTAAGGAAATGCAATCCGAAAACAAAGGAAGTAGGTTACAGTACGCTTGTTCGCCCACTGCTTGAATACTGCTCAGAAGTGTGGGATCCGTACCAGATAGGGTTGATAGAAGAGATAGAGAAGATCCAACGGAGAGCGGCGCGCTTCGTTACAGGATCATTTAGTAATCGCGAAAGCGTTACGGAGATGATAGATAAACTCCAGTGGAAGACTCTGCAGGAGAGATGCTCAGTAGCTCGGTACGGGCTTTTATTGAAGTTTCGAGAACATACCTTCACCGAAGAGTCAAGCAGTATATTGCTCCCTCCTACGTATATCTCGCGAAGAGACCATGAGGATAAAATCAGAGAGATTAGAGCCCACACGGAAGCATACTGACAATCCTTCTTTCCACGAACAATACGAGACTGGAATAGAAGGGAGAACAGATAGAGGTACTGAAGGTACCCTCCGCCACACACCGTCAGGTGGCTTGCGGAGTATGGATGTAGATGTAGATGTAGATGTATATGGTCACAGAACTGCCTGAGCCTCTGATTCAGACCCTCCACTCGGCTCTGCACCAAAGGACCACAGTCGGTTCTAATGATGATGCTGCAGATGGTGAGCTCTGTCTTAAACTCGCAAGCAAGACTTGCAGTCTTTACCATTTCTGATAGCCACCCAAAACCAGAGAGAATCTCCTCCGATCCAAAGTGACACACGTCATTGGTGCTGACATGAGCCACCACCCGGAATTGGCTGCTCCCTGTACTCTTCCTGAATGAAGCCCAATGTGTAAGACACCTTGGTTTCCAAATGGATAACAAGTTAATAGGGAGGTAATACATGGATGTGCCGGTGTTGATAATCAGTTTCAACTGAGCTAAAATATACATTCAAAATACAAGACATAAAAACAATTTTCACATACTCTGTCTCCTCAAACACAGTTCAAATTGGTGTTCTGTACTCCAGTGATAAGATATTCAAGAAGCTCTTGCCTATCAAAGCAATAAATTGGAAATCCCTAACAATTCAAAAGAAAAATCAGAAACATACTTAACTAGCTACTCTATCTACATATTATCTGAATTCCGATATTCACTGACTGAAAATTTCTGTTAGTTACTTGCTGATACAACACTGTAATCAAGTAAATGTTTAATATTACCACAAGATAAACAGGAGTTTTACTGTCACATAATAACCACACTGGAGTCCAAATCTGACAGCATAGTTGTGAATGAAGTAAAACACTTACTACTGAAAGTACTTTTATTACAAACAGCTATGTACAGTGAGAATGCAACTGCAATTCTGGATGGAGAGTGCTGTTTATTCAAACATCCAATACTTCAGAAACCTTCCAAAAAATGACAAATACTAAATAACAAACAACTGGTGCCCTGCAGCTCACAAGCCGTGCTGTGCCACACTGCATGCAGCATAGATCGTAGCATTATCTACATTACTAAAGCAGTATGGTTGGTTTGTTTGGGGGAAGAGACCAAACAGCGAGGTCATCGGTCTCATCGGATTAGGGAAGGATGGGGAAGGAAGTCGGCCGTGCCCTTTCAAAGGAACCATCCCAGCATTTGCCTGGAGCGATTTAGGGAAATCACGGAAAACCTGAATCAGGATGGCCGGACGCGGGATTGAACCGTCGTCCTCCCGAATGCGAGTCCAGTGTGTTACCACTGCGCCACCTCGCTCGGTCTACTAAAGCAGTATCTCAGAGCCCAGTACTGCAACTTGCCCATCTAATGGCATCCAGCGGTAAGAAAGTTTAATTTTCAGTATTTCACTAAATTATTAAAAGAATTTAAAATTTGTTAAATGCTGTCATAATCTGATCTTTAAGAAATACAATATTATATTTATAGTTCACACAATAAAACAAGTATTACAGTTGGAAACTGCATATCTCAATGCACTGTAAATGACGGCGTGCAAACACTCCGACAATATTCCTCCAGCATTTCAGAATGAGAACACTTAGTGATTTGTGAGAAACCCTAGAAAGCAGCAAAGGTACCCCTGAACAACTGTCTGTGTGTAGTAGAACATTAGCAGGTCTGGTTTCCAAACTAGCAAACAGGTGAGTGAATTGAGTCTGTGGTCACCTTACACTCTCGCCTCTGTCACTGCAGCTAGTTCCTGACACACACTTCACGGGCGCGTCCCTTCATCGAATACCATGACCACTTTGCCGGCTGCTGGTGTCAATGGTACTGCGTTCGTTGCCACGGTATTATTGGCAGGTACGGGTACCAAACTTCAGAAAATTATTTCTCGCTGACACCTCCCCCACAAAGTGATTAAAAGAATACAGTATTTCACTTACAATGGTTTTGCTATTTGAGCAGTAAAACTTCAGGATCACACATGACATTTTAGTTTATTACTTCTTTACTAATACTTTTCCTGAAGGCATGCAGCTTTACTGTATGATTAAATGATGATGGCGTCCTCTTGGGTAAAATATTCCTAAGGGAAAATAGTCCCCCATTCGGATCTCCGGGAGGGTACTACTCAGGAGGATGTCATTATCAGGAGAAAGAAAACTGGCGTTCTACGGATTGGAGCGTGGACTGTCAGATCACTTAATCGGGCAGGTAGGTTAGAAAATTTAAAAAGGGAAATGGATAGGTTAAAGTTAGATATAGTGGGAATTAGCGAAGTTCGGTGGCAGGAGGAACAAAACTTTTGGTCAATTGAATACAGGGTTATAAATACAAAATCAAATAGGAGTAATTCAGGAGTAGGTTTAATAGTGAATAAAAAAATAGGAATGCGAGTAAGCTGCTACTAACAGCATAGTGAACGCATTATTATGGCCAAGATAGATACGAAGCCCACGCCTACCACAGTAGTACAAGTTTATATGGCAACTAGGTCTGCAGATGATGAAGAAATTGATGAAATGTATGATGAGATAATAGAAATTATTCAGGTAGTGAAGGGAGATGAAAATTTAATAGTCATGGGTGACTGGAATTCAACAGTAGGAAAACGAAGAGAAGGGAATGTAGTAGGTGAATATGGATTGGTACTAAGAAATGGAAGAGGAAGTCACCTGGTAGAATTTTGCACAGAGCACAACTTAATCATAGCTAACACTTGGTTAAAACTGAAGAAACTGCAAAAAGGTGAGAAATTGAAGAGATGGGACCTGGATAAACTGAAAGAACCAGAGGTTGTACAGAGTTTCAGGGAGAGCATAAGGGAACAATTGACAGCAGTGGGGCAAAGAAGTACAGTAGAAGAAGAATGGGTAGCTCCGAGGGATGAAGTAGTGAAGGCAGCAGAGGATCAAGTAGGTAAAAAAAGATGAGGGCTAGTAGAAATCCTTGGGTAACAGAAGAAATATTGAATTTAATTGATGTAAGGAGAAAATATAAAAATGCAGTAAATGGAGCAGGCAAAAAGGAATACAAACGTCTCAAAAATGAGATCGACAGGAAGTGCAAAATGGCTAAGCAGGAGTGGCTAGAGGACAAATGTAAGTATGTAGAGGCTTATCTCATGAGGGGTAAGATAGATACTGCCTAAAGACAAATTAAAGAGGTCTTTGCACAAAAGAGAACCACTTGCATGAATATCAAGAGCTCAGATGGAAACCCAGTTCTAAGCAAAGAAGTGAAAGCAGAAAGGTGGAAAGAGTATATAAAGGGTCTACACAGGGGCGATGTTCTTGAGGACAATATTATGGAAATGGAAGAGAATGTAGATGAAGATGAAATGGGAGATATGATACAGCGTGAAGAGTTTGACATTGCACTGAAAGACCTAAGTTAAAACAAGGCCCCGGGAGTAGACAACATTCCATTAGAACTACTGACAGCTTTGGGAGAGTCAGTCCTGACAAAACTCTACCATCTGGTGAGCAAAATGTATGAGACAGGTGAAATACCCTCAGACTTCAAGAAGAATATAATAATTTCAATCCCAAAGAAAGCAGGTGTTGATAGATGTGAAAATTACCAAACTATCAGTTTAATAAGTCACAGCTGCAAAATACTAACACAAATTCTTTACAGACAAATGGAAAAACTGGTAGAAGCCGACATCGGGGAAGATTAGTTTGGATTCCGTAGAAATATTGGAACACTTGAGGCAATACTGACTCTACGACTTATCTTAGAAGAAAAATTAAGGAAAGGCAAACCTAGCATTTGTAGACTTAGAGAAAGCTTTTGACAATGTTGACTGGAATACTATCTTTCAAACTCTGAAGATGGCAGGGGTAAAATACAGGGAGCGAAAGGCTATTTACAGTTTGTACAGAAACCAGATGGCAATTATAAGAGTCGAGGGACATGAAAGGGAAGCAGTGGTTGGGAAGGGAGTGAGACAGGGTTGTAGCCTCTCCCTGATGCTATTCAATCTGTATATTGAGCAAACAGTGAAGGAAACAAAAGAAAGGTTCAGAGTAGGTATTAAAATCCACGGAGAAGAAATAAAAACTTTGAGGTTCGCCGATGACATTGTAATTCTGTCAGAGACAGCGAAGGACTTGGAAGAGCAGTTGAACGAAATGGACAGTGTCTTGAAAGGAGGGTATAAGATGAACATCAACAAAAGCAAAACGAGGATAATGGAATGTAGTTGAATTAAGTAGGGTGATGCTGAGGGAATTACATTAGGAAATGAGACACATAACGTAGTAAAGGAGTTTTGCTATTTGGGGAGCAAAATAACTGATGATGGTCGAAGTAGAGGGGACATAAAATGTAGACTGGCAATGGCAAGGAAAGCGTTTCTTAAGAAGAGAAATTTGTTAACATCGAGTATTGTTTTAAGTGTCAGGAAGTCATTTCTGAAAGTATCTGTATCGAGTGTAGCCATGTATGGAAGGGAAACATGGATGATAAATAGTTTAGACAAGAAGAGAATAGAAGCTTTTGAAATGTGGTGCTACAGAAGAATGCTGAACATTAGATGGGTAGATCACATAACTAATGAGGAGGTATTGAATAGAACTGGGGAGAAGAGGAGTTTGTGGCACAACTTCGCTAGAAGGGATCGGTTGGTAGGACATGTGAGGCATCAAGGAATCACCAATTTAGTACTGGAGGACTGTGTGGAGGGTAAAAATTCGTAGGACGAGACCAAGAGATGAATACACTAAGCAGATTCAGCAGGATGTAGGCTGCAGTAGGTACTGGGAGAAGAAGCAGCTTGCACAGGATAGAGTAGCATGGAGAACTGCATCAAACCAGTCTCGGGACTGAAGACAACAACAACAACAACAACAACAACGCTGATAATTCTACTCGCAACACACTTTGCAGCCATATATCACTGAATGTATCCTAAAATTATATCACTGTACGAGATATGGTTTAGGAGCTATAACCCCGTAACACTGAGATGCTTGAAAAACTAGCTTTTACTTAAAACTGAGTGTAAACCATCCCAAATTTATTCATCCAATGTTTCACAATGAGGGTGCTCAGTGACTTCTGACAAACTTTCAGGTAAATAAAGACCTTTCCCGAACTTTTCTCACTTAAATGCTTAAAGCCAAATATTTACTAAATTAACCCATTTGTGAAGTTGTTATATGTATGGGAGTTTGAGTATTTTGAGAAATGGGTATTTACTAGTGATATAAATGAGCTTCTAACTATAATGCTTGTCTTATTGCTTGCTTTTAAAGTAGCAGCTTCCTTATTAATCCACAAAGTTAAATTTAAAGGACATAACAAATGTAGTAATTGTTTATCGTTAATACAGGAGACACTGTTTCTGTGATGTCTTCATCCTATGTTAATATAAGCCTTGACTAGTTTCACATCCCTGAAGGCTCTTCTTAAGGGGATCTACAGAAGACAATGTATGTATGTATGTACGAATGAATGAGATGCTGTTTGAACACATGCTCAGGAGACAGCAGGCCACACTGGTCTGGCATTTTTTCTATGCTGTATGAGCTGCATTACATGTAAGGCTTGAATGTCAGTATATCAGTGTTGCACGGTCTTTAACAGAAATAAACAATTGTCATGATGAATGTTTCATGAAAACTAGATGGAATCATTAAAACAAAGTTAGTCTTTTTTTCTATTTTTGTCAACTGCTTAGTTAATCTGTGACTGTCAATGATCTTTCCTGAAACAGGACTCTACCACTAATTAAGGTCTCTGAACTTGCTGTGCAGCCCATTCTTTAGGACGGCGATCAGAATTTTATCCAGTGGTAGAACGAGTGGAGCAGCTTACAATATGTAAATAAATAAATAAATAAGAGAAATGAGGCATTATGCCTACAAGTTTTATTTTTTACTTTTACTGTGTCACATTACGTTATTAGCTGTTCTGATTCCAAAACTTGTCAGAAACTGTTCCGCTTGTATCACTTGTCTTCAATCTGGACTACTTCCATCAAAGTACATCCTATATGGTTCTGGCATAACCACAAGTGCCAGAACGAAGAGGAAAAAATGCAAGACCACAGAAGGCGGTGCAGTGATGTCAGTCAATAGCCTGCTGACAAGGACCGCGTGACGGCAGGAGCAACCTCTGCAAGAAATGGCACTCCTGCCAGCCTTGGTCGGACATTAGTACTCAGAAGTGACATTAGTGGACAAGATTCGCAGAGTATTAGCATGGCCTAGCAGAGTGTGCTACAATATCAGCTAGTTGTGATCCACAAACCGTGTATCAATCTTACATGAACATTGTGTTTAGCAACAACCGATTGATGTCACATGTTGCCCACCGCTTGCAACACCTTTGTGCATTAAAGTTAAATATTGTCAATCTGCTTTATAGAAATAAAACTACTAATGTTATTTGCTTGAATTGTTGTATAGCATTCTGAGAACACAGTATCCCTTAGGCACGCTATATGAGACAAGCAGGCAAGACTCAACAAGAACGTTATATGATTTCTTACTACTAACACTTGTTTTCCTTACTCTTTCAACATAGCACCATAAAATGTCATGTGATCTCTCAGGTTTGTTCAGTGTGATTGATTAATAGTGTACTTCCAGATGCTCAGCCGAGTTATTGCCATTACACGCATATTATGAAATACCAAAGTGACTAAATACCTTGAACTGCACCATTAGTATTAGGTCAGTTCTACTCTGACGACACTGACTCTTTTTAATTTTACATCAAATTAAGAGTCTTATTCCTTCATTTGTGATTCTTCTATCTCACTTCCACCACTTGTCAGTTCGGCATCCACTCTTCATTTCTGAAGAGAAGGGAATGTAGTAGGTGAATATGGATTGGTACTAAGAAATGGAAGAGGAAGTCGCCTGGTAGAATTTTGCACAGAGCACAACTTAATCATAGCTAACACTTGGTTAAAACTGAAGAAACTGCAAAAAGGTGAGAAATTGAAGAGATGGGACCTGGATAAACTGAAAGAACCAGAGGTTGTACAGAGTTTCAGGGAGAGCATAAGGGAACAATTGACAGCAGTGGGGCAAAGAAGTACAGTAGAAGAAGAATGGGTAGCTCTGAGGGATGAAGTAGTGAAGGCAGCAGAGGATCAAGTAGGTAAAAAAATGAGGGCTAGTAGAAATCCTTGGGTAACAGAAGAAATATAGAATTTAATTGATGTAAGGAGAAAATATAAAAATGCAGTAAATGGAGCAGGCAAAAAGGAATACAAACGTCTCAAAAATGAGATCGACAGGAAGTGCAAAATAGCTAAGCAGGGATGGCTAGAGGACAAATGTAAAGATGTAGAGACTTATCTCACTAGGGGCAAGATAGATACTGCCTACAGGAAAATTAAAGAGACCTTTGGAGAAAAGAGAACCGCTTGCATGAATATCAGGAGCTCAGATGGAAACCCAGTTCTAAGCAAAGAAGGGAAATCAGAAAGGTGGAAGGAGTATATAGAGGGTCTATACAAGGGCGATGTACTTGAGGACAATATTAAGGAAATGGAAGAGGATGTAGATGAAGATGAAATGGGAGATACGATATTGCGTGAAGAGTTTGACAGAGCACTGAAAGACCTGAGTCGAAACAAGGCCCCCGGAGTAGACAACATTCCATTAGAACTACTGACGGCCTTGGGAGAGCCAGTCCTGACAAAACTCTACCATCTGGTGAGCAAGATGTATGAGACAGGCGAAATACCCTCAGACTTCAAGAAGAATATAATAATTCCAATCCCAAAGAAAGCAGGTGTTGACAGATGTGAAAATTACCAAACTATCAGTTTAATAAGTCACAGCTGCAATATACTAACGCGAATTCTTTACAAACAAATGGAAAAACTGATAGAAGCCGACCTCAGGGAAGATCAGTTTGGATTCCATAGAAATGTTGGAACACGTGCGGCAATGCTGACCCTATGACTTATCTTAGAAAAAAGATTAAGGAAAGGCAAACCTACATTTCCAGCTTTTGTAGACTTAAAGAAAGCTTTTGACAATGTTGACTGGGAAACTCTGTTTCAAATTCTGAAGGTGGCAGGGGTAAAATACAGGGAGCGAAAGGATATTTACAATTTGTACAGAAACCAGATGGCAGTTATAAGAGTCGAGGGGCATGAAAGGGAAGCAGTGGTTGGGAAGGGAGTGAGATGGGGTTGTAGCCTATCCCTGATGTTATTCCATCTGTATATAGAGCAAGCAATAAAGGAAACAAAAGAAAAGTTCGGAGTAGGAATTAAAATCCATGGAGAAGAAATAAAAACTTTGAGGTTCGCCGATGATATTGTAATTCTTTCAGAGACAACAAAGGACTTGGAAGAGCAGTTGATCGGAACAGACAGTGTATTGAAAGGAGTATATAAGATGAACATCAACAAAAGCAAAACTAGGATAATGGAATGTAGTCTAATTAAGTCGGGTGATGCTGAGGGAATTAGATTAGGAAATGAGACACTTAAAGGAGTAAAGGAGTTTTCCTATTTGGGGAGCAAAATGACTGATGAGGGTTGAAGTAGAGAGGATATAAAATGTAAACTGGCGTTGGCGAGGAAAGCATTTCTGAAGAAGAAAAATTTGGTGACATCGAGTGTAGATTTAAGTGTCAGGAAGTTGTTTCTGAAAGTATTTGTATGGAGTGTAGCCATGTATGGAAGTGAAACTTGGACAATAAATAGTTTGGACAAGAAGAGAATAGAAGCTTTCTAAATGTGGTGCTACAGAAGAATGCTGAAGATTAGATGGGTAGATCACATAACTAATGAGGAGGTATTGAACAGAATTGGGGAGAAGAGAAGTTTGTGGCACAACTTGACCAGAAGAAGGGATCGGTTGGTAGGACATGTTCTGAGGCATCAAGGGATCACCAATGTAGTATTGGAGGGCAGCGTGGAGAGGGAGACCAAGAGATGAATACACTAAGCAGATTCAGAAGTATGTAGGCTGCAGTAGGTACTGGGAGATGAAGAAGCTTGCACAGGATAGTGTAGCATGGAGAGCTGCATCAAACCAGTCTCAGGACTGAAGACCACAACAACAACATGTACCAGAGGAGATACTACAATTAATACAGTAATGAGAAAAATGTAAAGATGTCACTCAGAAATGAAATTATATGGTAACACAGAAGAGCTAAAGAAGAATGAGTACAGGAAAGGTGTCACATGACAGTAAAAAATCTGAAACAGTGTAAAGGTGCTGCACTCAAACTAACCACTTTAGTGAATAGAGACTAATGAGCACAATAACCAGAGATCGGATAGCGGAAGCAGAAAATATGGCACGAACATGGAAAGAAAACTTGGGGAACCTTTACAGTTGCACAGGAGAAATTAGGTCAAGAGAAAATGAGAACACAGTGCAAGACAGTAATGATAAGAGTGAAGCGATACTCCATCCGGAATTTCCAAAAGCTTTGATTGAACTTGAAAGAAAAAATACACAAGCTAGCAGAACTTTTGTGTGCAGCCTAATAACTGTAAGAGCTCATGCATGAAATTCATCTAACTGCCAGTTGCATAAGCTCTTAAAAAGAACATAATTAACACAATTCATAAGAAGACAAGAGCAAATAAATGTACAAGTTATTGCACATTCGGTCTAGCAAAATATCCATCAAAAATTTAGGAGAAGTGTGTGCACCCAAGATGCAATTTTGGCACTGCAGTTAATAACAGAGAGAAGATTTAGGAAAACGAAGGAAATGAGCGTTGCATCTGCAGATTAGTATAATGTAAGAAATTTTAATTCTAAGTCAGTATGGCAAGTCTCCATCTTTTTTGTGGTCCTTCTTGTGTATGGAAACAGGGTTGGCCTGTTAACCCGAATGTGGCAATGTTAGTGGTAAAGGGTGGTCAGATGCCCCTTCTGTCACCTGTACTTGACAGTGCTACCAGAAATACCCTTTGCTACACAACGTGAGGAGGCTTTTGGAGTGCAGATGCATAGTTATCAATAATCTAAAAAATTTCAACAACTTGAAATACTTAAAAGCTATTTTACAAAAACTTCCACGGTGGCAAAGATAACAATAATCATTGCACATGAAACAAAACACAGCAACCTGTTTGAGGCAAAGGCATTTCAACTCGAGTGACTGGCAGGTGTGACACTCACCCACAGTCTCCTCGTACACATCTATCGGCTGATCCAGCAGAGACACAGCAGAAGTCACTCTCTCAGCAGGAGCAGCTGTAGATGGAGGTGCAAGGTCTAGCAAGAGTGGAGAATCACCAGGCCCCAGGCCCCCTCCAGGGTCACACAGGGAGGGCAGCTGTACTCCGGTAGAGCTGCCGCCCAAGCCGGTGCTCACTGGTGTCGTCGGCTCATCCGTCAGTTTGGAATAGTTGAACTGTTTCTGCTGGTTTCGACCTGTAATATGACACGGAAATGGTGTAGACCGAGGTCTGAAGTGTGCTTAGGACAAACTGAAAAGGATAACTAACATGCAGAATAAATAAAGCTGCAATGTACAATAACTACAAATAAAATGGTAGAAAGCTTATCTACATAAATCAGACTCATTTAGTAAAACACTTTTCTGCAGTACATCAACTGCCCAATAAGTAACCTATTCAGCATTCACACATTACTACCAGTTTACTTATTTGTTGTGAGGGTGCAGTACGATCTCAATTAACCATCAGTTTCCACAGAAAATTTTGAACACCTAACACATGTACAAGGAGTGTAATATCGTCAATGTTAATCTGAAGCAGTTAGATCCACCTAAGGAAATATTAATGCTCTTTGTTGCTAAACATAAGTAAATTTATAATTTGTGTACAAGTCTGTTAATCAGTGGAGCACCAGGAATTCAGCCTAGATAAGGAAGTCACTGCTGACACAAAGTATGTCCACAGCTGCCCATCGGGATATGAAATCTGTGAGGGAAAGAACTGACTCATTATCATTATATTAATGGTTGCAAAAATTGTGGCTACTGTAATTAACCAATGTTCACATATTCTCAATATTAGATATGACTTACTCTTTACATTAGCATAAGCTTTTGACAAAGCACGTTGCTGATACCACTGAAACTTCAAGAAATATAAAATGCATGTCAATCTAAAAAACTGAAGAATTATCCTGTGATTAATATGTAATCCAATTATAAATTGTACAGATTTAAAACATCTCAATCAAGAATAAAATCTGGCACTCCATGAGGCATTTTAAGATTTGTTAACAAAGCCTGAGCATACAGAATAGGTTTCAATATGTACGAGTGGCTCAAGTCTTCGTAACAGATCTTACTGTGTTGTTCTCGATGGCAAGTGTTCATCTGACACAAGGGTGTCATCAGGAGTGCCCCAGGGAAATGTGAAAGGAGTTCTCCTATTCTCATATACATAAATGATGTGACAGATCGAGTGAGGAGAAATCTGCAACAGTTTGCTGATGACACTACAGCACGCAAGAAAGTGTTGTTGTTGTTGTTGTTGTTGTGGTGGTGGTGTGGCTATGGCATGATACAGAACGACTAAGACAGAAATTCTATTTGGTGTGATGAATGGCAGCTTGCTCTAAATGTAGAAAATGTGAGTTAATGCAGACGAGTAGAAACAATAATCCCATAATGTTCCAATACTGTAGCAATGGTGCTGCTGCTTGACAAATTCATATCAATTAAATATCTACATACATTGTTGCAAAGTGATATGAAATGGAAGGAGCACATAAGAACCACAGTAGTAAAGGCAAATGGTCACTTTGGTTTATCAGGAGTGTTTTAGTAAAATATAGCTCATCTACAGAGGAGACCACATACAGAACACATGTGGCTCATTCTTGTGTACTGCTTGAGTGTTTGGGATCCCCATCAGGTAAGACGCTGAAGCATTTCAGAGACAGTTTGCTTGAATTGTTATCAGTGGATTCAACCATCATGCATTATCAAAGTGGGAAAATGGAAGGGGGGGGGGGGGGAGTCAACTTTCTTTTCACAAAACGCTAGTGAGAAAATTTAGGGAACAGGCATTTGCAGCCGATTGCAGAGCGATTCTACTGCCACTAATTTACATCTTGTGTGAGGATAATAAAGACTAGAGAAATCAGAGCTCATTCGGAGGCATATTGACAGTTGTCTTTCCCTCACCCCATTTGCAACTGGAACATAAAAGGAAATGACTAGTAGTGGTACATCCAGCATACAGTGGCTTGTGTGGAACATATGTAGATGTAGATGTATTACATGTGAGCATTAAAAATAAAATGGAAACATACGTAACTTATCTGACATCTACGTCTGACATGTACAACCATTTACTAACACAATAGCTGATAAACCCGACACTGTCCAGGTACTCATTATAAATAAGATAAAAAACAAACAGAGAGAGAGAGAGAGAGATATTTCTTGTGTCATAAAGAAAAAAATCATTTCCATGTATTTGTGAAAATGCCCTTGAAATTATGAAACACATAGGAAGAAATATGCATAATGTACAAACATATAAATACAGTATCCAAATTAAGAAAAATAGTATGCAAAGTACAAATTATCTATAAAGGAAAATCCAGGATGGTATAATGACAATGTAAGTATCCATAAAGTTTATTAAATCAGAACTTGATTACAAACAATATTTTTAGTTATATGTCCATGCAGTTGGTCGCAGCTGCTTTGGCGTGTCTACAACAAGGATACTGTAAATGTCTTTATGCCAATATCTCTTTGTAGCTCTATAGACTGTTTTCACCTAAAGCCATTTGCACTCTGCAGTCAAAAGCTGCCAAAAGTGCTGCCAGGTGTCAGAGATATCCTTAAACTGACTGAACAGTAGGACTGTCTTGGCAGTAAAGAATAAATACTGTATATTAATACTTCATGCATGATGTGGCATTATTTTTCATGCATCTCAGTGTTTATGACATCTTATCTCCTGATATACGTGTCATAGTGACATAATTTTGTAGGTACATTCAGTAGCATATGTGTATACTGTCTGAAAAATGTGTTGTAAATAGAGTCAGCAGCAAAGAAGTAATAAATTTAAATACTGTGCACAATGTTGCAGTTTTTCACACATCTCAGTGTTTATGACATAATACCTCTTGAACTATGTGTGATACCATGATATAGTTTTGTATGTGGATTCAGTGGCATATGTGAACTGCATGTGTGGAATTAATTGCGAATAGAGGTAGTAGCACAGAAGTAATAAATTCAAATATCATGCATTATGTGGCAGTTTTTCAAGCAACTCAATGCTTATGGCACCATATCTCCTGAACTATGATAGGCAGCTGGATCTTAACCACACAGTGATCATTGCCTGATGGAGAGCTACGAGGGCAGTTCAATAAGTAATGCAACACATTTTTTTTCTCGGCCAATTTTGGTTGAAAAAACCGGAAATTTCTTATGGAATATTTTCAAACATTCCGGCTTCGTCTCGTATAGTTTCATTGACTTCCGACAGGTAGCAGCGCTGTACGGAGCTGTTAAAATGGCGTCTGTAACGGATGTGCGTTGCAAACAATGGGCAGTGATCGAGTTTCTTTTGGCGGAAAACCAGGGCATCTCAGATATTCATAGGCGCTTGCAGAATGTCTACGGTGATCTGGCAGTGGACAAAAGCACGGTGAGTCGTTGGGCAAAGCGTGTGTCATCATCGCCGCAAGGTCAAGCAAGACTGTCTGATCTCCCGCGTGCGGGCCGGCCGTGCACAGCTGTGACTCCTGCAATGGCGGAGTGTGCGAACACACTCGTTCGAGATGATCGACGGATCACCATCAAACAACTCAGTGCTCAACTTGACATCTCTGTTGGTAGTGCTGTCACAATTGTTCACCAGTTGGGATATTCAAAGGTTTGTTCCCACTGGGTCCCTCGTTGTCTAACCGAACACCATAAAGAGCAAAGGAGAACCATTTGTGCGGAATTGCTTGCTCGTCATGTGGCTGAGGGTGACAATTTCTTGTCAAAGATTGTTACAGGCGATGAAACATGGGTTCATCACTTCGAACCTGAAACAAAACGGCAATCAATGGAGTGGCGCCACACCCACTCCCCTACCAAGAAAAAGTTTAAAGCCATACCCTCAGCCGGTAAAGTCATGGTTACAGTCTTCTGGGACGCTGAAGGGGTTATTCTGTTCGATGTCCTTCCCCATGGTCAAACGATCAACTCTGAAGTGTATTGTGCTACTCTTCAGAAATTGAAGAAACGACTTCAGCGTGTTCATAGGCACAAAAATCTGAACGAACTTCTCCTTCTTCATGACAACGCAAGACCTCACACAAGTCTTCGCACCCGAGAGGAGCTCACAAAACTTCAGTGGACTGTTCTTCCTCATGCACCCTACAGCCCCGATCTCGCACCGTCGGATTTCCATATGTTTGGCCCAATGAAGGACGCAATCCGTGGGAGGCACTACGCGGATGATGAAGAAGTTATTGATGCAGTACGACGTTGGCTCCGACATTGACCAGTGGAATGGTACCGTGCAGGCATACAGGCCCTCATTTCAAGGTGACGTAAGGCCGTAGCATTGAATGGAGATTATGTTGAAAAATAGTGTTGTGTAGCTAAAAGATTGGGGAATAACCTGGTGTGTTTCAATGCTGAATAAAACAACCCCTGTTTCAGAAAAAAAAATGTGTTGCATTACTTATTGAACTGCCCTCGTATTTGTGCGCTAAGTTTAGTTCAAATCGGACAAGTGGTATGAGTCATCCATTATGTAAACATCCACACAACTTCATCATCATCATCATCATCATCATCATCATCATCAACAACAACAACAACAACAACAATCATCAGACACTCACTGCTGGACAACCCATGTTCCATTTAGTTGCCTAACTGCATATGTTCCCCAACATTCACTTTCATTATAATCAATCTATTTGTTTGTTTTCCTGCGCCTCCTAGTAATTTCCAACTTGTATCTCTTCATTAATCACAGGGTAAATCTTAGTTATTTTACTGTTTTTGAGATTCAAAGTCAATGTAACACATATACTGTAAACTTCCTCTGACAAATCAAAAGCTCGGTTTTGAAATCCTCAATTTAGTTTAATACATGTACTACACAGCAATTTTATTCCTTTCGTTTCTTTCTTTCACTGTATATCCAGCCAGTGTCTGAAACTGTTCTACACATAAAAACTCAACTGTTATTGTTTTCCATTTGACATTTTGGTTATCGATGCTACTATACGGGGAAATGCCGTTGTTTAATTTTGTTTCCAAACATCTTAAAAAGTACTGGTGTCCGGAGATACTGGTCACGTGTGTATGAGCTGTTGTGTGAATATGTGAGAGCTATACTTCTGAAAAAGGACCTTGTCCGAAAGATTCAAAATGTTTCTAGTATTTTCTTCATTGTGCCTGCCTGAAACTCAGGTCTTCCTCCGGGAGATGAGCATCAACCTGACCTTTCCACAATACTGTTACTTTTTTTTATTTTTCGAGTTGTAACTGTAGCTTTAGTGCTACATAAGCAAAAGTTACTAGAATGATTTCTTTGCTCCTGTCATATCACTGTAGCAGGAAATGTAAAAGGATGTTTTTTATGATTTTTCGAGATTTTAACATCATATGGAACCACTACTTACCCTGCTGACAAAGTTTATTTCTAAGTGTGAGAAGTATACTTTCTTTGGGAAATTTATAAAGCAGTTCTTATGTATCTTAATAACAGACCCACCACACTTGCAATAAAAACTTTCAGGACAGTTTTGACACCACCACCTAACCACTGTTTTAAGTAAATGCAATGCAATGTAAGAAAGTGAGATTACATTATTACAAAATGAACAGCTATCAATAAAGAATAGCCAACGAACTTTTAACTGTAGTTACAATATATACTAACCAATGTAGTCACTGTCACCAAAATTTCGATTATTAAATGAAATAGTGTATGAAGTATTACCGTGTTGATTGTGAAAAAATGTCAGCTGGTACAGGTCTTTTATAATCATATTAGTATGCAGCACACTAGAAACCACAAGGGGGGGGGGGGGGGGGGGGGAAGAGAGAGAAAGAGAGAAAGAGAGAGAGAGAGAGAGAGAGAGAGAGAGAGAGAGAGAGAAAAGACTTAAAAGAATTCTTTCATTGTTGGCCAGATAATGTACTAGCAAACCTGGCAATGCTTTGCAAGTGCCAAGTAGGAATGGTAACCGAATATACATCCTAAACTCCTTCACCTCCTTCGCCACCTTCTCTCTACCAATCTCCTTCTCCCTCTCTTTGTGCCCCACTGCTGCCTCCTCCTCCTCCTCCTCCTCCGGCCCTCTCTCTGTGCATTATTGCTTCTCTCTCTGTATGTCCATCCCCTACCCCTCCCTTTGTCCTATTGCCCCTCTTCTGACAATGAGTCTCATTTACTGTTATTGGAAACTAAACCCTGACTGGGAACTGAAGTTGCTTAAAATGAAGGTGAATCAGTAGGTATCACTGCTATAAGGATACAACAGATACCTCTCGAACTGCTGGATAGAAACTTTGGTGACTGTATTACACATAGTTTTAATCTGTGGATGGGTATAAAGTCTGACACAACGGACACCATTTTTTTTTTTTTTTTAATACAGAAGCCATAAATATCAACATTTTGAGGGTGGTACCAACATCATCCGCAATTAGGCATGGAAATAATTCGATGAAAAAAGTAAAAAAATACACGCCAAGAGGGAATCAAGCCCCAGGTTCCCACTTCATGCTTTGACTATCCGAGCACACTTACTGGTCAATCCAAAGTCTCAACTTTCACACGCTAGCATCCTTGTCCATTTACTTCATTTGCTTGAAGTAAATGGAAAAGGACACTACTTCATAGTCATTGATTAGCTGACAATTTGGATCAGCTAGAACACATGCTATGACAACAACATGGTTAAAGTGACCACTTGTGTAAAGTGGGAAATCCAGGTTCTAGTCATGGTCTAACACAAATTTTCAACTTTTTGCCACTGAATTACCTTAAAGCACGATTACGGATGTCGCAACCTTCAAATATTAATTATAAAGTTTTGGGTGACTTAATTTATGAAGTACTATTCTAATCATAAGCCAATGGTGGTAAATACAACAGTTTTGTTTTCTATAAAGCATACAGCAAAGAAGAAAACAAAACATCACATTGTTGTGTACACAATTTTCATCTGAAAATATGTGCAAGAAGATAGAATATACATGGGAGAAACATGTTGTCTAATGGTTTTCATACCCTCCTATCATAGTTAAAATTCAATCCCGAGAAAGCGATTGAAACTGTACACTGTCATTTAAAACAACATATAGCCTTTGTTCATCTAAATGTTTGCTAGACATGTGAAAATCTGAATTTTTTGAGGTTTTCACTAACAACACTTCCCCTTTATATATTACACATATAGTATAATACGCATTAAAATATATAGCCTATGTCAATCCAAGTGCTCATTAGAGTATTGTGTAAAAATGTGAAGAAAAGTGCCCAGAGACAGTGGGCGAGAGTGTGTGTGTGTGTGTGTGTGTGTGTGTGTGTGTGTGAGGATGGGTTTATTCTGAAGGACTTTGTGCAACAGATTTGAAATTCCTGATGTTCTTTTCATTGTCTGTGACTCAACACCTCCACTCCCTGGCAAGGAGCAATCCTCCTTCCCATAATGTTGTAATTATTCCATTCTGGCCTTTCCGTTGTTTGAAAATAAAAAAGTAATATGCTACCCTAATCTTCTGTCTGCCATTCGGCCTGTGGGCCACAGTGCAGATGTTTGTCTTCCACAAGCCTCACGTGTTTTTGGTGACAATATTCTGGATATCTGCAATGATAGTAAATCTGGTGCAGACAACCCAAGCTCATGCGTTTCACTGCACTGTGGACAATTTAGCAGTCAAGCTGTCTCCACAAATCATGCTAAATGGCTTGACTAGGTAGTCCTAATGAACAAAATGACTGAATTCCTTGGTTCTAGACTCAAAGCAAAGAACTTGGTGCAACCAAAAAATCTGTAATGTACATATGCGAAGAGAGCAAACACTTTCTAAGTGTTTCAAAGAAGATCTCTGAGACTGCAGACGTGTGTGCATGTTGCGTTTACATGTGTGTGTGTGTGTGTGTGTGTGTGTGTGTGTGTGTGTGTGTGTGTGCGCGCGCGCGTGTGTGTGTGTGTGTGTGTGTGTGTGTCTACTGCTGACAAAGGCCTTAATGGCCGAAAGCTTTAATTGTGTGAATCTTTTTGTTGTGCCTGTCACGACTCAGCACCTCCGCTATATGATGAGTAGCAACTTTCCTTGTCTGGTATTGTCTCAAAGAAGAAGCTGATTTAAAGTACTGCTCAGATATTTTGCCTTCATTTAAAGAACGCATCAAGAAACAATAAGATATCATAATTTCCAAAAACTGGTTTACTGAACTAATGCCACACGACCAGAAAAATGTAGGACACAGAGTATGATCGTGGTATTACAAGAAAACCGAGGAGCCGCCAGCACCAGCCACAGGGGGCCAAAATTCTGAAGATGGCTTTAACATAAGCTGAAACCAGTAAATAAACAAATATTATTGCAATTTTGACTGTTGATTTTAACCTAAATATATAGGAAAGTCTCTTAAAAAATGTCTTTTGCTTTTCAAAGTGGAAAGAATTGGTAAGGAGTATTCTTTTTCCTTCCATTAAGTTGTTATTCCAGCTGGTAAATGCTGCAAGACTTGGCTGAGAGAAAACAACTTATATCAGTGTAAACCTTTGCACAACTACAGCTACAGAGACTTCCTGTAAGTGACTTCCCTTACTTCTGCACCTTCACGATATCATCAAACATCTCACTTGGATCCAACTTGGGTGTGTTAACATCAGTCCACATACGTCTCAGTCAGTGAAACATCTGTACATTTTTTTCCATTTGTCTTTAAGGAAATCACCAAGTATTTGGGAGGAAGGAAATTCAAATCCATATCTGGCTATCCAGATTCACGTTTTTCACAGTTTCCCTAAATTGTTTCTATTGCAATTGGTGGAGTAATACAGGGAAAAAATAAAATAGTTCAACACAGTCTGTCAGGTTGCAGCATTCCAGGCAGCTTAATGTGAAATAGTCTCTTTGTCGTGCCTGTATGCTACTCAACATGTCATCACATATACCTGGTTTAGTTAGCTTCTGTTATGACATTGTATGTATACTAACCTCCTTAGCTGTGTGCTTCCCTTCTGCTACTAATGTTTTGACTTAGATATGTTTACCAGTTTTAGGTCTGAAGTACACGTTTACCAGTTTTGGGTCTGAAGTACAGGACCAAGTCAAATTTAGTGTCAGACACAGTGCTTTTCTGCAATCTGAACACTTCGTGCACTTCATATAAGGAAATTTTTCAACCAACACTCAGGTGCAAATAACTTTACGACTTACGTTTCTGAGAACCTTTTGGCAGCACTTAAATGTTATCGATCTTCCCTGCTTCCATTTGTATTTCGTGAGGCTGCTCAAGTGCAACTCAAATGATTCCTCAGTTTCCATCATCTCACGCTGTGCTTTAGTCTGGACTGAAGTTGGTACAGTGGTTAACAATATACCATCTCTGGCCTCCATCTAATACATTCCTCTTCATTTTTGTCTTCCCCTGTACTCATTACATGTGGGTCATTCTCACCCTGGAACTGAATGACCTGCCCTTCCTATGTAACCCTCCGCAGCCTCCTTCCTAATGAAGGAACCAGTATCTTTATCTACATCTACTTCACATACATAGTCCACAAGCCACAATACAGTGCACGGTGCAGGGTAGCTTTTACCGCTGCTGGTCATTCCCCTTCCTGCTCCAATCATAAATGAAGTGAAGGAAAAATGACAATCTGTAAACCTATTTATATGAGCTCTAATTTCTCTTGCCTTTTCATTGCAGCCCTTAAGCAAAATGTATGTTGGAAGCAGTAGAATCATTTTGGCATCAGTCTCAAAAGCTGATTCCCTTAATTTTCTCAGCATTGTTTCAAGAAAAGAATGCCGTTTTCCCTCCAAGGATTTCCATTTAAGTTCACAAAGCATTTCCATAGCACTCGTGTGTTGATCAAACCAACTGGTCCATATCTAGCAAAATGCTCACGAATTGCTTCAAGTCATCCTTTAATCTCATCCACTGAGAATCATAAACACTCAAACAGCACACAAGAGTGGCTCGCACAGGTGTTCCGTACACTGTCTTCTGAATAGATGAGCTAAATTTTTCTGTCATTCTCTCAAACAATCCAAGTTGACCAGTCGTCTTCCCTACAGGAAATCTTATGTGCTTGTTCTATTTCATAAAGCTTTGCACTGTTAACACTAGAGATTTTATCAAAGTGACTGTGTCAAGCAGCACATCATCAATAAGCTACGCATACATTATAGAATTGTTTTTCTTACTGCTGCTCATCGTATCCATCAGATTGTTATCATTTATATAACAAGAATGGTCCTACTGAACTTCCCTGGGGCACTCCTTAGAATATCCTTGTCCCTGATGAACTCTCATCTTCCACGTTTTATTACTTACGGAATGTTCAAGCCACAAATATCGGAGAACCTATTTCGTAACATTGGACCACTGTTAGTAGTCTGCACTGGGGCACTGTGTCACATGCTTTCCACATATACAGAAATGTGGTATCTGCCTATTGCTCTTCATGAATGATTCACAGGATATTGTGCATGAAAAGGACAAATAGAGTTTCATATTAGTAATACTTCCTAAATCCATGATGATTTCTGGACCAAAGCTTTTTCCTCCTCAAGGAAATTTAAAATTAGAATATGGTCAAGAATTCTGTAGTACACCTACATTGAGAATACTGGTCTGTAATTTTGCCAGTTCATTCACTTACCTCTATTATATATATATATATATGGGAGTCGCCTACACTTTTTTCCAGTCACTTGATAACTTTGTGCTGGGTGAGAGGTACGTAAGGGATCAATGTCAAAGAGCATTCTCTGTAAATCTCAACTAGGATTCCATCCAGACCTGGCAACAAATTTGTTTTCAACTCTTTCAATTGATTCTCAATGCCAAGGATGCCTGCTTCTATGCCCTCCACATGCGAGCGTGTGTGTGCAACTTTCAGACAATGGTCTGGCTGTATGATCTTACTGTGTGAAAGATTTTATCCTTTCTTTTTCTTTTCTTTTTTTTAATGCGGAATTTGAAGCTTCAGCTTTCCTTTTGCTGTCTCCTGTTGCAGCACCAGATCGGTTGCCAAAGACTGAACAGAATCCTTCAACCCGCCTAGCTGCTTTACGTAGGAACAGAATTTTCTCGAGTTCTCAGCAAGGGATTTCACTAATCTAATCTTGGAAGTTGTTGTATGGTTTGTGCATCAATCCTTTTGTAGCCAAATGAATTTATATGAACATTGATTCTTTAGCTTTTTCATTTCTAATGGACATTATTACATTTTTGTTGTTCCTTTATTAATCTAAGTCTCACACCTGTTATCTGTGGTTCTAAATTTTGCCATGTGTTCTTATAAGTTGGCTTGAATTTTTCATTTCTTGAAACTGCCTATTTAACATCATTTCACAACATCTCGATTTTCACCTGGCATTTCACTAGTATTGGGTTATGGGCACTACCAATCAGAAGGCTTGAAATTCCTGCAGGCCTTAACTTGATTCTTGAGGGTGTTCTGCCAACATACACTACCTGACAAAAAAAGTGACCCATCAAGAAGTGGAGGAGGAAACAAAATGAAACTTCACAGATTGAGAGGGTGCCTGGTGTTACACTATTTCAAGCATTAGAAAACTGAGTAACAATTACAAAGAACTTGGCAGTATGAGCCCACTTATCAGCATTGTGATGTGTATCTCTGGCCTGAATCCTTGCAGTGATTTGCTTGGGAAGGGTGTCAAAGCCATTGCAGGCTCTACTGAGGCAAGTTGGCTAACAGCTGTTGCAACTGGTCCCCAGTATCCCAGATACTGGCCTTGGGATGCAGTTGGCATCTGAGCTGGTTCCACTCAGTCTCCTGGGAACAGACCTGAGGACCTTGCTGGCCACTGGAGTATCTCAATATCACACAAACTGTTCACACAGACACATGGCATGTGTGGATATGCTGTTAAAAATGGACTGTTAAAAACTGGCACATGGATACTGTTGCACAAGAGGTAACACACAAGGATAAAAGATGTCCATGCCATCAGAGTTCCTTCAATCGCTATCAGCCATGACCAAAAGTCATACCACACGGCTTCCCGCACCACGACATCAGGAGAAACACCTCTGCTCCTCTTAAAAACATTATAAGAATGGGATCTCTCTGCAGATCATTACCATATTCGCTGATGATGGTCATCAAAGGTAGTGCAAAACCACAAATCATACCTGAATGCAATGTGACATAATTTATTAGTGGGTCCATGCTTCACAATCGTGGCACTACTCTAAATGCAG
This sequence comes from Schistocerca cancellata, assembly GCF_023864275.1. Taxonomy (NCBI): domain Eukaryota; kingdom Metazoa; phylum Arthropoda; class Insecta; order Orthoptera; family Acrididae; genus Schistocerca; species Schistocerca cancellata. Next base: position 956,825,942 of record NC_064628.1, on the reverse strand, counting down.
GCGTTTCTGTAGAGGTGTTAATGGGAGCCTACATATGGGACAGTAATTACCAGCTGCTGCTTGTCTCCAAACCATAATGCAGGATAACACAGAATGTTGCAAGGAGCCCATTACTTGTTCTTGGATGGGGAGGTGAAGATGTATTAGGGTTACAGTGTGCTTGGTGCACAATAGGGGGATCCTCCCTTTTGGTGGTCTATCATGAACAATGATGAACATGTCTGCCCTCACATTTCCATGCAGTCAAACATCGGGCGACTGTCACTTCCAAAATGACAATGATGATGATGATGTGATGATGAAGAAGACAATAAAGATTATGTGTTTAAAGGGACTAAACCACTGGGTCATCAGTCCCTCCATTTCATGAGACAAATACGTAAAAAGATGGTAAAAAGCGAAAAACGTAGGGATTCGGCTGCTCCAACTATATAAGCAAGACTTGGGTACTCCAACTCTATAAGCAAGTCAAAGAGTTTGAAAAATGTTGAGACAGTAGTTGTAACATGATACGTAAAAGAAAATAGAGATAAGCCAGGCAGCATCTCGCACAAGAGGGACTAAAGGCACAACAAGGTGAGGGGAGAAGAAAGTAACCTACAGTTGCATGGGGGGATCTACCACAGCCCCCCCCCCCTCTCATCCCTGCTCTCCCACATGAAATGCAACAACATTTGGGTAGTGGACGCCTCAGCATCCGCAAGCATCTGAGGTAATGAGGTATGCATGCTGAGAGCATGCCGCAGATCGGCCAGCAGGGTACACTCGACAAGAGCATGCGCTTTCAGCAGTTGGCATCTGAGCTGCCACTTGCGTGTGTGTCTCATGTGGCCGATGTGCAGTTGGCAGTACACAATGGTATCTTTCCAAGAGACCTGGACAGATGATGCCACACCTTAGTGGATCCTTTAATTGCTCTCAACTTGTTTTGGGTGACAATAGCCTGCCATTCCAATTCCCAGAGCCTCAAAATATTGTGTTGAAGTTGGTGTTATAACAACACGTTGATCTCCTGCAGTTGCGTTTCTAGCAAAGCGGTCAGCAAGTTCATTTTCTGGAATGCCTATGTGGTTTGGTGTCCAGATGAAGGTCACTGTCTTTCCAGGGCTGTAGAGGTCTAACAGTAGGTCCTGGAGATTGGTAACCAAAAGATTTTTGGGATGGAACGGGGATATGCTTTTTGAGCAACTCATGGAATCGCTACAGATCAGAAAGTTTGCTAAGGCTGGGGATCTGCAAAGCCTGAGATATGGCAACCAATCCTGCAGTGTATACACTGCAGAGAGACCCTCTCGTGTCCCCTTGCACGGGCTATAGCATAACTGACCCTGTCGTTGACTTTCAAACCATCCATGTAGCTGCATACCAAGTTAGAATGATTGTGGGGGATCAAACAAAACAGATGTCTGAGAAGGGTAGGATCAGCATCCTTGTTGGGACAACGAAAGAGGTCCATCTGTATCACAGGACAGGATACAGATCATGGGGAAATCGAGAGGTATCTCTAGGAACACAGGCTATAGGAGGTCATTGAAGGTTCTTCAGTAGAGTACTGAGTCGGATTCCAGCTGGTCTATCCAGGTTTGGGCGATGTACAGTCAAATGATGGTTGTTGAATAGAGTTGAGTGACATGCGAGAGTAGGAATCTGACAGATTGTGACTGCAAATTTCCCAGAAGCTGCTGTCATCTGACCCACATCGGTGGGACGCCAACTTCCATCAGGAGGCTGTCAACAGGGCTTGTGCAGGAGGCCCCAGTTGCCAGTGCAAGCCAGTGTGGTGAACAAGGTCCAGCAAACTTAGTATAAATGGTGCTACTGGACCATAGGCAACACGTCCATAGTCCACGCGAGATAAAACCAACGCTGTGCAGAATCTCAGAAGAACTATGCTATCCATGCTCCATGAGGAGTTACTAAGACAACAGAGAGCATTTAGCTTCTTATGCAAATTACCCTGAGCCTGCAGACATATGGCACCCAAGTTAGCTTGTTGTCAAATAAAACACCTAATAATTGAAAAATTTCAACAACTTTAAGTAAGCACAACTCTGACTTTGCAGGAGAAAATTAATAGCTGTGATTCACAGTCAAGTCATGTACTCTCCAGACAGGCCCCTAAAGTTAGTGCTCAGCAGTGCGCAGTGATGCAGAGGCGTAGTACAGGCAAAGACCATCCACACACAGTGACAGAGAGACTGTGGGGCACACTCCATTTACGATACCACCGATGGTGATAGCGAACGGCATTATGATCAGAACCGATCCCTGATGGACTCCAGTTTCCAGTACATACTGGCTGTTGAGAGTCGATCCGATCCAGGCCACAAAAAGCTGAAGAGAGAGGAAATTCTGGATAAAAATGGGTAAACTATCTCAGAAACCGTGTTCATGCAGTGCAGACAGGGTCAATGTGGAGGCCGGCCGTGTGGCATCGCCCGCTCTGCCTGTGAGTGGACATGTGGCTGCTCCTTCAGCAAGGTCCGTGCAGGCACACGGGGGGAGGGGTTTATTAGTTATTGGGAGCTCCAACGTTAGGCGGGTGATGGAGCCCCTTAGGGAAATAGCGGGAAGGTCAGGGAAGAAGGCCAGTGTTCACTCTGTCTGCTTGCCGGGGGGGGGGTCTCATCCGAGATGTGGAGGTGGCCCTACCGGCGGCGATAGAGAGCACTGGGTGCACCCGACTGCAAATTGTTGCTCATGTAGGAACCAATGACTCCTGCCGTCTGGGTCAGAGGTCATCCTCAGTTCGTACAGGCAGTTGGCGGAATTGGTGAAGTCGGAAAGCCTCGCTCGTGGGGTGAAATCAGAGCTAACTATTTGTAGTATCGTTCCCAGAACCGATCGCGGTCCTCTGGTTTGGAGCCGAGTGGAAGGCTTAAACCAGAGGCTCAGACGATTCTGCGGAGATCTGGGGTGCAAATTTCTCGACCTCCGCTATCGGGTGGAGAAATGTAGGGTCCCCCTGAATAGGTCAGGTGTGCACTACACGCCGGAAGTGGCTACAAGGGTAGTGGAGTACGTGTGGAGGGCACATGGGGGTTTTTTAGGTTAGAGAATCCCCTCCCTAGGCCCGACAAGATGCCTCCTGAGATGCGGCAAGGTAGGAGTAGGCAAAATGCAACAGGGAAAAACAATATTAATGTGCTAATAGTAAATTGCAGGAGCGTCCACAGAAAGGTCCCAGAACTGCTCTCATTAATAAATGGTCACAACGCCCATATAGTACTAGGGACAGAAAGTTGGCTGAAACCAGACGTAAACAGTAATGAAATCCTAAACTCAGATTGGAATGTATACCGCAGAGACAGGCTGGACAGTGAAGGGGGAGGCGTGTTTATAGCGATAAGAAGTGCAATAGTATCAAAGGAAATTGACGGAGATCCGAAATGTGAAATGATTTGGGTGAAGGTCACGGTTAAAGCAGGCTTAGACATGGTAATTGGATGTCTCTATAGGCCCCCTGGCTCAGCAGCTGTTGTGGCTGAGCACCTGAAGGGTAATTTGGAAAATATTTCGAGTAGATTTCCCCACCATGTTATAGTTCTGGGTGGAGATTTTAATTTGCCGGATATAGACTGGGAGACTCAGATGTTTATAACGGGTGGCAGGGACAAAGAATCCAGTGAATTTTTTTTAAGTGCTTTATCTGAAAACTACCTTGAGCAGTTAAACAGAGAACCGACTTGTGGCGATAACATATTAGACCTTCTGGTGACAAACAGACCCGAACTATTTGAAAAGTTAATGCAGAACAGGGAATCAGCGATCATAAAGCGGTTACGGCATTGATGATTTCAGCCGTAAATAGGAATATTAAAAAGGGTAGGAAGATTTTTCTGTTTAGAAAAAGTGACAAAGAGCAGATTTCAGAGTACCTGTTGGCTCAACACAAAAGTTTTATCTCAAGTACAGATAGTGTTGAGGATCAGTGGACAAAGTTCAAAACCGTCGTACATAATGCGTTAGATGAGTATGTGCCAAGCAAGATCGTAAGAGATGGAAAAGAGCCACCGTGGTACAACAACCGAGTTAGAAAACTGCTGCGGAAGCAAAGGGAACTTCACAGCAAACATAAACATAGCCAAAGCCTTGCAGACAAACAAAAATTACGCGAAGCGAAATGTAGTGTGAGGAGGGCTATGCGAGAGGCGTTCAATGAATTCGAAAGTAAAGTTCTATGTACTGACTTGGCAGAAAATCCTAAGAAATTTTGGTCTTATGTCAAAGCGGTAGGTGGATCAAAACAAAATGTCCAGACACTCTGTGACCAAAATGGTACTGAAACAGAGGATGACAGACTAAAGGCCGAAATACTAAATGTCTTTTTCCAAAGTTGTTTCACAGAGGAAGATTGCACTGTAGTTCCTTCTCTAGATTCTCGCACAGATGACAAAATGGTAGATATCGAAATAGACGACAGAGGGATAGAGAAACAATTAAAATCGCTCAAAAGAGGAAAGGCCTGATGGGATACCAATTCAATTTTACACAGAGTACGCGAAGGAACTTGCCCCCATTCTTGCAGTGGTGTACCAAAGGTCTCTAGAAGAGCGTAGCGTTCCAAAGGATTGGAAAAGGGCACAGGTCATCCCCGTTTTCAAGAAGGGACGTCGAACAGATGTGCAGAACTATAGACCTATATCTCTAACGTCGATCAGTTGTAGAATTTTGGAACACGTATTGTGTTCGAGTATAATGACCTTTCTGGAGGCTAGAAATCTACTCTGTAGGAACCAGCATGGGTTTCGAAACAGACGGTCATGTGAAACCCAGCTCGCGCTATTCGTCCACGAGACTCAGAGGGCCATAGACACGGGTTCACAGGTAGATGCCGTGTTTCTTGACTTCCGCAAGGCGTTCGATACAGTTCCCCACAGTCGTTTAATGTACAAAGTAAGAGCATATGGACTATCAGACCAATTGTGTGATTGGATTGAGGAGTTCCTAGATAACAGGACGCAGCATGTCATTCTCAATGGAGAGAAGTCTTCCGAAGTAAGAGTGATTTCAGGTGTGCCGCAGGGGAGTGTCATAGGACCGTTGCTATTCACAATATACATAAATGACCTGGTGGATGACATCGGAAGTTCACTGAGGCTTTTTGCAGATGATGCTGTGGTGTATCGAGAGGTTGTAACGATGGAAAATTGTACTGAAATGCAGGAGGATCTGCAGCGAATTGACGCATGGTGCAGGGAATGGCAATTGAATCTCAATGTAGACAAGTGTAATGTGCTGCGAATACACAGAAAGATAGATCCTTTATCATTTAGCTACAAAATAGCAGGTCAGCAACTGGAAGCAGTTAATACCATAAATTATCTGGGAGTACGCATTAGGAGTGATTTAAAATGGAATGATCATATAATGTTGATCGTCGGTAAAGCAGATGCCAGACTGAGATTCATTGGAAGAATCCTAAGGAAATGCAATCCGAAAACAAAGGAAGTAGGTTACAGTACACTTGTTCGCCCACTGCTTGAATACTGCTCAGCAGTGTGGGATCCGTACCAGATAGGGTTGATAGAAGATATACAGAAGATCCAACGGAGAGCAGCGTGCTTCGTTACAGGATCATTTAGTAATCGCGAAAGCGTTACGGAGATGATAGATAAACTCCAGTGGAAGACTCTGCAGGAGAGACGCTCAGTAGCTCGGTATGGGCTTTGTCAAAGTTTCGAGAACATACCTTCACCGAAGAGTCAAGCAGTATATTGCTCCCTCCTACGTATATCTCGCGAAGAGACCATGAGGATAAAATCAAGGAGATTAGAGCCCACACAGAGGCATACCGACAATCCTTCTTTCCACGGACAATACGAGACTGGAATAGAAGGGAGAACCGATAGAGGTACTCAAGGTACCCTCCGCCACACACCGTCAGGTGGCTTGCGGAGTATGGATGTAGATGTAGATGTAGATGTGCTGTCACCAGGTGGCATTGTATACCTTCTGTAGGGCGAAGAACACAGCAATCACATGTCAGCAATGTGCAAAAGCACTGGGCACTGCACATTCCAAACAACACATGTGATCTGTGATGAACTGGAAAGCCTGAAAGCCACTTGGGAATCATGACATATGGCCTCTGGCTTCAATAAAGACAGTGACTGACCATACGTTTGAATGGCTTACAACAGCTTGTGCATCAGAGAGATTGGCTGGTAGTTATTTCAAATATATGAGTTCTTTCCCAGTTTCAGGACAGAAATAATAACACCTTCCTGCCATTGAGAGGGAAATTCTCCTTCCCACCGAATATGATTAAAAAGCACGAGGATATACATCATGCTGTCGACAAAAAGATGTTTGAGCATTTGGTTCTGGATTTTGTTGGGTCTAGAGGCCGTAATTCGGCACACTGACAAAGCACTGCAGAGTTCCCATTCACTAAAAGGGAATTTGTATGATAGAGAGCCATGTACATGGAAGCATAGTGGGTGGCACTCACTCAATAAGGTGTTACTGGATGAAGAAATAAGGATGGTAATTAGTGCAAGCAGACATTTCACCTAAGTGTGCCGCAAAACATTCAGCAAGTACCATGGAATCAGTTCAGATGACACCATTGACAAGGATGTCAGGGACCACCGTGGGTGGTATATTCTTGCATCACATGTATGCTTCAGGTAGTATATTCCTGATTTCTGATACAGATCAATTTTTCCTATTGTTTTTGTGAAGTATTTCTGAACTGAGTTGTTGGTTTGGTGTGTTATTTTTATGCCTTGTTTTTTGAAAATATTGGATATTCTGTGAGGGTATTTGTGGTTGTATGTCACTGTGTACCATCTTTTATTTTCTGTTTCTTTCACACTTTGCGTTGTTTCTCTCCTTGTATTTTGCGTATTTATTTGTGTGTGATTTTGTCCTTGTGTTAGTGGCAGATGGGTGTTTTCTGTTTCTTGATTTTCTTGTTCAGCTTTGTTACCAAGTTTTCTTTGTATCCATTGTTTGTGACTGTGTGTGATTTTGTCCTTGTGTTAGTGACAGATGGGTGTTTTCTGTTTCTTGATTTTCTTGTTCAGCTTTGTTACCAAGTTCTCTTTGTATCCATTGTTTGTGACTATTTGTATTATAGTGTTCATTACTTTTTTGTAATTGCCTGTATCTAATGGTACTGTGTTAAGTCTGTGGAGCACGTACCTAAGTGCAACCTGCTTTTAAGAATTGGGGTGTTGTGATGTCTCATGTATACTTGTGTCTGCTGTTGTCGGTTTCTGGTATATGGCAAATGTGTGTTGGTAGTTTTGAATCTATATGGTGATGTTCAAGAAATTTAACTGTTTATTTTGCTCTTTCTCTAATGTAAAATGTATCTTATCATAAACAGAATTTATGTCTGTGTGTAAGTGGTCAATTTTGTTGTTTGGTTCATCTATCACACAAAAGATATAATCCGTTTATCTAATCCAGTATAGAACGTTGTACCTATTTGGCACTATTTTGTTAAAATATAATCTGTTCTACATGGTTCATAAATATGTTTGCTATGGTTCCAGACACTGGAGATCCGATTGCTAATTCTTCACTTTGTAAATATAATTCATTGTTGAACTGAAAATAATTCTGTTCTTTTGTTCTTTGGAGCCTGCAGAGAAACACTACGTAAAACTCATAAACGAATCACTAGAAATCCTCCATATTACGCAAAAGAGAACATTGTTGAACATCCTTGACAAACAGAGATATATTCACAAGCATACAGCAACCCAACAAATTTACTGAACGAACAAACTGACCTAAAGCACAAAAAGTATACAGAAAACTTTATTCACATTATATATCAGGAAAACGGGTAAAAAAAAATAACAACATCAGTGACCATAATCATCATGATCATGGTCATCATCATCATCGTCATCAGGATTTCCTTCCAGCGAGCTGGGTAGGAGTTTTGTGAACAATATGCCTCCATTGGTTTATGTCCTGGTATAGCTTTTCCCTCTCCACTACATCCCATGTTATTCCTGTCCTCTTGAGATCTTCCTTAACTTGGTCTGCCCATCTCTTTCTAGACTGCCCAATTGGTCTTTTTCCTGGTACCTCCATCTCCAAATACTGACGTGGAGTTCGAGTTGTGTGCATTCGCTTCACATGATCGAACCACTTCAATCTCAAAGCATTCATTCTCTCCTCTGCAGTCAATGTCACCTGCAGGTCTCTCCTTACATAATCATTCCCGACTCTGTCTCTCCTAGTTTTTTGTAGAGCTTATCTAAGGAACTTCATTTCACATGCTTGTATTTGACTTTCTTCTCTCTTATTTATGACACAGGCCTCTAGACTAGACATCATGAGATAAGTTTTATACGTGGTCTGTTTGGCTCTACTTCCTTGTCCTGGATTAGATTTTGTACTTGGTGGAAGAAGCTAGATCCTTATGTTATTCTGTTTAAGACTTCTAGTTTGGAACTTCCATTGCATGATATGATGCTACCTAGATAATTGAAGCTTTTCATACATTCAACCTTCTCCCCCTCCAGTATGATGTGACAAGGTATGGTGTCCTGCTCATCTTCATTGCCACTGTCTTGTTCCTACTCACAGTTAACTTGAATTTTTTAAATTGTGTGTTCCAGTAATCTAGTCTCCTCTGAACCAACCTCCATTTCCACCTCTCCCCAAATGGCGATGTCATCAGCAAAAACAAAAGCGTTGAGATCTTCATTTTCTTCTTCCTTGATTTCTTTCATGACTGTGTCCATAAATGTAATGAAGAGTAAATGGGAGAGTGAACTGCCTTGTTGAACACCACTCTTTGTCTTAAACCATTTTGATCTTCCATCTCCTACTTGTGCACTGCTCTCACAACCATCATACAGCATCTGGACTTTTTTAATTAATGAATCAGGAACATTGTTTTCTCAAGCATTTCCATATTTTATCCCTTGGTACATTGTCATATGCTTTTTCCAAATCCACGAATACTACTATCAAGTCCTTTTGTTTTTCCCAATATTTCTCCATTAACTGACGGAGGGAGAAAATGATATCTTTTGTTCCCCTATTACTTCTGAACCCATGCTGTTGTTCCTCTAATTGGTGTTCTAGAATTTTCCGCAATTTTTTTTTTTATGACCTTTTCCATTATCTTAAGGCATTGTGATAACAATGTGATTCCTTGGTAGTTCATGAATTTCTTTCTACTACATTTCTTGAACAATGGTATTATAATTCCTTTTTTCCATTCATCCAGCACTTGGTGTTCTCTTTCCATATCACCCCCAGCACCCAGTGTCACCACTGTATTCCATGGCTTCCTGTGGCTTTAATCATATCAGCTGTCAGCCCATCTACTCCAACTGCCCTCCCACTTTTCATCTGTTTCAGGGAATTCTCAGTTTCTAATGAAGAGACTGGATCCTGCTCTTCCTCTAATTCAATGACTTCAGTGTCACTGTCTTGTGCACCTTCCCCATTCAGTAAGATTTCAAAATAATTCATCATCTCTTCTCTGATACCAACCATGTCCCTGATAATATCCCCATCCTCTGTATCAATTGCTTTTATGTCTTCTCTATCAGATCTTTTACTTTTCAATAACCCATATAGCAGTTTTTGATTCCCTTTGCTATCCTGTTCTAGTTTCTGGGTGAATATTTCCCAGCTCTTCCACTTTTCTTCTTCCACAATTCACTTTGCTTGGAGTTTCTTTTGTCAGTATTCCTACTTCAGTGTTGTCACGTTGTGTTCATCTTTTGGTGTCAGGCCCTGGTTCCAATTTCTTTTTTCAAACTCCATGTTTTCCTTTGCCATATTACATTTTTAATTGCATCTTTTACTCTATCATTCCACCAAATGGTTTCTTTGTCTTTCACTTTACCCTTTGTTTTGCCGCATATCTGCACGGCACTGTTAACTATTGATGCTTTAAAAAGGTTCCACTCTTCCTCTACTCTATCCCTTTCAGTTTTTGGCAATTTTTATGCCACTAGATTTATAATTTATACTATGATTTATAATTTATACTATTTATACTATTTATAATTTACACTATGTAAACATGTAACATCGCTGACCCACTGTTCCAACTGTTAGAAAAGTAGCATATCAAGTAACATCTGAAATACATCTCCACTCTATAGCTGAGAGAAAGTAATAATTCCAAAACAGACAGGACATGACAGCAACGGTGTTACGTGTAAGGTAAAACACGTAATGATATATTAAATTTTCAGATCATAGTTACAACCAATATATTAAGACCATCGTTTATCTATGTATTTACAGGCACCTGATGTTGGCAACTTGCCGAAATGGGCTCATTGTGAATGAGATAAAATATAAACAACTTAAATATAGCAGTGAAGCCAGCTATTATTCATAAATAATTATGTTATGTTATTAGCTCTAGAAGCCTGACTGTTTCTTTGATGTATTCATCTGGGAGTGTACTGTGTCTCTTAAGATTCTGTTCTATAATGTTTATTGTTTCAGTTATTGGTATATTGGAATACATATTCTCTACATCAAATGATAGGAGCGTGGCTGTGTCTGGAACTTGTATCTTTTATGTACTGAATCAATTGGTGTTTCTTATAGTCCCTGTCTTCTTGTAATTTGTAGTTTTCTGATAAGATGGATCTTGCAAGTGGGTAAGTGGGAGCGTTTCTATACTTCACAACAGCTCTGACAGGGAGACCTTTCTTGTGTAGCCTTGGTTGGCATCGGATGGAAGGTGCACTGAGATTTGTTTGGATCAGTTTTCCTTTTTCATTGTTTTCTACTGTATGTTCAATGTCTTTCAGAGTGTTTCTCAGATTCATTTGGAATCTGTTTGTTAGGTCCAATTTTAAATTTATAATTTTATTTTTTGTGGTGAACTCTTGTGTCTTACTGATGTATTACTCTTTATCCCCGAGAGCCACTGTGTTTCCTTTATCTGCCTTTGTGATGATGATGATGATGATGATGATGATGATGTTTTCCTGTAGTTTCTTTCTAAGTTTTGTCAGTGTTATAGAATCTGTATTGTTTCAGTTTCTTCTGTTTTCTTTCATCTCTGTCATTATGTTTTTGATGTCATTACTGACTAGCTCTCTCATCAGACTAATGTTTACCTCATTTATTTCATTTCTGTTTTCCTGTGTGAGATTGCTTTCTGATTCAACAATGAGGTGTTCTATGTAATTTTCATCTAGGCACGTGCTGACATTGTGTTTGAGACCTTTTTGGGTAGTTTCATTTTTTCTGTATGCAAATTATCCCAGTGAGGTTGACCAGTCTTGGATAGAACTGGTGCTTTTTGTTATACTGGGTGTCATGTGTGGCTGTGTTGGGTGTGTGTTTAGCTTTTAAATTTGCAATCTTTCTTTTGTGATTTTTTTTTTTTTCATTTTTCTGTCACTGCATATGTATGATTTTTAATCTCGCTAACAAGATGGTAGAAAACAGCGGTATTATTCAGAACACTCATAAGATTAAGATGTGATTTATATAGTTAACAATTTAGGATTTGCTTTTTGGCATAAAGAGACTGGATTTCATTGTGTAGCCAAATTTTTTGAGCTATTTGTTTTGTTTTTTGTGCACTGGCAGATTTGTTTTTAATCTGTACATTAATATATTTAGGTATAATATTATTTGATCTGCAAGTATTGTTAAACTTTATATGTTGGGTAGTTTTATACAGATTGAGATGTATTAAGTTTTAAGAAGACTGCACAACTGTGTTCGTTACAAAAGGCTCAACTTGTGGCAGACAGGAAACTGGTTCTTCCATCATGATAACACACCTGCACACAGCCATCTCTGTTAGACAGTTTTTGCTTTAAAAAGTTATGGTTCCACTGCCACATACACCTTAATTGCCTGACCTGGCTCTGTGAGACTGTTTCTTATTTCCATGCATAAAATGGGGCACAAAAGACACTGATTTGGCAACACTGAAGAATTCAAGAAAAAAATGAAGGAGGAGCAGTTAGCCATTTCTGAAGATGAATACAAGAAATGTCTTGAACAGTGGAAGCACCGGTGGGACAAATGTATTAGTTGTAATGGTAAGTATTTTTAATGGGATAAGGTTGTTTTGTAAACAATTAGAAAATATATAACTTAAAAAGTGGTCCCCCCCCCCATACATAGCTGAAGACCATAATGCATGCCAAACCTCTATGGTAACACCATTATCCAGCAGCTGAAGACAAATGGCTGTTGTTGGGGGTTGACGAAGATTACAAACAACCTGTCAGTTGGTATCTTAAAAGTGCATCGACCATCACTGACTGCAGGAAACTTTACAAGGCATACAAGTTTCTATTTTGGGGGCATATAATGCCTAAAAATTGAACAGGGTTACTGTAATTTGTCAATACCAAATGGTGTGGTTTAATACTCTCAAGGTAAAAGCTCTCAAGACAATAAATTATTAGATGATAAAAACTAGACAATGAGAAGGAAATCAAGTGACTCAAAAAATAAACTTACGCTTTCTTCTGTCAGGCAACTTAGGCATAGGAAGGTTTCCATGTGGTGATGTATTTGCCAAACCCAAAACATCTGGTGGATCCATTGGATTACGTAAGTAGACTTCATCAATAGCTGCGGGGCTGCCCCAGGATTCTCCACATGGTGCACCGTGACCTACAGACAAGGTGTATGTGTGTGTGGTATGTGCATCACTCCTGCCAAATGTAACAGTACTTTCCTACATGTCATTTCAGAAGAAAAGGAATAATCCAAATACACTGTTTCTCATTCTAAGAATTACATAAAAAATAACTTAAATGTAACAACCACATTTCACAAGAAAGATTACACATGTTCCAGGGGCAGAAGCCGAAATGCGCTGCAGCTGCAAATTATAATAAATACAGATTGCTTCCCAAGAATTCCACTGAGCAATCAAAAGTGGACTCCTTGAATGAATGGCACAGACAAAGCAACATATGAGCGAGACAAATGGTGTTCTTCAATGTTGACCTGCCCGCATCTCGTGGTCGTGCGGTAGCGTTCTCGCTTCCCACGCCCGGGTTCCCGGGTTCGATTCCCGGCGGGGTCAGGGATTTTCTCTGCCTCGTGATGGCTGGGTGTTGTGTGCTGTCCTTAGGGTAGTTAGGTTTAAGTAGTTCTAAGTTCTAGGGGACTTATGACCACAGCAGTTGAGTCCCATAGTGCTCAGAGCCATTTGAACCATCAATGTTGACCTCCTCCTCTCTCATACCTCCATGCACACCACTGTCCACATTAAACTTACCAACTACCAACAGTACCTGCATTTCAACAGCTGCCACCCCTTCCACACCAAAAAGTCCCACCCACACAGTCTGGCCACCCAAGGATGGAGTGTCTGTAGTGATGAGAACTCTTTGCTTAGTATGTTGAAGGACTTTGAAAGGTATTCACAGGCAGGCAGTATCACCCAGACCCAGCCCACGAACAGATTTCCCGTGCTATATCCTTACACACACCCGATCCTACCACCACCCGAAGAACCAGTTACAAAGGAGCCCCCACCACCTTTCAGCACCCGATACTACCTCGACTAGAACAAATGAATCACATTCATCATCAGAGCTTTCATTATCCATTTCATGCCCAGAAATAAGGGTCATCCTACCCAAAATCCTTCCCACAACTCATAAAGTGATGTTCCATCACCCACTGAACCTACACAACATCTCAGTCCATCCCTATGCCACTCCCAATCCCAACTCTTGCCATGACCTACCCAATACACCCAACCAGCAGTTCTTATTCCAGTCCTGTCAGAGATTTATCCTACCCAATCAACAGCTGGGTCATATTTGAAAATAGTCATGTCACATACGGACTCTGCTGCAGTCTTTGCGTAGCTTTCCATATTGGTATGACTACCAACCAGCAGTCTGCTAATGTAAATGGCCACTGCTAAACTGTTGCCAAAAGCAAAGTGGACCACCCTGTGGTACAATATGCTTGATTTAAATGGCTGCTTCACATCCCAGGACAGAGAGAGAGAGAGAGAGGGGGGGGGGAACTGAATGTACATCAAGAGCTCAGATGGGAAGCCAGTACTAACCAAACAAGGAAATGCTGAAAGGAATATACAGGACTCAAAAACTGAAGTAAACCTGAATGGAAAGAGATTGCAGATATAGATATAAAGGTGCAAACAGCATATGTACAAAATACATGGACTTAAAAAAATTGAAAAATCTTTTTAAAACACGTCCTACTATAATAAAGTGTCATGTCGTTAATATATATAAAACAAAATTAGCATGTGCATGACAAACAAAAAATAATAATGTAGTACAAACTAGGTCACAGTACGAATGGAATCTACGTGATTGACACTACAGTTCATAGGAAACTGGGGTGCAGTTGTGAAGGGGAAAAACACACACAAACAGTACATATATTAACAAGTAGCTAATATGCAACTAAATACAAACATAAAATAAGATAGAAACAAACCTGGAATTACAAGGTGTTGTAAGATTTTACAGTGATAAAGTAAAAATACATTAAAAACACAAATGTACATTTCTTTAAATTTATTAACAATGAATGGGATTAGTGACAACAAGCAATGCTGAAACGCCTTTATTCTAATTTTAGATAAGACAGTAAAGATATACCAAAGGGACAAGTTGAGGAGCTAACATAATTACAAAAAAATTATAAAATAACTAATGCAAATACATCAAAGGAACAAAACTAAGATGGGAGTAAGTTATCAGCAACCTTTGTTAATGTAACCTCCATAGTGCAGCAGAGTTAAATATTGACCACAAAAACACAATCAGCAGACTACCTCTCTTAACTCGCAATATGCCGCGTCAAGAAAAGGAACATGAACTACTGTTCCCCTCAGTTAACAAGAAACACATCATAACAACAGATATTTGACGTTCTAAAAGGAGGTTGACATGAGCAGCATAACCTAATAAAACAGACCCGGAATGCACTGTATACGAGGTTATGACCAGGGCAGGTCTACGTAATAAAGGTGTAAGATGGTTAATGTAGGGCAGTGTCACAGAAAGCAAAGTAGCCATTGGGCACAAAATCGCTCTGTCCATTGAGCACTCTTTCTGGCTCTTGTTTCTTGGTCCCATAAATTTCAAGCTCCTCCAACAAATTTACAGCACAGCACTTTATATCTTTGTACAGGATCCACATGCTATTCTCAATGCTCCCTATACTGCAATCCATATCTGCTAAATGTAATGCCATGGAAGTTTCGTTATGTGACTGTAAATGCTCCTTAAATCTCACATTAAAAAAGGGGTCAATTCAGGCAATTAACTACTTATCACTGTCATTGCAATCAATAACACGTACCCTTGTTGTTGTTGTGGTCTTCAGTACTGAGACTGGTTGGATACAGCTCTCCATGCTACTCTATCCTGTGCAAGCTTTTTCATCTCCCAGTACTTACTACAACCTACATACTTCTGAATCTGCTTAGTGTATTCATCTACGATTTTTACCCTCCATGCTGCCCTCCAATGCTAAATTTGTGATCCCTAGATGCCTCCGAACATGTCCTACCAACCAGTCCCTTCTTCTGGTCAAGTTGTGCCACAAACTCCTCTTCTCCCCAAATCACTTCAATATCTCCTCATAAGTTATGTGATCTACCCATCTAATCTTCAACATTCTTCTGTAGCATCGCATTTCGAAAGCTTCTATTCTCTTCTTGTCCAAACTATTTATCATCCATGTTTCACTTCCATACATGGCTACACCACATACAATTACTTTCAGAAACAACTTCCTGACATTTAAATCAATACTCAATGTTAACAAATTTCTCTTCTACAGAAACGCTTTCCTTGCCATTGCCAGTCTACATTTTATATCCTCTCCACTCCGACCATCACCAGTTATTTTGCTCCCCAAATAGCAAAACTCCTTTACTACTTTAAGTGTCATTTCCTAATCTAATTCCCTCAGCATCACCCAACTTAATTCGACTACATTCCATTATCCTCATTTTGCATTTGTTGACATTCATCTTATATCCTCCTTTCAAGACACTGTCCATTCTGTTCAACTGCTCTTCCAAGTCCTTTGCTGTCTCTGACAGAATTACAGTGTCATCGGCGAACCTCAAAGTTTTTATTTCTTCTCCATGGATTTTAATACCTACTCCAAACTTTTCTTTTGTTTCCTTTACTGCTTGTTCAATATACAGATTGAATAGCATCGGGGAGAGGCTACAACCCTGTCTCACTGCCTTCCCAACCACTGTTTCCCCTTTCATGTCCCTCGACTCTTACAACAGCCATCTGGTTTCTGTACAAATTGTAAATAGCCTTTCGCTCCCTGTATTTTACCCCCGCCACCTTCAGAATTTGAAATAGAGTATTCCAGTCAACATTGTCAACAGCTTTCTCTAAGTCTACAAATGCTAGAAACGTAGGTTTGCCTTTCTTTAATCTTTCTACTACGATAAGTCGTATAGTCAGTTTTGCCTCACGCGTTCCAATATTTCTAAGGAATCCAAACTGATCTTCCCCAAGGTTGGCTTCTACCAGTTTTTCCATTCGTCTGTAAATAATTCGTGTTAGTATTTTGCAGCTGTGACTTATTAAACTGATAGTTCAGTAATTTTCACATCTGTCAACACCTACTTTCTTCGGGATTGGAATTATTATATTCTTCTTGAAGTCTGAGGGTATTTCGCCTGGCTCATACATTTTGCTCACCAGATGGTAGAGTTTTGTCAGGACTGGCTCTCCCAAGGCCGTCAGTAGTTCTAATGGAAAGTTGTCTACTCCCAGGGCCTTGTTTCGACTCAGGTCTTTCAGTGCAATGTCAAACTCTTCACGCAGTATCGTATCTCCCATTTTATCTTCATCTACATCCTCTTCCACTTCCATAATATTCTCCTCAAGTACATCGCCCTTATATACACCCTCTATATACTCCTTTCACCTTTCTGCTTTCCCTTCTTTGCTTAGAACTGGGTTTCCATCTGAGCTCTTGATATTCATACAAGTGGTTCTCTTTCTCCAAAGACCTCTTTAATTTTCCTGTAGGCAGTATCTATCTTACCCCTAGTGAGATAAGCATCTACAGCCCTACACTTGTCCTCTAGCCATCCCTGCTTAGCCATTTTGCACTTCCTGTCGATCTCATTTTTGAGGCGTTTGTATTCCTTTTTGCCTGCTTCATTTACTGCATTACTTCATTCACCCTACAGCCATCAAATTTGTCATACAGTCTTCTCAAGCTATATTTTTCATGAAATTTTATATTGTTAATTGGAAATGATGTCTATCTTTTTATTTTCCAAAACTTTTTTCTAATTGCAGGGGCATATTGCTGTGAAGTTCCCCTGGAATGGTTTTCATCCTTTTGTTGTTACATCTATTTTCTGGATAATTCTGTATTTTTATGTTGGTATTTTCTGTTCCTTTAGCTTTCCATACTGACACTCTTCATCATTTTGGTGAGGGGGAAGTACCAGAAAAGGAGAGAAATAAAATGAATGGATGTGATGGTGGAATGACGGCTGTGTAGTGCTGGAGTGGGAACATGGAAGAGGCTGGATAGTTGAGAACAGTGACTAATTAAGGGTGAGGCCTGAAGGGTTACAGGAGTGTAGGATGTATTGCAAGGAAAGTTCCCATCTGCGCAATTCAGAGAAGTTGGTGTTGGTGAGAGGGTTCCATATGGTACAGGCTGTAAATCAGTCACTGAAATGAAGGATGTCATGTTTGGCAGCATGCTCAGTAACAGGGTGGTCCACTTGTTTCTTGGTCACGGTTTGTCGGTGGCCATTCATGCTGATAGACAGTTTGTTGGTTGTCATGCCCACATAGAATGCAGCACAGTGGTTGCAGCTTAGCATGTAGAACATAGACTGGTTTCACAAGTAGCCCTGCCTTTGATGAGGTAGGTGATGTTTGTGACCACACTGGAGTAGATAGTGGTGTGAAGATGCATGGGATAGGTCTTGCGTCTTGCTCTTTTACAGGGGTATGAGCCACGAAGTAAGGGGTTTGGGTTCGGAGCAGGGGTTGTGTAGGGATGGACGAGTATATTGTGTAGGTTCACTGGACAGCAGAATACCACTGTGACAAGTGTGGTAAGGATAGTGGGCAAGACACTTCCCTTTTCAGAGCACGGCAAGAGGCAGTTGAAAACCTGGTGGAGAATATAAATCGATTGCTCCACTCCTGGGCGGTACCGAGTTATGAGGAAAATGCTCATCTCTGGCCGGATCGTGGGACTTCGGGAGGTGGTGGGACACTGGAAAGATAAGGCACAGGAGATTTGTTTTTGTACAAGGTTGAGAGAATAACTACTGTCTGTGAAAGCTTCAGTGAGGCCCTCGGTATGTTTTGAAAGGGACTGCTCGTCACTGCAGATGCGACAACCACTGGTGCCTAGACTTCATGGTAGGGACTTCTTGGTATGGAACACGTGGCAGCTGACTGAGTGGAGGTATTCCTGGTGGTTAGTAGGTTTGATATGGGCAGAGGTACTGATGTAGCCATATCTGAGGTGGAGGTCAACATCTAGGAAGGTGGCTTGTTGGATTGAGTAGGTCCAGGTGAAGCAAACGGCAGAGAATTTCTGGAGGAATTTGGATAGGGTGTCCTCAACCTCGATCCAGATCACAAAGATGTCATCAATGGATCTGAACCAGGTGAGGGGTTTCGGATTCTGGGTGGTTAGGAAGGATTTCTCTAGATGGCCCATGAATAGACTGGCATAGGATGGCGCCATGCAGGTGCCCATAGCAGTACCCAGATTCATTTGTAGGTAATGCCTTCAAAGGAGAAGTAATTGTGGATGAGGATATAGTTGGTCATGGCAACTAGGAAGGAGGTTGTCGGCTTGGAATCTGCCAGGCATTGCAAAAGGTTGTGCTCAAGAGCAGTAAGGCCATGGGCATTAGGAATATTAGTGTAAAGGGAGATGGCATCAATAATGACGAGCAGAACACCATGTGGTAAAGGGACAGGGACAGGGACAGGGACAGGGACAGGGACAGGGACAGGGACAGGGACATGGACAGGGACAGGGACTGTGGAGAGATGGAGGAGGAAATGGTTGATATCTTTCATACAGGAGGGTAGGTTCTGGATAATAGATTGAAGGCGTTGGTCTACATCAGCACAGATTCTCTCAGTGGGGTCACAGTAATTGGCCACATTGGAGCATCCTGGGTGGTTGGGTTTCTGGTTCTGGAATGGGCCTGAGGATCTGAGTAGTGACTGGAGATATTAGTGTATTTCTGGAATGGAGTCACTGTGGCACGTTTTGTAGGTCAAAGTATCTGACAGCTGGCGAAGCCCTTCTGCCAGGTAATCCTTTTTGTTCAAAACAATTGTGGAGTGTTTGTCCGCAGGTCGGATTATAAGGTGGGGATCAGTTCTTAGATGGTTGGCTGTGGTTCTTTCTGTAGATATAAAGTTAGTTTGAACGTTGAGGAGTTTGAGGAATGACGGTGAAACAAGGTTCGAGGTTAAGAAATTTTGGAAAGTTAACAGAGGGTGATTTGGGGGCAGTGGGAGTGTATCATGGTTGGATGGAGGAGTGAACAGAGTTAGGCAGGGTCCAATATTGGGCTCTGCTTGAATCTGATTGATAGGGTTGCTGGCGAAAAAGTGTTTCCACTGTAGGGACTGTGAGAAGGAGAGAAAGTCTTTAAGAAGTCCTGCACGATTGAATTTGAGAGTGGGGCAAAAGGTGAAGCTTTGGAAAGAACTGATATTTCAGTGGGGCTAAGACTTCTGGAGATAAGGATCATGAGTGTGTTATGGGTCTGTTTGGATTCTGGATTCTGTGTGGTGATGGAAGAGAGTTTTGTAGGGTGAGGTACGTGTAGTAGATCTACGAGACAGGATTTGTCAGCTATGAGGGGATGTGGGAGAAGTTTGCAGCTGGTTGCAAAGTTGGTAGGCAGTGGACTCCAGTATGGGAGTATGAGTGAGCAGAGTGGATACATTTCTGAGGTGGCATTGTGCATGTTACTCTAGTTCCTGGAGGGCAAAGGGTTTCAGTGTGTGTTACGGGTTTCAGGAATTTGGGATTGCATAGCAGAAGAATTTTGCAGATGGCAAGAAGATACTGCTAGGAGGTTTGGCTTGATTGATATGGTGTTGCAGGACTATTATAGTGAGGGCTAAGGACTGGCAGAATCTGACCATCACTAACCACCTACTCCAGTCCGGTCACAACCATCACCAATCCCATCAAAGGCAGGCCTACCTGTGAAACCAGTCATGTAATCTACAAGCTAAGCTGCATTCTTTGTGGGCATGGCAACCAACAAGCTGTCTGTCTGCATGAATGGCCACCGATAAACTGTGGCCAAGAAACTAGTGGACCACACTGTTGCTGACCCTGCTGCCAAACATGACATCCTTCATTTCAATGACTGCTTCACAACCTGTGCCATAAGGATCCTCCCCACCAAAACCTGCTTTTCCAAATTCCACAGGTGGGAACCTTCCGTGCAATACATCCTACGATCTCATAATGCCAGCCTCTTCCCTGCACTACACAGCCCTCATTCCACCATCACAGTCAGTCTTTTCACTTCTCTCCTTTTCCGCCCCCCCCCCCCCCTCCCCCCCCAACGCATGAATAGTATGTGGGACAGGGATCTGGCTAGGTATAAGGAAACTTTTCTGTATTGACGCAGATGGAAGGATCCATGGTGGTGCAAAAATGCGAAAAATTATGTAAGAAAGTAGAATTATGTCTGATAAATTACACAAAAATACACCCAAATACGTGTGAAACGTACAAATAGGATGGATGTATGTAATCAGAGGAAGGCGACGACAATGGAAGGCGAAAACTCACTAAAACTAGCGAGAAGTCACAAAGGTCAAAGTAGAGAATAACTTATCATTAATAAGTATATGAATATTACTGTGGGTAGCAGGTTTGAGGGCTGATAAGTGTAAAGAAGGGGGACGGCAGATGTGATTGGATGAGATGGACTTAGCTGGTGTGAACAGGGATCGAACGGAGAACATGTGGGGGGTGGGGAGAGGTTTGTAGTTAGAGATGTAAGATCATGTGGCACCGGAAAAGTGCGGGAGATAACACACAAAAATACGGAAACTGACACAGGGAGCGTGATCAGTTTGAAGGTATAGGCTTAATTATATCGGCAGGAGTAATGTGGGACATAAGATGCTGCACCAACAATCAGCGTGGTCTTGAGGTCGTCTGTTGCGCACGGCCGAATCAGTTGATAGAGTGTGGCTCATGAGTAGAGCGTGCAGTGCGGTTCGAAAGGCAACAAGAGGGACACAGGAAAGAAAAGAAAGAAGGATGCACATTCAATATAGCGATGCAAAAGAAAGTAGTTACAAAGGAAAACAGCACAGGGTTAGGTTCAAAGGAAAGCCATCAGTCAAAAATCAAGCAATGGGAAAACCATGATGGAATGTAACAATACCAGAGAAGGAAAGTTGCTACTCACCATATAGCGGAGATGCTGAGTCGCGATAGGCACAATAAAAAGATTCAAAAGATCATAGCTTTCAGCCATTAAGGCCTTTGTCAGCAGTAGACACACATCCACACGTGCACACACACACACACACACACACACACACACACACACACACACACACTCATGCAAACCCAACTTGCACATACATCTGCAGTCTCAGAGAGCTGAAACTACACTGCGAGCAGCAGCACCACTGCATGATGGGAGTGGCGACTTGGTGGGGGTAAGGAAGAGCCTGGGGTGGGGAGGGGGAGGGATAGAATGGTGGGAGTGGCGGACAGTGAGGTGTTGCAGTTTAGACGGAGGGCAGGACAGAAGGTGCAGAGGGGGGGAGTGGGTAAGTAGCAGAGAGGAGAGAAATGAAAATAAAAATAAATTAAAAGACTGGGTGTGGCGGTGAAATGACGGCTGTGTAGTGCTGGAATGGGAACAGGGAGGGCGCTGGATGGGTATGGGTGAGGACAGTGGTTAACGAAGGTTGAGGCCAGGAGGGTTACGGAAACGTAGGATGTATTGCAGGTAAAGTTCCCACCTGCGCAATTCAGAAAAGCTGGTGTTGGTGGGAAGGATCCATATGGCACTGGCTGTAAAGCAGTCATTGAGATAAGGGGTATCACGTTTGGCAGCGTGTTCAACAACAGGGTGGTCCAGTGGCCATTCATGCAGAAAGACAGCTTGTTGGTTGTCATGCCTACAGAGAATGCAGCACAGAGTTTGCAACTTAGCTTGTAAATCACATGACTGGTATCAAGGTAGCCCTGCCTTTGATGGGATAGGTGATGTTAGTGACCAGACTGGGGTAGGTGGTGGTAGGAGGATGTATGGGACAGGCCTTGCATCTAGGTCTATTACAGGGGTATGAGCCATGAGGTACGGGATTGGGAGCAGGTGTTGTGTAAGGATGCATGAGTATATTGTATAGGTTCGATGGACGGTGGAATACCACTGTAGGACGGGTGGGAAGAACAGTGGGTAGGACATTTCTCATTTCAGGGCATGACAAGAGGTAATCGAAACCCTGGCGGAGAATGTAATTCAGTTGCTCCAGTCCCAGATGGTACTGAGTTACGAGGGGAATGCTCCTCTGTGGCCGGACAGTGGGACTTTGGGAGGTGATGGGAGACTGGAAAGATAAGGCATGGTAGATTTGTTTTTGTACAAGGATGGGAGAATGATTACCGTCCGTGAAGGCTTCGGTGAGACCCTCGGTATATTTAGAGAGGGGCTGCTCATCACTGCAGATGCGACGACCACGCGTGGCTAGGCTGTACGGGAGGGATTTCTTGATATGGAATGGGTGGCAGCTGTCGAAGTCGACGTATTGCTGGTGTTTAGTATGTTTGATATGGACTGATGTAGCCATCTCTGAGGTGAAGGTCAACATCTAGGAAGGTGGTTTGATATGGACGGAGGTACTGATGTAGCCATCTCTGAGATGAAGGTCAACATCTAGGAAGGTGGCTTGTTGGGTTGAGTAGGACCAGGTAAAGCAAATGGGGGAGTTGTTGAGGTTCTGGGGGAATGTGAATAAGCTGTCCTCGCCTTCAATCCAGATAGCAAATATGTCATCAATGAATCTGAACCAGGTGAGGGGCTTAGGATTCTAGGTTTTTAGGAAGAATTCTTCTAGATGGCCCATGAATAGGTTGGCATAGGATGGTGCTATGCGGCTGCCCATAGCCGCACCGTAGATTTGTTTGTACGTAATGCCTTCAAAGGAGAAGTAATTGTGGGTGAGGATATAGTTGGTCATGAGGACTAGGAAGGAGGTTGTTGGGTAAATTCCATGGGGCGTCTGGAAAGATAGTGTTCGATAGCAATAAGGCCATGGGCATTAGGAATGTTAGTGTACAGGAGGTGGCATCAATAGTGACTAGCAGGGCACCGTGTGGTAAAGGGAAAGAAACTGAAGAGTCGGTCGAGGAAATGGTTGGTATCTTTTATATAGGAGGATAGCTTCTGGGTAATAGGTTGAAGGTTTGGTCTACGAGAGCAGAGATTCTCTCCATGCGGGCGCAGTAACCGGCCACAATGGGACGTCCTGGGTGGTTGGGTTTATGGACTTTAGGAAGCATGTAGAAGGTGGGAGTGCGGGGAGAGTGGTAGGGATAAATAGAGAGATGGACTCTGGGGAGAGGTTCTGGGATGGGCCTAAGGATTTGAGTAGTGACTGGAGATCCTGCAGGATTACTGGAATGGGATCACTGTGGCATGGTTTGTAGGTGGAAGTATCTGACAGCTGACGGAGTCCTTCTGCCACGTAATACTTGCGGTTCAAAATAATGGTGGTGGAGCCTTTGTCTGCAGGCAGGATTATAAGATTGGGATTAGTTTTTAGATGGTGGACTGCGGTTCTTTCTGCGGACGTAAGGTTAGTATGCATGTTGAGGGATTTGGGGAATGATGGTGAGGCAAAGTTTAAGGATAAGAAATTTTGGAAAGTTAACAGAGGGTGGTTTTGAAGCAGTGGGGGTGGATCATGGTTGGATGGAGGAGGTTCAATATTGGTCTTTGGTTGAGTCTGATTGGTCGGGTTGGTGGCGAAAAATTGTTTCCACTGTATGGACTGGGATAAGGAGAGAAGGTCTTCAATTAGTCCTGTATGGCTGAATTTGGAAGTGGGGCAAAAAGGAGAGGCCTTTGGAAAGGACTGATATTTCTGGGGGTTAAGGCTTCTGGAGGAAAGGTCCATGACTGTGTTGCAGGTCTGTTTAGGTTCTGGGTTCTGTGTGGTGGTGGGAGGGAGTTTTGGAGGGTGGGGTAAATGTTGTAGGTCTGCGAGACAGGGTTTGTCAGCTATGAGGGGGCGTGGGAAAGGGGGGGGGTGTTTTGGAGGTGGATGTAGAAGTAGTGGACAGTGGTACTCCGAGGCGAGAGTAGGAAGGGAGTAGGATGGAGAGCTTTTTGAGGTGGCGTTGTGCATATTGCTCACATTCCTGCAGGGCAAGGGTTTCAATGTGTGTTATGGGTTCCAGGAATTTGGGATTGCATAGCAGGATAATTTTGCGGATTTACAGAAGGTACTGCAAGGAGGATTGGGTTTGGTTCATATGGTTTTGCAGGACTATGTTGCTGAGGGCTAAGAATTGGCGGAATCTGAACAGATGGAGGCGATTGTGGAAGGAGGGGGTGGGAACCAGAGATGGGTAATTTGATGATAAGGCCATTAGGGGGGATTTCATGAGACAAGCAACAACACAGGAACAGTATGCGGGACTGGGATCTGGCTAGGAATAAGGAAACTTTTCTGTATTGACGCAGATGGAAGGAGCAAGGATCCATGGTGGTGCAAAAATTCAAAAAATTATATAAGAAAGTAAAATTACGTCCGAAAAACTACGCAAAAATACACCCAAAATATACATGTGAAAAGCATGAAAAGGAGGGGGGGGGGGGGCAGGGGGGGGGGGGGGGGGGATGCAATCTGAGGAAGACGACGATAGTGGAAGGCGAACACACACTACAATTGGTGAGAAGTCAGAAAGGTCAAAGTAGACAATAACTAATCATTAAGAAATATATGTACAGGGTTATTACAAATGATTGAAGCGATTTCACAGCTCTACAATAACTTTATTATTTGAGATATTTTCACAATGCTTTGCACACACATACAAAAACTCAAAAAGTTTTTTTAGGCATTCACAAATGTTCGATATGTGTCCCTTTAGTTGATGCGAGCTCGCAGTTCTGGCACGTTTCATGGTAGAGGAGGTTTAAACACTGAATCTTTCACATAACCCCGCAGAAAGAAATCGCATGGGGTTAAGTTGGGAGAGCTTGGAGGCCATGACATGAATTGCTGATCATGATCTCCACCATGACCGATCCATCGGTTTCCCAATATCCTGTTTAAGAAATGCCGTACATCATGATGGAAGTGCGGTGGAGCACCATCCTGTTGAAAGATGAAGTCGGCGCTGTCGGTCTCCAGTTGTGGCATGAGCCAATTTTCCAGCATGTCCAGATACACGTGTCCTGTAAAGTTTGTTTCACAGAAGAAAAAGGGGCCATAAACTTTAAACTGTGAGATTGCACAAAACACGTTAACTTTTGGTGAATTGCGAATTTGCTGCACGAATGCGTGAGGATTCTCTACCGCCCAGATTCGCACATTGTGTCTGTTCACTTCACCATTAAGAAAAAATGTTGCTTCATCACTGAAAACAAGTTTCGCACTGAACGCATCCTCTTCCATGAGCTGTTGCAACCGCGCTGAAAATTCAAAGCGTTTGACTTTGTCATCGGGTGTCAGGGCTTGTAGCAATTGTAAACGGTAAGGCTTCTGCTTTAGCCTTTTCCGTAAGATTTTCCAAACCGTCGGCTGTGGTACGCTTAGCTGCCTGCTTGCTTTATTCGTCGACTTCCGCGGGCTACGCGTGAAACTTGCCCACACGCGTTCAACCGTTTCATCGCTCACTGCAGGCCGACCCATTGATTTCCCCTTACAGAGGCATCCAGAAGCTTCAAACTGCACATACCATCGCCGAATGGAGTTAGCAGTTGGTGGATCTTTGTTGAAATTCGTCCTGAAGTGTCGTTGCACTGTTGTGACTGACTGATGTGAGTGCATTTCAAGCACGACATACGCTTTCTCAGCTCCTGTCACCATTTTGTCTTACTGCGCTCTCGAGCGCTCTGGTGGCAGCAACCTGAAGTGCGGCTTCAGCCGAACAAAACTTTATGAGGTTTTCTACGTATCTGTAGTGTGTCATGACCATATGTCAAAGAATGGAGCTACAGTGAATTTATGAAATCGCTTCAATCATTTGTAATAGCCCTGTATATTACTGTGGGTAGCAAGTTTGAGGGCTGATAAACGTAAAGAAGGGGGACGGAAGATGTGACTGGATGAGGTGGATTTAGTGAGTGCAAGCAGGGATAGAACATAGAACGGGTGGGGGGTGGGAAGGGGTTTGTAGTTAGAGATGTAAGATCGTTTTGGCATCAGAAGAGCGCGGGAGATAACACGCAAAAATACGGGACCTGACACAGGGAGCGTGATCAGTTTGAAGGTATAGGCTTAATTATATCGGCGGGAGTAATGTGGAACATAAGATGCTGCACCAACAATCAGTGTGGTCTTGAGGCCATCTGTTGCACACGGCAGAGTCAGTTGATAATGTGTGGCTCATAAGTAGAGTGTGCAGTGCGGTTCATAAGACAACAAGAGGGACACAGGAAAGAAAAGAAAGAAGGATGCACATTCAGTATAGTGACGCAAAAGAAAGTAGTTACAAAGGAAAACAGCACAGGGTTAGGTTCAAAGGAAAACCATCAGGCAAAAATCAAACAATGGGAAAACCATGATGGAATGTAACAATACCAGAGAAGGAAAGTTGCTACTCACCATATAGTGGAGATGCTGAGTCGCGATAGGCACAGTACAAAGATTCTCACAATCATAGCTTTCAGCCATTAAGGCCTTTGTCAGCAGTAGACACACACACACACACACACACACACACACACACACACACAACTTGCACACTCGTCTGAAGTCTCAGAGTGCTGAAACTTCAGGACTAGTTAAAGAACTCTCCTTATCCCGGTCCCTATAGTAGAAAGACTTTTTTGCCACCAAGCCGATCCATCAGATTCAACCAAAGACCAATACTGAACCTTGCCTAACTCAGTTCACTCCTCCATCCAACCATGATCCACCCCCCTGCCTCCAAACCACCCCCTGTTAACTTTCTAGAATTTCTTATCCTCGAACCTTGCCCCTCCACCATTTCCCAAATCCCTCAACATGCATACTAACCTTACAACTGCAGAAAGAACTGCAGTCCAGTATCTAAAAACTGATCCTGATCTTATAATCCTACATACCGACAAAGGCTCCAACACTGTTGTTTTGAACTGCAAGGATTACGTGGCAGAAGGAATCTGTCAGCTGTCAGATACTTCCACCTAAAAACTATGCCACAGTGATCCCATTCCAGCAATCCAACAGTATCTCCAGTCATTACTCAAATCCTTAGGCTATCCCAGAACCTCTCCCCAGAGTCCATCTCTCTACTTACATCTACCACTACCTGCAGTCCCACCTTCTATATGCTTCCTGAAGTCCATAAACCCAACCACCCAGGACGCCCCATTGTGATCAGTTACTGTGCCCCCACAAAGAGAATCTCTGCTCTCGTAGACCAACAATTCAACCTATTACCCGGAACCTATCCTCCTATATAAAAAATACCAGCCCCGACTCTCCACAGTTCCTTTCCCTTTACCACACAGTCACACAAGTTACACACTCTTTTGCTTAAATTATTAATTACTTTTTATTTACCTTGTTGTATTATGTTTCTGCAATGTGCTTAAACAAATGAATATATAATTTTAAAATCAACCAATGAACGTATTTTTCAATGTGGCTGTCTGCAAGCCAGTGTGTCATTTTTACAGTGAGTAAAAATCTATCATTTTTCTTACCATATTCTATGGACTATAAAACGCTACTGACTATAAGACTTAATTTTTCAGCATTTTTTTTTTAAAGAAAAACATGTTTTTATGATTTTTATTACTGGACTGCAACGCCAGACAAGAAAAAGTTTATAAAACTGAACAGAGCTTTAAAATCCCTGAAAATCATTATCTGAATTTCTTCTTTCCCTTCTTCTTCTTCTTCTTCTTCTTCCTCCTCCTCTTCATTGTCATTGTTGTCCACTTCATGCATAAGATGGCCTTCATTGCCATCGAGAGCATTACTTATGCCACACTTCTAGAAGATTCAACAATAATGTCTTCTCTCATTCTAGACCATGATTATTTTACACACTGTCATACTAGTTTGACAGTAGTTCATTTTAAGGCTCCCTTCGGCGTGAATTCATGTTGGGTTTAATTTATCATCCGTCTGTTCCATTCCTCTCTCATATACATTTTAAATGGTTTACTTATCAAGACATGAAGAGGTTGCAGTTATGAAGTAAGTCCTTCTGGAATAACAGCAAGCTCTGTATTTCCCTGTCCCAATTTCACTTTCACAAAATTTTTCAAATAATTAATAAACTAATCCAATAAAAGAAGAGAACTCTTCTTCAATTAATCACTTTCCCTTCTCTTTTCATACTCTGTTAATCCATAATTTCATACCAGCCTTGTCCATACAGCACTTGTCATGTACGTGAACACCACCACCTGGCAGTATTTCAGAAGATTTTGGCATTGTTTTGCACTTGAAAGTGATAATTGGATTAAGTTTAGTACTGTCAGCACAACATGAAAGGACAACAGTGTACTGCATTTTTTTCATGTCCATTTGTTTTAATATTTACAGTTTTAGCACATGGCAACAGTTCTGTTACTCAACACATCAAATGTCACAGGAGTTTTGTCCAAGATTCCTGTTTGTTGAATAATAAATCAATGGAAAGATAATATTTTCTCTTCATATTCTTGTGGCATTTTCTGAGATATTTTGGTTTCGGTTTTTAAGCATGATCCTTCATAAACCTGTAGCACCAACAAATTCCACCCTCTAAGTCTGTCAAATTCCACTGTAGTGCTAACTTAAGAGCGTATATTTGAATCATTTTTGTATTAATTTCAATGCCATTTTGACGGTGTCCATGAACTCATTTCAATACATTATATTCTAGTTTTGGCCTGTTTACATTCAGTCTTCTATCTGCACATTCAGTCTTCCCCATTTTTTTTCATTTCCTCTTCACCTGCCCGCCAATCGTGAATTGTTTTTCCATTGGTGGAGGACCGAAATGCCGCTCAGCAATTCTGTTTCCATGTTGTTCTGGATATGCTACTACTTTCAACTTATAACCCACATCATTTTACTTTTTCCATTACAAAACTAGCCGCTAGCAAAATATTATGCTGTTACCAATAACAAAAATCACTTTCAGTTCAAGTTCACTGGCACCAAAGAATCTACTCACCAAGTGGTGGCAGGAAACACACATAAAAGGAGAATAGTTTTTCTGTTGGTGGAGGACCGAAATGCCACTTTTGGAACCAGCGGCTTCATCTTCCAGCAGAAGGGTTGAAGGAGAATGAAGAGGGGTGAAGGATAAGGACTGGAGAGGTCTGGGAAAGGGGTTAAATTTCAGAAAAGTCCCTCAGAACCGATGGGCAGGGGGGCTTACCGGACAGGATGAGGACAGCCTCCAGTCCTTTTTCTCTTCCTTTCCCTTCAACCATTCTGTCTGAAGAAGGAGCCACTGGCTCCAAAAGCTTGCCTAATTATAACAAAAGCTTGCCTAATTATAACATTCTTTTGTGTGTGTGGGGGGAGGGGGGAGGGGGGGGGGGCATGCGCGCACTGCCACCCTTGGCGAGTAGATTTTTTATCCATCCTATTACACTAATTGTCAAAAATTGGTTGTTTTCGTTTTCATACGGTATACTGTATAATTTACGAAATTCAGAACTGAATATAAATTCAGGCAGAAACTGGTTAACATGCTGAATCCATGAAGATGCATAATAAAGGAAGGGAAAGTGACGATGATGACTTTATATCAATCAATAATTGGTTGGGGGAGGGGGGTGGGAGATCAAGAGGGTTGTCTTATTTATTATAAGGTCGTCATACTTGAGAAAATGCAGTATGTATACAATTGTGACAGGAGATTAACTAAATAATAAAATGTAGTAGCTAGTCCTTCATGCCAACACAATGTTAGAACTACATAAAAAATAGTGATGAAACAATAGCTAGGAGGATTGTGATACAAATTGAAATACATCATTAAACTAGTATGGACATTTAGTGAGACTGCCAGATTATCAGTGACCAAAGAAAATTTCTGAATGGAAACCACCGGGCAATCAAATACAGCAGGCCATCATGCTCTTGGAAAGACCATATTAGCGAAATAATGGAGCCGTGTGGTGTATGCAAGGAGATGCTATGAATAGGCACGTTTGGGAGAAGAAATGAAATACAGCAATATTGCCCTTAATGAATTTTTGTATTAATTAATATCATACAATAATAATAATAATAATAATAATAATAATAATAACAATAATTTAAACATTTCTCCAGTATTCTGCTTTTTTAAGCACCCTTTCAGCTGTGCTGTCAGAGTGATGCAATAGTTCTCTGTAGCAACACAAACATCCCTGTAAGCCAGCAACTAGTTTCATGTTCACAGTATATAAATCCTAGGACCTAAATATTGTAATTTATCTGGAAACATTAAGCAGATGTTGAAGTGTGAAATGCTGCTGAATTCACCTTTTTTGAACTATAATAATGTGGCAACTCTGCTTGTAGCAGCGGAAGATGGGCTGTGCAGATCAAAAACCAGCAATCAGCAAAGTGCCTATCAGCCAAGGTACCACTGCATCTAGCCAGCACCCTCACTGGTCACTTCAGCTGGATGTAGTGCTTACACTGTGACACTTTCCAGATGCTACGTACGCCGCATCGTCACTCGACCACGCTCTTCGCCCACTTCAATGAGACAACATCTCCCAGCCATGCTCGTGGCAGCTTGTCTCATGCAACACCACATGGCTCGAACCATCACCTACTGCACCCTCCCGGAGCATGCACGGATAGCAAGATTTTGCTTCCTGTGACTGCATGTGTACAAAGCCTTATGCCAGACACCTGGTTCGTCCCTCCTGTGTCAGCACCTGGAATACTATGTGCAATGTGGTGTACTTAGTATGGTGAAGTGCAGTGTGCACCAGAATACCAGGCCTGTTTATTACTATTTCATCTCCGGTTGTTTTGGCACCCCTTTACCGTCAAGCACATCACTGGAAAGAGTTCTCACTCCAACCGTGCTGGCGCCCTTGACTACCACACAAGTCTGTCTCATTTTCAAACTTCCTCCCTTCCTTTCCTGTTGATTCGTGAGACCTGCACAAGGACATCATTCCAGCAAAACCTGGCTTTGATGTACTCCTTCCCGGCATTTTTCTTATCGTGCTGTCAGATGACTCTGTAACAGTTGTTAGCTTTCAGGAATAACATTTCCAAACCAGCTTGCATGCCTCTTTCTGTGCATCTTGTTATTTATTATTGTCTTTATTAACTGGCATAAATCTATAGCTATTTATGCCCCTTATGAGCATAGAAAGGAACCTATAAAACATTTCTTCACAGGTGACCTCAACGTGACCCAAAGCACCAAGTCTCATTACCAAAAGGTGGTTTTTCTTTCCTTGCACGCCCTTTTCATGTTGCTGTTATGGTCTTCAGTCCAGAGACTGGTTTGATGCAGATCTCCATGCTACTCTATCTTGTCTCTCACCCCACCTGCCACTAATGACCCTCTGCTCAACATGCAGGCCCTCGACCTCTACCAGGTTCTTACGTGCCTTAGCCCCGAGATGGCAGCACTTCTGCCAGTGTCTCCTGCCTAAACCTCAAGCACCCGCTGCCAGGTGCCAATCATCCCTACCCAATTGGTGCCACACAGGCAAAAACAGCCGGCTCAGTTCTAACCACCCCTTGATGACCACCATGAACTACGCGCAGCTTGCTGGTACCACCAAAGGTTTGGTGAGATCTTCCCCAATTGCAGACCCCTGTGCTCCTGGTCACCAAACCCTGGCAGCCACTGACAGTAGGTGCGCCCATTTCGTGTACCCTTCCATAGGGCTTATTCCTATGCTATTTGTATGACACCAATTCCCCTGCACACTACCTCATCAAAACTGGCTCTGATTTATCCTTATTTTCCTGCAAACTACTCCTAAATCTCTTACAACCCCCCCCCCATCCCCGTCCCCCCTCCCTCCCCTCCTCATAACCACTGTCACCAACTCAGCCTTTCCTACATATAGGTTGCTTATGCATTAGCTCGATTTTGGCCTTCAGTGTGGACCTTCACAGTCGTGGACATTACCAGCCCCATACTCAGTGCCTAGTTCCTTGGGCATTACAGTCTACTGGCTGACATAGCAAGCTGTCATTTAGTCAACAGTACCTCCGGTAAGTCCGTCCACTGTAGCTCCTGTTCCTTCACATGTTTGCTGCAAAACAGTTGGAGATTTCAGGCTCATATGCTCAGCTCCTTGCAGAATTCCTCTCTCCTCATCCAGTCACCCAATGCCCCCCAGAATATTCAGCATGACATTGTACATTACACTGCCATTACTCTTGGCCACTCAGTTTTCAGCTGTGCCCCCCCCCCCCCTCCACCATCTCTCTCTCTGAAGAGAGATTTCCCTCCAACCTTACTGGCTCTCTTGACTGCCAGGTGAGTCTGCCTAATTCTCAAACTTCCTCCTCCCTTGTTTTCATGTGGATTCGTGAAACTTGCATACAGATGCCAGTCCAGTGAAACCCTGCATTGACATCCCCCTTTTCGGCATTTGTCTTCTCGTGCTGTCAGACAATGCTGAACGAAGTACTGTAAACTATCCATAGTCCGCCCTGTTCAAAGATTGTCTCACTTGATTAAGAGGTTGTAACATATAAAATATTATTGTTCTTGTTAGCTTTTAGGAATAATATTTCTGAACGAGCTCGAGTACCTCTTTCAGGATGTCTCATTATTTATTATTGTCTTTATTAATCAGCGTACATCTACAGACTTATATGCCCCTTAGGAGAATACAAGGGACTCAAAATCGTTGTTTTAATACTACATGCAGAAATTACTGTAGCTCCATTTGAAAATGTGAAGCTGACTCCAGTACCTGTGTAATAAATATGGCTATGAAAAGAGACTAGGTATTATTTAGAGAGGATTTTTTAAAATTCTTTTCAGAGAGAAAAGACTTACGATACCTTAAATGGTTCAAGAAACATCATAGGTAAACAGTTTAGCTGAATCCTCCTGTATACAATGCGAGCATCTAGCAAAATTGAACATGTTTTGGAACAGCAACATAAAAATCATCTTCAGAACAACAAATAACACTAAAATACTAGAAGAACGTAACTGACTGAGTGGTGATAAATGATAGCTCGCTCTGACTGTAGAAAAAGCAAATTGTGCAAACAAGTAGGAAAAATATGCGTATTCAAATACAACATTAGTGATGTGCTGCTTGACGCAAACATGTCAGTTTCATACCTAGATGTAACACTGAATAGTGATGTGAAATGGAATCAGCACATAAGGATGTAGTAGGAAAGGTAAATGACCGACTTCTATTCGATGGGACAATTTTATGAAAGTGTGGTTTATCCTAATGGACACTACATATGTAATACTAGTGTGACTTATTCTTGAGTACCACTCAAGCATTTGTGATCCCCAATTGGTCGGATTAAAGGAAGACATTAAAGCCATTCAGAGATTTACCGCTCGATTTGTTATCGTACTTTACGGACTGTAAGATGCACATTTTTCTTGAGGTGCATCTTATATTCTAAATTAATATAAAAAGTCCAGTCTTTGATTTTAAATTCCCTCCAGTCCTAAAAATGGCCATATATGCCGCAGAAAGCCTATCTCTATCTGCAACATTGGATTCAACTGGTAGCAGCAGTGCACCGATGTGACAAACATGAGTTGTGGACATTCACAAGCTCAATAACACCGTCTCACTCGCGCCCGCGCCATAACAAACCCAGAACATGTATAGCCTACGACGCGCCAACGCAGTCTATGGTGACAGTAAACTTGAATTGAAAGTGATTTGTGTTATTGGTAACAGTACAATATTTTTGTTAGTAGCTAGTTTCATAACAGAAAAAAATAAAAGGTATATATATGATGCAGGTTACAAACTGAGAGTAACAGTATATGCAAAAGACCATGGAAGCAGAGTAACTGAGCAGCATTATGGTCCCCCACCACCAGAAAATGATTGGCAGACATGAAAAAAATGAGGAACACTAAATGTGCAAATAAAGGACTGAATGCAAAAGGGCCAAAACTAAATAATGATGTATTGAAATGGATTCAAAGAGCCCATCAAAATGGCATTGCAATTAATACAAAAATGATTCAAATACACCATTGTAAACCAGCTCTACAGAGGAACTTCCAGACTTCAAGGGTGGAGTTGCTTGAAGGTACATGCTTATGAAGCATCATGGACTTAG
Source organism: Schistocerca cancellata (assembly GCF_023864275.1). Lineage (NCBI taxonomy): Eukaryota > Metazoa > Arthropoda > Insecta > Orthoptera > Acrididae > Schistocerca > Schistocerca cancellata. The sequence continues at coordinate 956,791,539 of NC_064628.1, read as the reverse complement.
CTTGCGAACCATCTCAGAAAATGCCATAAGAGTACGAAGAGAAAATATTATCATTCCATTGCTTTATCATTCAACACTGAAAGAAAACGAGTGAGGAACTATGCCAAATAGTGAATAAAGAATGAAACTCCTCTGACATCTGATGCCCAAAGTAACAGCGTGGAAGGTCCTAAAACTGAAACTATAAAAACAAATGGATATGAGAAAATGCACTACACTGCTGTCCTTTCATGTTGTGCTGACGGTACTAAACTTAATCCAATTTTCATTTTCAAATGCAAAACAATGCCAAAACCTTCTGAAATACTGGCAGGTGGGTCAATCAACGTGAAGTGATCCAATAAAAATTAAGTTGGTTTCTTGACCATTTTTAAATATTTCAGTTTTCTTATATGTGATATAAAATGGAAATGCCGTGTGGCTAGGGCCTCCCATCAGGTAGACCATTTGCCTGGTGCAAGTCTTTCACGTTGACGCCACTTTTGTGACTTGCGTGTCGATTATATGCGATTACCCTGTGTGATTACCCTATAATTGAGAAGCTCAAATAATTTTTAAAGAAATTTTACCTTGCACCATTTCTGAATGGTGGCCATATTTACTTGCAAGTGCATGACAGTTTTTCAAATTGGAGACATTAACGTTAATTTGAATATCTCTGCACTGGGCTAAGAAACAACATTGCAATTAATGTGATTGTTTTTAGGATAGTCTCCTCTACAACACTGTTTATTACTCAAAATACCCTAAATTCAAAACTAACCAGTGAAAATTACCTCCAAAGTTTGGTGTCGAAATCTCAGAAAATCCACTTTCTTGACCCAAAAATAAATGCCAAGGAGTGATTTATCAGAGCGCATTTTTTTCTATTGTTAGATGAATACAGTGGAGGAGGAAACTTGTAGATGCGTGCGGTCCACTGGGCCTGATCGCGTAGTAGTAGTAGTAGTAGTAGTAGTAGTAGTAGTATATGTCACAAACTACTAGCCCTGTATAAAGCAAGAACATTGACAAATGGTTCCTTAATTTTTTATAAATTTTTGAAATTTGAAAATGTTTATTTTTTGTAAAGTTTGGGGTTAGTTATGTCTGGTGGGACTGATTATAAATATTTGATTTTTGCACATTTTGTATGCCTATATGATACCAAAGTACTATAAAAATTTCAGCATTGATATTTGTCTGTGAACAAAGATATGAATTTTTGAAAATGAGGAAATAATTTACATTACACTACAATTGGTCTTATGGTTGTTGCCTGATTCGTGAGTAATATTGCAAAGCTGTAATCAATTATTATTGAAGTTAAGGTACTGAATTATATGCAGAAACTCGAAAAATTACTGAACTAAGAATCTGTATTATCTTGACAAATTTGAAACAAATATTTTCAGTTACCGTACTTTCGAGATGTTGTGCTTCCTAATCCTAGTAGCGACTGTTAAGAACACATTTCTTCAGATAGCTTTAGTGATATAGAATAAGACCTCACAGTTGCTGTGGTACATTCAAACAGCTTCCTTAATATGTTTTTCAGGGGTATCCAAACATTGTTACTAGTAGATTTTTTAATGATGTTCTTGGGTCAGCAGGCTGGTAAAAATGCACAAAAACGTCATTGTTTTCCAAACTTATTCTTTCAACCTGTGTAAGCCACCAATGTCCATCACACACACATGCCAGTATGTCATACAATGTTGAAGAAAGAGATGTAATTTTGCTGACACAATGATCCTTGTAAATTTTGGTTTCTGATGTTACATTGCATCGAACTCAGTTTTCTGCAATGCCAAGGAATTTGTGGAGTTGTTTTGTTCCTTTTATTGCTATACAGTTTTCACATCTGGTTTGGAGTGTTGTTTTGATATTAAGATCTACCTCTTCTTTCTTGATGAAAATATAGATCATGTCTTTAATATTATCCTTGCAAAACACATACATGTCCCCTATTGTAAGAATTTGGTCTGTGGTCTTTCTTTGTAGGTTGGCTTTACTTGTTCAGATTTTGTTGCACCTCCTACTCCATCACATGTATTTTTACCGTGGCAAGGACCAGAAAAGTGCCATTTGGCCTCCAACCTGAAATCTACTTTGTGGTTGCAAAGATTTGTAAAATTCTTTTTTTGTTCTTGTATTGAACTCTGCTTCCATCTGAGAAGTATATGAACTGCTCAATCCTGAGCAATTTTTCTTTTATGTAATTTGTTACATACCTTTCAAACACATGGACAACGAAAGTGTTGTGCTCCACGTAATCACTTAGAATGCAAATTGAAGAACTAAAAACTATGCCTTTCTCATTCATGAAGTACAGAACAAATGGATGCACTGCTGTATGGTCATTGACTCTGCGGTACCCTTATATTTCATCCTTGTGTTTCATCCTTTTTTGTTCTCAAAAACTTACTTTGGGTTTTTAGAAACATAGTAGTGACTTTTTGAGATTTTCTAAGTTATCAATTAAAGAGTCAAAGAAACCTTCCTGATATTTAATCACTGTTATCTTTTCAGCCCTGTTGTTTGTGACCCACTGTTTGAAGGTAATATTGTCGGGCATTTCCTCCTCAAATTAATTAAAGAATTCAATGGCATTTATCATACAAACTCATCATGCAGTCACAATTGTTAGTGTCAAAGGTCATTAAATGAAGTAATTCTCTGTAGCTAAAATCATTGAGTTCTGCATCCGCAATCGTCAGTTTGATATTTTGATGATATAAACATACAAATACAGAGGGTGTTTCTGAGGAGCCAGCCAAAAAACACCACTTAGGACAAAGGTCACAAAACTCTGACCTTCCAATTTTGTGTTCAGGATGGCCATCTTTGAGAGGTACATAAAGTTCATTTAAATTTAACAGCAATAGTCATTCTGCATTATTACTTTAACTCCATTTATAACAACTCTTTTGCTACCTGAGCACATTCTACCATTTTCATCGTCTTCAAAACTGCTGGATCTTTTATGTTGTTTCTTCACTTACACCTACTCCTTTCTTCTTTCATAAAACTGGTAGAATGCCTTGCTCTTTCACTAATTTTCAGGTTAGTCTAACCAAACTATCAGAAACTATGAACTTGTGAACTATTTTTTTCTCTTGACAAACTTAAAATTTTAACTTTTTCCCCTCTATCTGTCACAGAACATTTACTTTTTAATTTCTCAATTAAGTTCACATATTCAGTGTCAGATGATTCTGGAGGTAGGTTTTATTCTGTTTTAGAAATACTGTTGGTATCTGCACGATTAAAGCAAGATTCTCTGTGTTATTAAAGCAAGATTCTAAGTCTTTTCAAATTTTGTCTGAAATACACTGTACCTTGCTTTTCTTTTTTTCGCTACTCAATTTACTTATTTTCAAAGCAGGTGATACCTGCTGATTACAACAAGCAAAATCCAATTTGCTAATAGCTTCCTCATTAGGAGTATAAATGCCATTAACAAGGTTATATGATTCTGGTCCTGGATTCATGATAAATATTTTTGAGTAACAATTTGGGCACACGGAATTTCCAGAAATCACATTAATTTTCAGCCAGGAAGCTGTTTTACTTGCACTTGTTCAAGTTTTATTTTGCTGAAACATTTAATACTTGCCTTTTTCTGAACTTCGAGTGCATCAGAGTATTATTTTTTTCTCATAATACACACAAATTGTTGATATAGAAGAACCTATTTGGAATATAAACAAAGTTTGTCTACATTTTTTATGGCACACATCACCTCCTATATGTCCTACAGGGCACTGTTAATCCATTTTATTGCATTCCAGTTATTCTTTCAAATTTTTTTAATATTAAATTTTAAAATTATTTTAGTTAATTAAAAATTACACTAATGACAAAAGCACATAAAATATTCTACACTCTTAATGAAGTGTATACATTCACTTTAACAGAATTTTCTGAACAGACTGACTGCAACAATGCCACACCCAGCAGGACAGCAAATGTAGTGAGGGTACCACATGTACAGACTTGTCACTGACTTCTGGGCTCCTGTGCAGACTTGTAAATCTGTCCACTGAGCTCCAGTACACAGTTGTCTCGAGGTCCAAATTGATGCACAAAACTGTAGCTTTTTCAACAACTGACAAATTTCACATGTTTACTATTTTACTTTTATCATTTTGAACCTGTAATAATGTGCTACATAATTGAGAATAAAACTGTTTTAGGTGAGAATTTTGCAAAGGACGCTCATAATATCAGCCCCACTCAAGAACAGTTAAAGATCTTACACGAAAATAAAAGAGGCTGGCACTTAACAAGATTGTATAAGAAATAGAGATTGATGTTTCAAGAAGAAAGGGATTCGATACATTGCTGGGGGAAAAAAAAAAAAAAAAAAAAAAACAGAAATTTTCCATCAATGCCTTTTTCACCATCTAAGATGAGCTGCTGCTCCTTCCTGACATCTTACTACTGCCTGGCACCCAGCTGCAGCATGTGACTGCTGAGAGCCTCCCTCTCCAACCCAGTAGGAAACGGTGTCCTAACAGTTACGCAGCTTAACAAATGCAGTGCCAACTACTAATTGGCTACTTTTTACTGGTGTTGCCAGAAGCAGAGAAAACTGGCACTAATTGGAAGATATTCATTTGCCTCCTAGTCCCACCAATATTGCTCTGTGTATCACCTCTACTTTCCTATAAGTGAGAACACAAGTTACGGTGCCAGAAATGTGGCAAGGATGCAGTGCCACCCTCCCTTCAGTACTCCTCTCCCAACAGAAGTATGATTGCTGAAGCTCTGAGTCCTCCCATTCCAGAAAGTAGCCACTTGAAAGATAAAATTATCAATGCCGAACAGCACAAAATGGTGTGCATTTCATGTACAATTTAAACAATTATCATTATATGAAGCTAACTCATTCATTCTTTGTCCTGTCTTTTGAAAATGTTGAGATTTTAAAATTTAAAAATATTTCTTAGAATTTGCAAAAAATGTTCAAAAAATCATGATTCAATACTCTAACAGTAATAAATACATATGTAGATTCTATAGATTTAATAATTAATCTTTGTCTCCTCTTCTTATCTACTGACCGCTTGAAAATGACTGGCTAGTTAAATCTGCTCATGGCAGTATGAAACTTTCATGTCACTGTGTCATATAAAACAAGAACTAAAAAGACATTGATTCTATGAGCATTGAGCTACGGAGAAAAACTTATGATATAATTTAAGGGGCATTTTTGGAACGCTACAGTTATTTTCTAAACAATCTGTAGCCTAAATTGTTACAATGGAATTAAGCGGGTATAAAATGTCCAGTATTTATGTGCTAAATATGTGACTGATCAAATTTCCTGGCAGATTAAAACTGTGTGCCAGATCGAGACTGAACTTGGGTCACAAGTTTGAGTCTCACTCCAGCACACAGTTTTAATCTGTCTGGGAGTTTCATATCAGTGCACAGTACACAGCAGAGCAAAAACCTCATTCATAATAACTGACATTTGATACACATACAATTGATTAAATGAAATAATTTGCCACAAAACAGAACATCGAGGTATAATTGTACTTTATGTGGAACAAACATCTGGAGAAAATACTCTAGTTCAATTCCTTTATTTTGGCGACCCGCGCATGCCCCCCCCCCCCCCCCCCCCCCTCACGAGAGATTGCTGCGTTGCCTGCTGCACGCGCCAAGAGAAGCAGCGCCATAGTATAGTTCGCAAACTTTAGGGGCGAGCACGCTGTTTATGAAGTAAAGCCACCACGGCCGCATTAACCCTTTCGCTGCTACATTACGCTAACGCAGCTCATCATTCGAGGGAACTCCCGGACGACTTTAAAACATCACGCAAAATACTGACAAACACTATTGGTGTGACTATGAATTACTCACGTTTTGCCGAAATACAATAGAAAATAAACTATTGCCGCTGTTGTTTATTGCGAAAAAGTGGATAGTGAGAATGATACAAACACCTTTCCTTGCTATCGTCTGAATTAGGAGGCTTAGTTTGGTCTAATTAATTAATAGAATATGAAACAATTGGTATAAAGAATGCTTTTTCCAAACTTTCTTTTATAGAAAGTCTGCTATCAAGACATTGCTTTTATTCAATTACTTCATTTATGACTAAATGTTTCTAAAACTGAAGACACTCGTCCGTGCTCTGCACTGCAGTCAAGCTCTGGCAACGTCGTTCTCTGTTCATTGGCTGACTTGTGTTTTGTGTCGTCAGATGCGCAGAACGAACCTAATCTCGGCTGCCATCGTAAATGATGCACACTTTAACATGATTGGTTAAAAGACAAGTTGTAATTTGTTAGTTTGGTAGGTACAGAAAATCCAGAAAATGATTTCTGCACAAAATAATTAGATTTCTATGAGCACCATACTCAATTTGTACCTACTGGTATGGAAGAGATATGTCTAATACAAATATAATCAAAATAAGAACTATGCAGTAATATTACCTGTGTGTATGAATGAATTCTGCAAAGGCTTGCTAATATCATCAGGGTGTTTTTTACGCATAGGGTCCACAATGCAGCGTGGGAACATGCCAATTTGGAAAGTCCGCTGGTTTTGTCCTTTCCACCAATACAGCTCTGCACTGAAACATATATGTTGTACTTCCCCAATAATACGGCACTGTTAAGATAATTTAACAATAAACACATTCTCTCTCATTCTCTCTCTCTCTCTCTCTCTCTCTCTCTCTTTCTTTCTTTCTTTCTTTTTTCCTTCCCAAATACCATGGGTAACACAATGTTGGAAGTTATACGACAGGGAATTATGAACCAGAAGAAACCACCTGTTCCAGTCCGGACACAAACATCACCCATCCCATCAAAGGCAGGGCTACCTGTGGAACGAATAATGAGATGTAGAGGCTAAGCTGCAACCACTGTGCTGCAATTCTATGTGGGCATGAGAACCAACAAGCTGTCTGTCTGCATGAATGGTCACTGACCAACTGAGGCCAAGAAACAACTGGACCACCCTTCTGCCAAGAACGCAGCCCAACATGACATTCTTCATTCCAATGACTGCTTCACAGCCCGTGCCGTATCGATCCTTCCCACCAAGACCAGCTATTCTCAATTGTGCAGGTGGGAACTCTCCCTGCAGTACTTCTTACATTCCCATAACCCTCCTGGCCTCAACCTACATTAGTCATTATCCTTACTCATCTACCCTCTTTCTTGTTACCATACCAGCACTACACAGCCCTCAATTCCACCAGTGCACCCAATATTTTTACTTCCCTCCTTATCTGCTTCCCCCTCCCCCCCCTTTCTATGTCTCCCCCACCCTCCATCTAACCCACTGACTGTACCTAGCTGCCCTACCCTCTCTCCACCTCATCCCTGCACGCTCCCCAGCAGCACATCACCGTCCCCCACCCCTACCTTGCTATCCCATCCCCCTCCCCAACCACCTCTTCCTTACCCCCACCCACTTGCCTGTCCCATCATGCGCTGCTGCTGCTGCTGCTAATAGTATAGCTTCAGCTGCCAGAGACTGTGTGTGTGTGTGTGTGTGTGTGTGTGTGTGTGTGGTTTTTTTTTTTTCTTTCATCCATTATTGACACAGGCCTTGTTGACTGAAAGCTTATTTTGTGACAGTATTTTTGTTGTGCCTACCTGCGACTCAGCATATCCGCTATATGGTGAATAGCAACTGTTCTTTTCATAATAATGTTACATTCCATTCTGGATTTTCCATTGTTTGACACTGTTTAAAGAGGTTTTTAACTACAACTATTGCAACACAGAAGTGTGTGTATGTGTGTCTTCATGTGTGTTTATTTTATAGAAGTAAAGCTTAATGTATACTCTTTTGAACTATTACATGTGACAACAGCATCCATCACTCCAACTCACAATTTTGTACCTTGTTTGCATTCTAGAATATCAGTTATCACAGAATTGTTGCTAGCTTGAGGTAGTGTTTTACTGGGTAGAGTGGTTCCCCTGATTTTATCATCTCCACATTTATCTTGCCAGTTTATATCAGGTGCTGATCAATATCAGCAAGTGGAGGGAAACTGTTAAAGAAAATATGAAAGTATGTGTCAAGAGCAACTACCGTATTTATTCGAATCTAAGATGCACTAGAATCTAAGCCGCACCTGAAAAATGAGACTCAAAATAAAGAGAAAAAAAATTCCCAAATCTAAGCCGCACCTGAAATTTGAAACTCGAAATTCAAGGGAAGAGAAAAGTTTTAGGCCGCACCTCCAAATCGAAACAAAGTTGGTCCATTATATTATGAGACACAATTTAGGTCGAATGAAAGACGATACAGCTACAGCAGTTTGGTTCGAGTCGTAAGCTTAGCCTTAAGCTTTACCAGGTAGGTAGCCATTGCTATGCGTCAGGCGGAGCCGTATTTATACGGGTACTCTTCCTTTTTCACGTGCTTCGTCTGGTTTGAATCGACTGCTTATTTTGCTTTGATCTGATAAGTGCCATTTTCTTTGTTATAGGTGTTTACGTCGCTCTAAGCTGAAAATGCATTGCTGTACTGCATCATGCATTGTTTGTGGCATTCTGATAGTGCGTGTTTACGACCTGTCGCCGCTCGCAGCATGGCTTGCTTTTGTGCACGCTACCGCCACTTACAATAAAAAAAATTAAAATAAAATAAAAGAGAGGAATCATCTCATTAGCGAAACAATGGCAAGAGACTGCTATTTGTTGTTACTTACACTGCTGCTTTCTTTGATAATGATCAACAAGAACCAAATAATAGACTGCGTATGATAGAACATGTTCTGAACGAGAGTTAGGCGAAAATTTTTCTCCATTTGAAAATCTTTGCAGCCGCTTCTTTAGTACATCAAATTCTGCACAGAAATTAGTCATCTTAGATTTAAAAATCTAGTCAGTTGCCGTGCTTCATTTCTGACTGTATCACTATTAGGCATAAGAATAATACGAATATAAACATGACACGATACGTATATTCTTCCGCGTTTGCTGTTGTCTCACTCTAGTTTCGTAGTTTATTAGGCAGACAGGATTTAAATGAGATAGCAGCAAACACGAAAGAATACATGGCAAAATGTTTATATTCGTATTATTCTTATGGTGGAGAGAATACTGCATGTGATTCACATTTCATCAGGTTCCTATTAGCAACCATCACTTCTCACAGGTAGGAAAAAATTCAGAACATAGAGTTGGCCATATTGACAAACATCCCTAACAGTCTTGCCAGTCGGATTTTCATAGTACACTGAAATTCTGCTACATTCGAAGATGAACAATACGGAATTTGTATTTACTTCGTTGGATAATGTATGAAAATGCAGTGGTCGAAACTCGGGGCGGAGAAAAAAATGCTCGTCTTCCACCTTTTTTTTTTAATTTATTTACTGACGCAGAGGTTTTGGTGCCAGTATTTATCTCTGTGCCTACAAAGCATGCCTGTGTAGCGCTACATATATTTGACGGCAGAAGTTAGTTGTGGCGGCACCTACCAACATTTTTCAGAACTTCCGCTTGCTTTGCACTCGACTCTAAGCCGCAGGCGGTTTTTTGGATTACAAAAACCGGAAAAAAAGTGCGGCTTAGATTCGAGTAAATACGGTATGTTATGGCCAGAGTAATGTGGAACAAAGAAATTCCATTAAATTTTAAATTACACATCAAATCAACAAATTTAAAGTTTGCTTTTTTAATTAAACCTAAGGAATACAATAACAACAACTTACATTGGAACAGCCGCACAAAAAACCTTGTGAGGAAGGTGACCCAAAGACAGCAATTTATTTGCATATTGCCCAGGACAGGCCTGTTCAGTTGGTGGTTAGGTGAGTATCAGCACTTCATCTGGCTCGCTGCATGAGACATGAGCACTTGAAGTAAAAAGGGGCAGACACTCATCACCATGTAGTGCATGGGAAGTGAAATCTGTGCAGTGTCTTCTGAGGAATGACCATGTTTTAGGTTTGCCATAGCCTTAGAGGCTACAGGTTAAACACTGGAGGGGGGCGGGGGGGGGGAGGGGAGGGGGGGCAAAGTAGAATTTTGAACAAGATTATAATGTACTAGACCAAATTGAGATTAGCTTCCAGGATTTCAGAACTACAGCATGAAAAAGTTACACAATAAGGTTCATAACAAAATTAGTGTCATTTATCATGTGTTATGTCAGAGTGGGACAGTAGGCAAATAGCCAGAAAGTCATGTAATTCTTCCAAACCTTTGAGTGTTAATTGCTGAGTAAACATACAGACATACTTTAGATGTACACAAAAAGATCAAAATGAAAATAAAATGGTGTAAATTAGCAATGAAGTTTTAAAATCAGGGATGAGTCTTTGTATTTAAGGAATGTGAAGATTACAGATAGTGTGTAATAAGAATAATGCATAGAAAAGTAAAATCAGCCTGCAAAGTGTACAGTAAATTATAGTATTTTCAAAATAAAATGTACAATGTGTGCAAAATGGAAACCTAGCAATGAGTGCACATCACCACTTCCAATTTACAATAGTGACTATTAATGTGAGTACCATACAAAAGCATAGGGTCGTCCAGCTAGTGGTGGGAATTACTATGAGAGACAGAAGACCAGAGAAATGTAGCAGGCAACAGACTAGTGTGGAATCTATAATTTATGGCTGTAATTAAGACTTGGGACATGCAGTCAAGTTAAGAGTGGTAGGTGAGACAAGGGGGACATCGCTGCACTCAAAGAGATAAGCGACCATGCGTACCATACTATACCATACCATGCCATCCCATAGTATAGTATAATGTACTGGCACATAGAACAGCAGACAATGTAAGAAAACACACAAGGACAGTGCACCTTAAGACTGAAAGACATGATAAAATCTGGAGCAGGCCTTTATCCAACAGTGGATCCCAAGTGCTGGATGACAATGCAGCTGAACGTGTTTCTGTTTTATTGGATGTACCATACCATGTTTTAAAGACATTCCCACCTTCAATATTGTATAACTACGGCTTGTAACAGTACTACCCTTCATCCGATAGGATTTGGCTCTCATTAAGAACAAATTCTTACTTTACTCACTTCTACTTAGGTTATTTTCAATTATTATTATTATTAGTTTAAAGACTACTGTCTACAAATACTCTTCAGTTTCACAACATTTGTCAACAATTCTTCATCACTTACACAATTACAGTACAGATGGTAATGACTACAAGGATAACTTTAATGTTATCATAAATGAAAGTACAGTTACAAGAGCATGGTCATCAACAAAAACTGATGCCTCACACAAAAAGCACACTTACTGAGCACACACAAAAGTACAGATGGAGCCGAGTTGCCTGCCTCGACAGAGAGGGAGCTACTTTTACACAGACAGAATTTTGCAATAAATTCCAAAATTCCATGAAGGTAAGGTCTAGAATCTACGAGGGTAATCTCAAAAGTAAGGTCTCCTATTTTTTTTTGTAAGTACATAGACCTGTTTATTTCTACAATGGTTTACATCAGTTTACAGCTTGAACATTTAGCTATTTTTCTACATAATCACCATTTCTGTCGATGCATTTTTGTAGATGCTGTGGCATTTTTTGTATGCCCATGTCATACCAGCTCACTGAGATGCTATTCGTCATGAATTTCTGTCTCACCAGCTACAAACTCTCTTACAAACATTTCTGATATCCATGCACGACTCACCATACACTTCCGTCAATTGGCGATGGATTTCAATCGGCGCAGTGCCCTTTGCATTCAAAAACCGAATAACTGCGTGCAATTCGCACTTGGCGGTAACATCCAATGGCAGCTCCAGTCTCAACGGCTGGCAAGGCACGACTGAGCACCTCAGTGTGGCGCGCGCATGTTTACACACAGTGCGTGAAGCATTCTTCGTAACAGTGTGACCAACTGCCACACAAACAGAGTTCTGTACTTATAAAAAAACAGGAGACCTTACTTTTGGGATTACCCTCGCACCAGATAATACAAATTTTAAATGCTACATAATTACAGTTGAGATGATTGATCCAGTCACCTAACAACTACATCCATTACATCTATAATTGCAGTTGTGATGATTGAGCCAGTCACCTAACAACTACATTCATTACATCTGGTCAGACAACTCGCAGTACGCGAGCAGCACTGCTCTCCTCCTTCACAAAATGGCAACCAGCTGGTTTCGAGTCAAGTAATGCTTTCTGGTCCCGGAACCAGTCAGCAGTCCTACGGATGACAGCAGTAGTGCATCCTTGCGCTCTGGTTCCACTATCAAGCCCTCAAAGTTTCTCTGATATTCAAAGAAATTTAATTATTGAGAGAGAATGTGACCTTCATATTCCATGTAATGGACATCCCAACCTTCAATCTTCAACCCAGGACTACGATACAGCTTCATTTGAACAACACATACAATTTCACTGTGCTTTTGTTTCCTCAGCTTCACAGGTAACGTCCAACAAGTGACACAGGATACAGCACAGGCCACAGAAGCACTTTAATCATTTCTCTGATTGGCTGACCTTCCACACAAATCTAATAGTGTGCACTATATCAAGCTTACATGTCAGTGTTTGGTGATACAATGTGCACACTCCTTATCCTGGGCATCTGAAAGTGCGTATGCATGCCAGCTGTAATGCTTCTTCAGCTTGGGTTACTATCTGGTGCAATGAGCCTGAGCACTGTCATATTGAAACAAACAGTATCCATTGTCACTTCAGCCTCCCAATTGCTGATCAGGAATAATAGCAATAAACATAAATGACTCTCTTTGCTATGTTGTAGACAAATGTCACAAAAGGCAGTATTGTACCCCACACTCTCAATGTAATATCAGTGGACATCAAGAGCATATCTGCCAACAGTTTATTAAATTGTCCTGAGAGATCATTTGTCTACATACGTTAGAAAGGTGCGATCCTGTGCATGGTCATACACTGTGAAATTACCGCAGATAAGTCTCAAATGAAACACTTTTCTAATATTGTCAACTGTTACATGTGTTGCTAAGTACTTCAAAATTATATCTTGTACAAGAAACATGGAGATTTCCAGAGCTCCAGCAATCTGTACAACTTTGATAATGGGCAAATAGTGAGGTCACACAACTATTCATTTCTTCCTATTTATCAACTTGGGAAACCTGCCTTTGAGGTAAGTTTCAATCCAACTAAATGGAACAGTTGGACAGGAAATGGTACCAGATGTTCTTGGAGTAACTGAGGTACATGCTCCCATTATTGGATCCTCTCTACAATGACTTGAATAATGTCTAACAGACTGACAGACCTGATCAATTATACCTGCCTCTTCTAAGTCTCTCAATGGTATTTACAAATCAAGAACAGTTGTCAACATAAGTAATTTAGAAGTAGATACCATAGGTATAGTGAAGAAACTTCAGTCACTTAATTAAGAATAGATGAAAGCAAGGGGAAACTATGGTGGTAATTTTTCCCGAGGGCATGCAGCTTCACTGTATGGTTAAATGATGATGGTGTCCTCTTGGGTATGTAATATCTCTTTATATTCGATGAATTATTCTGATACAATTCTACCCTTGAATGACGTTTACTAATTTTCTATCTTCATACTCGCAGAATCCATGCGCAAAGTAGTTTCATACAGTAGCTATGCCATGAGCCCATAATTATTCTTTGTAGTACTCTCTCTGGTGGTTGTTAGAAAAAAAGCTTCCGAGATTGTCTTCGTGCCGATTAGCCTGAGCATTGTTTGAAGAATTGTAATCTGAATATTGAGATTTATGACAGAAGATAACTGAGACGAACTGTACGATTAAAAGGGAAATATATATATATTGCTCCTTCATACAAAAGGTGTGTATTTGACATTTGAGAATTAATGATATTCATCGATATATTGCGGAGTTGTTAATCAGAAGGGAACTTCCGAAAGACTGGATACGAACCTGCATTTAATAATCCAAGAGCTCCATTACTTCTTTGGAAGGTTAAACTTCATCAAAGCCAAATATCCGCTTGATCTGATGTTTCCCGACTGATTATACAACGCTCCCAAAATTACGAGACATTTTATTTGTACAGATTGGCAGACTGCCACAAAGCACAAGCCTGCAGAGAAGAAGAATCATTGCCTGATTTCATTCTAACAAGTAAAATTTCTGAATCATTTGAGTGAATGAGCTATGACTGTGTTTCATATTATGAATGACTGATTGCTCGAACGAATTGAGAACTATATAACTACATTGATAGGAGGAAAAATTACAGTGGTGCCAGTGTGACAGGACTCTCTTGGATTATTATATAATATATGTATTTTTTTGTTTCATGAAAACCAACGAGAACGAGAGGTAACGAACCTGAAGTGAGATACGGTGCCCCTAGTAAAAGATTGCGGATACCAAGAAACGATTTCAGCTATTGGACAACAACGAGACTAAGGAACAAGGCCAGAGAAATCTAATTTTTTTTATCCTGTAGTTAAAATAGTTTGAAATCAATTTAGAAAGAACTTTTTCCAGATAGTAGTTAGATTGTAGAACTGTATATTGTGTGATTTTCGTATCTGGACATTGAACTTTATACCATCTGTGAAGTAATTTGAAAGTTAAGTGTGTCTACAACAGTAAATTTAAAACTGTATTTAGTGACTAGAACCTGGTATTGACAGTTATTTAATGGTATTGACTAGAGCGGCATTTAAAATGTCATTGAATCAGCAATGAGACGTGCAACAGCCTTCAGCTGTTTGCGCAAAAGCAGAGGCCACGGATAGCAATTCTGAGACTGTTGTGGCTAGCAGTAGCAATATAAATAATCCTGCTGGTTCAGAAAACATTCATACAACAGCTGATCAGTGTGTTGTTGACACATTAGTTGTTATTATGCAACAGTTGTCTCTATTAGCCGAAGGCCAAGTGGAGGTAAAACGAGACTTATCCGTTATACAAAATGAACTCCAAAATCAATTAGCCGAAAATCAAACACAATTACAAAATCAATGAAGAGCAACCTTTACCGAATTAGATCAGAGATTAAATACCCAGACACAGGAAATAAAAGAACAGGCACAAAGGACAAAACAGAATCTTATTGCTCAAATTGAGCAGGTCCGCCAACAATGCCAAGAAAACAATAGAAAATTAAAAGCGGAACTAACCGAATATGTATCCGTCAAAATTGACACGATACAAAAACAAGTAGAACTGTTTCCTCAAGTAATACAAGCTCAAGAGGACATACAGTGTTCTGTAGCTATGATACCAGAAATTATAGAATCCCAAGATAATCTAAAGAAGCAATTTGAGGAAGTGAAGGAAAAACAGACGACAGTGGAACATAGAATGAATGTACTAGCGGGAAAGTTTTCAGAAATGACATTAGAGCGGCAAAATTTTCCTTCGGAAACCACAGAAGAAACTGTGAAAGTAGCTTTACAGTCAATTTCAGAGAGTTCCGAGGAGAATTTTTTCAACAAAGGGTTAAAGGAAGTTCGTGTACAACTTGGCGAAGAATTCTCGCGTTGGAAAGAAAATATAGATAGATCACTAAATTTCTCACAGAGGATTTAGAAACAGCGAGAAGTAGGAAACAAAATTCTCAATCTGCGCGTGACATTCCATCCATGTCAAGATCCGATGTAGACAGAACTGGAACGTCACAAGTTAGATTCGATATAACGGATAGCCACAGGGAAAAGTCGAACAGGATGATTTTTGGAATCGTAGTACCATTGAGGAAAAGATGATTAAACAGAGACAATTTCAAATCTTTAACCCTGACAAAAAGAATGTTCATCCTGTAGTCTTCATTCGAAGTTTCAGAGGTCTAATTCCATGATCTTGGACAGAATGGCAAAAGATTAGTTTTGTATCTGTATATATACAAGGGTCAGGAGCATTGTGGGCATCCAAACAAACATCTTCTTGTAAATGTTATAAAGAATTTGAGCAGGCTTTTCTAGCAAAATATTGGTCTGCTGGAATACAAGAAAGACTTAGGCAGGAAGTATTATATCCTGAGTCTTTCTTATTTTCTAGAGGATCTCTAAAGAGATATTTTGAGAAATACATTAATAAATCTTTGTATTGGGATGTACCGATTCCTTTGCCGGATATACTTAGGATACTCAAGTCCAGACTACCCACCAGTATAAGGAATCAGCTGTTATATATAAATGATAAGGATATAGACTCATTTATGACTACGCTTGATCATATTGATATAATTGAGGAGGACAATAAAAGGGCAAGAGAAATGTCATATCAAAGAAGAGTAATAGAAGCGAATCCGAGCTGCAACTCGAATGGGAATGGCAGTAATGGTAGCAGTAACAATAATCATAACCAACTACACTCTCCGAGGAGACTTAGAAATGGACAAAATGCAAACAATAATTATTACCATAGTGGAAACTTTAGTAATGGTGCAGCGAGGGGCTATTTTAGGAACAATAGGAATTTTAATTGATATAATCCAATGTATGGCAACACAGGACAGTTCTACCAACACCAGCAGAACAACAACAATAATTACACGAATCAAGCAAGACAATATAGACCGAATTCACCACAACAACCGATAATCACTGAAGTAGCTGAAGAGACAAATACCAATCGGACCAGTCCAATAGGACTGTCAGATTGATTTTTTGGAAGGAATAGCTAAATTTAGATTAAATGGAGAAGAGACTGGCTGTAAATAGAAAGGAAACGCTGCATGAGAAATATTGTCGCAGTGCCATAGTTCAATTAATTGACACTACAAACGGTCGTTGGAATGAGCTTTCAAAGGATTTGATACAACAGGAGGACTTTAACCAAACAACAATGATAAAAGCTAGTGAATCAAATCAGCTTACCAGAGAACAAAGGCAGCAGCTTCATTATTTGTTAGAGGCATATGAAGAGATTTTTGATCAGAAACCAGGAATTATTAAAGGGTATATTTGTCACCTACAAGTGAAGCCACATCAGACTTACTGTTACACACACTATCCGATCCCCTGGTGTTTAAAACAATCCATTCAAAGGGAGATAAATAGAATGTTAGAATGGAACTTGATTGACCATCAACTAGTCCATATTTGCAGTAGCCACCAGAAAGATCGCGGGAGGTGCACATTGGCACGGCGCGTCACGGACGGTAGTTGCCGCAAGTAGAGTCCCGTCCACCAGAGGGCACGCGAGAATTCGGACGCGACCTCTGCCGGCACAACAACAACAACAACAACAACAACTCCGGCAGCATGGGCCGTGCCCAGTCAGTTAACATCGGGCATGCCTAGGACACAGTCCCGGTCTACGCTAAGTGAAGTGTGACGTAAACGTGAACAGTGTTACTACACAATTGGCGACGAATAGGGTCGTTCTTTCGCGTGTTGCGTCGTCGTTCTGGTTTCACAGCTTCTCCATGGTATGGAGGATTTGGTGCGGGTTTCGGTTGAGCAGCAGACGGAGCTCATGGCCACCATGAAACAAGTGCTTCCGGCGTTGCTCTCTGTTGTGGCGTAGCAAGACAGCCACGCCACTCGGAAGTAGCCGAAATGCACGCGTTACACACGCCGGCTGGCGTAATGTCTGAAACAGGATACGTAATGAATGCTATAAAGAAAAGTACGTAGCTTCTTTAATACTTAACTTTAATCCATCATTTGTATACAGCATTCTTGATGATACAAGTGAGACTCTCAGATATGGTTAATGGCGCCTTGCTAGGTCGTAGCCATGGACTTAGCTGAAGGCTATTCTAACTACCTCTCGGCAAATGAGAGAAAGGCTTCGTCAGTGTAGTCGGTAGCAAAGTCGTCGTACAACTGGCGCGAGTGCTAGTACGTCTCTCTAGACCTGCCGTGTGGTGGCGCTCGGTCTGCAATTACTGACAGTGGCGACACGCGGGTCCGACATGTACTAATGGACCGCGGCCGATTTAAAGCTACCACCTAGCAAGTGTGGTGTCTGGCGGTGACACCACACTCTCCACTCCATCTGCTTCAGCGCCGTTCCGTCCTCCCTTTCCCCCGTCTGACGAGACGGCGGAGGATTGGGACGCATATGAACATCGCCTTCGGCAGCATTTCCAGGCGTTTCATGTTGCTGATGCGGAGGTATGTCGTGCTCTCTTCTTGTGTTGGATATCTCCCTCGCTGTATCAAGTTTTGCGGCAGCTAGCGCCATTGCAGGAACCCTCGTCCATGTCTTTTGACGCATTGTGTTCATTGCTGTCTTCATATTATCGCCGCCGCACGCATGTTGTTGCGGCTAGGGTCGAGTTCTATCAATGTAAGAAACAGCCCCATCAGTCTTACCTGGCGTGGGCCGCTACCCTGCACGGTCTTAGTCGCAAGTGTCATTTTGTCACGGAGCAGTCGCGAGAGTCGTATGCCCACGTTATGGTACGCGACGTCATTGTTCGTTCGGCCCCTGATAGGGAGGTCTGGCAACGGGCCCTGCAGTTAGAAGACACTTCCCTCGAGGAAGTCCTGTCCATTGCTCAATCATATGAAGTCTCTCACGCAGCAGGTCAACAGCTGGAAGCGTGGTGCGACGTCGCGGCGGTTCAGGGCGGCGCGGCCGCGTCCACTGTGTCCGGGGTGGACGACGTGCGAGCGGTACAATCCGGCCGTTACGGCCGCTCCCGCACGGTGCGTAAACAGAATTCCGGCCACCGGCCCCTGTTGCCGTCCTGTGCGTCGTGCTATATACATCATGATCAGTCAGAGTGCCCCCAGCGTTGGGCCGTTTGTCGCAAATGTAATAAAAAAGGTCACATTGCTAAAGTTTGCCGCTCAGCCTCAAAAGAATCGAAGGAAGCAGGTACAGAGGACATGGACATTGACATTCAGGAAGTTTCATCGGGCCAGGCTCCCTACGCATCGGCACACAAACTCTTTATCAAGGTGTCGGTTCGGTCCCACCAATTACAACTGCAAGTAGATATGGGCGCGGCAGTTTCTTTGTTGAATGCACAAACTTATTCCAACCTTGGATCGCCCCCGTTGACGCCAGTTTACCGGCGTCTACGCGGTTATGGTGAACAGTTCATTCCCCTACTGGGTCAATTCACTACCGACATGACTTACAAATCAGTCACTCGGCATATTACTTTTATCGTTGTCAGTGATGCGAGCTCCGCTAAACTTTTTGGCGTGGATGCCTTTCAAGCTTTCGGTTTTTCTATCGCTGACACCATACAGTTGGTCTCCGAAGACATTCCCTATCAATCATTGGAATCTTTGATCTCAGACTTTCCAGATATCTTTGAGGAGGGCCTGGGGCGTGTTTCAGACTTTGGAGCTCACTTAACATTGAAGGCGTCGGCTCGCCCGTGTTTTTTACGCGTGAGGCAGATCCCCTTGGCTCTCCGCCCTCAGGTAAAGGAAGAGCTAGACCGGCTGACAGCCCTAGGGGTCGTTCTTCCCATTTCTTCCAGTGAGTGGGCTTCGCCCCTCGTTATTGTAAGGAAGCTCTCGGGAAAATTACGTCTTTGTGGCGCTTTCAAGGCCACCATTAATTCCCAATTGGTGGTGGACACCTATCCTTTGCCTCGTGCTGATGAATTGTTCTCCGCCATGGCGGGAGGCCAATATTTTTCGTAAATCGATCTGTCGGAGGCTTATCATCAGATACCACTTGATGATGACTCCAAACGGCTGGCGGTCGTCAACACCCCGTTTGGCCTTTACCAATACCAGCAGTTGGCCTTTGGAATATCCAGTGCCCCGGCGATATTCCAGCGTTATCTTGAGCATGTCACGTCGACAATCCCTCATTGTATTAATTACCTGGATGACATAATTGTCACAGGCCGCAGCACAACCTTCGCACCCTCTTTCTCAAATTCAGGTCTGTGGGCTTGCGTTGCAACCTGCATAAATCAACCTTCTTCCAACCGTCCATTGAGTATGTGGGCTACACCATCTCTCGGCAAGGCATCCAGCCACTAGGAAGTTTGGTCCAAGGTATCGTCGACCTTCCTCGGCCCACTTCGCTGAAAGAGTTACAAGCTTTTTTAGGCAAGATGGCCTATTACCACCGGTTCATTCATAGGGCTTCCACTATAGCCCGCCCCCTGTACTGCCTTCTGCACAAGGGTGTTCCTTTTGATTGGTCGCCTGCATGCGAGCGAGCGTTCACCTCGTTGAAGGGCCTCCTCACTTCAGCCCCTTGTTTGGCTACTTTTGATCCCCATAAGCCGTTGGTCCTGGCTACAGATGCTTCGCAGTATGGGGCGGGGGTGGTCCTGGCCCATCGCAACGCAGATGGTTCCGAGCAACCACTGGCGTTTGCGGCTAAAACGCTTAGTCCCGCGCAGGCCCATTACTCCCAGGTGGAAAAAGAGGCTTTGGCCATTGTCTACGCTGTTACCAAGTTTCACCCTTTCTTGTACGGCACGCAATTTCAGTTAATCACTGACCATAAGCCATTAATATCGTTATTTGGTCCCGCCTCTCCGATTCCGGATAGGGCGGCCCACAGACTACAGCGCTGGGCCTTGTTCCTCTCTAAGTACCATTATGACATTCATTTTCGCCCTACAGGACAGCATGTCAACGCCGACGCTCTTTCCCGTCTTCCGGTGGGCCCAGATCCTACGTTCGATCGAGAGGAGATTATGTGTTTTCATTTGGATGTGGCGTCCCGCCAAGCGGTTGATGGCTTCCCAATCACTAGTTCTCAAGTCGCCAGGGAAACGGCAGCTGACCCGGTTCTCCGGCAAGTAGTTCGCCTCATTCAGCAGGGGTGGTCATCCCGCCCTCCGGGCCGGGCCTCGGACCCTCTTCGTAATTATTTTCTTCTACGAGACCGCCTCTCGGTCTTAGAAGGAGTTCTCCTTCTGACTACCGATGATACAGCTCCTCGTGTGGCTGTTCCTGCAAGTTTACAAAGGGAGGTCCTCACGTTATTACATGTGGGGCACTGGGGTGTTCCCCGTACTAAAACCTTGGCTCGCAGACATGTGTACTGGCCCGGTATTGACAGAGAAATTGAGCACTTGGTGGCCGCCTGTTCCCAGTGTGCGAACCAACAGGCATCTCCCAGGGCAGCGTTCTCTTCATGGCCGCCGGCAACCCAAGCGTGGGAACGTGTTCACATCGATTTTGCGGGCCCGTTTCTCAATGGCTTTTGGCTCATTGTCATTGATGCTTATTCCCTATTCCCATATGTGGTTCGCTGCTCCTCAACCACTTCAGAAGTTGCAATCCAGGCACTAGCAAAAATCTTTTCTGTGGAAGGTCTGCCAATCACCCTGGTCTTGGACAATGGACCGCAGTTCATTTCGCAGACCTTCCAGGATTTTTGTAGGCGCTTCGGTATTCGGCACGTTTGCTCTCCCCCCTTCCATCCACAATCGAATGGGGAAGCCGAGTGCATGGTGCGCACATTTAAGACGCAGATGAAAAAGTATGTGCACGAATTTCAAGCGGAGGAAGCATTGATGTTTTTCTTGACGGCATACCGGACCACACCAATGGGAGAACACAGCCCCGCAGAGCTCCTCCATGGGCGTCAACCTAGGACTCTGCTGCACCTCTTCCGGCCTGGTCCTCGCCAGTCTTCGCAAAACGGAGTACCTGGCTATCCACTGGGTATGTCGGTCTGGGCCTATGGGTTTGGTCGCAATCCACGTTGGATACCGGTGGTGGTCCTGCACCGAAATGGCCGCCGGCTCTATACCTTGCAGGCAGGGGACCGGGTGGTACGTCGTCACCATAATTAGCTACGTCCACGTTCAGGCACCCACCCTCCGACCTCTCGGACACCGGCTTCTCCATTGCCGGCACCTGTGTTGGTTTCGCAGGGAATGTTAGCTCCTCTCCCCACTGTGACTCTGCCGCACTGCGATGGTTCTCAGCCTTGGCAGCCTCCAGTAGCTCCTGCACCTGTATCGGGATCGTTCGAGATGCCCCAGCGAGAGCCGGTCCCCCTAGCAGGCCTGTGGTCGTCCCTTCCCCATCGTCCCCGCCACTGAGTCTTGCCCCTCCCGAGGTGGAACAGGATCCAGAGTTCGACAGCTTGTCACCCGTTCTGTCCCGGGCTCCGGTTGTGGGACGACGGGGGCCTCTTCATGTGGGTCACTTCCAGCCGTATTCGAAGGTTCCGGCTCGAGGGTTGGCAGATCCCCTCTACTCCGGCCTTCCAATGGATGTGGAGGTCATCACTCCTGCCCGACGCTCCACTTCCGACGCAGTGGATCACAGTGGCTTCACCCCCCGAAGGAGGAGGAGTGCAGTATCCACCAGAAAGATCGCAGGAGGCGCACATTGGCACGGCGCGTCACGGACGGTAGTTGCCGCAAGTAGAGTCCCGTCCACCAGAGGGCACGCGAGAATTCGAACGCGACCTCTGCCGGCATAACAACAACAACAACAACTCCGGCAGCACGGGCCATGCCCAGTCAGTTAACATCGGGCTACGCTAAGTGAAGTGCGATGTAAACGTGAACAGTGTTACTACAATATTGTTCTCCGCTCTTAGTAGTTCCAAAACCTGGAGGCAACGTAAGATTAGTTCTGGATGCGAGAGAGAATAATAAAATAATATGGAGAAAAGGTTTTATTGAGGCAACACATCCATTCCTCGAAACTGATGAAGAACATAAAGAAATGGAATCTTATTTATACCGGACTATATGTTATTGTAAATATACCAAATCCTGGATCATACTTGTTGGCATATCCTGAATCGAAAAGAAGGGATTATTCCCACATAATGATATTAAGAAATTTTTTGAAGGATCGTAGATCTGTGATACCAAATATGGAGAAGAATTTAGAGCGGAATTTGATTATGAGTCGAATGTATATATAAATATCAAAATGTTTATGTTGTTTAGAGGGTAAGAGACAGTGAGATTACTCCTGTGATAGGTTACAAGACTGTGAGATTACTCCTGTGATAGGTTACGAGACTGTGAGATTACTCCTGTGATAGGTTACGAGACAGTGAGATTACTCCTGTGATAGGTTACGAGACAGTGAGATTACTCCTGTGATAGGTTACGAGACAGTGAGATTACTTCTGTGATAGGTTACGAGACAGTGAGATTACTTCTGTGATAGGTTAAGAGACAGTGAGATTACTCCTGTGATAGGATAAGAGACAGTGAGATTACTCCTGTGATAGTTTAGCACAAAATTTTAAGATAGGTAGAAGAAATTGTTAATGACTAGTGTTTGTAAGTGTGGACTATGAGCAGAAGTCACAGCGATATACAATGAAAGTGCATCTACATTTCCTCAAGACACGGCACTTATGTGAGAATTGCGTGTGAAACTTGAACAGTGCGGGATACGTAGGTAAATACGCTGTGTGTATGATGTGGGCTGTTCGCGCGAGAAAACAAATGAACTGTGAAATGAAGCAACAGTCGATAATGTCACTGTTGCAAACAATTGAAGAAACTCTCTGGTTGCGCGAAAGAAAATTATTATAATTTTTAGATTTTTCATTATGCCTTCTCTACCAGGAGAATTAATTTAAGAATTTTAATTAACATTTTAAGAATGGCAGTTTGTGTGTTTCATATTATGGACATAATTGTTGAAATATATTTCCATAAATGTTCATGAGAGGATGAAGAAGATTCTGCGAGTGGATGATTTGTTAAATGAACATACGTCATCATTAATGATATTTATTTGAAGGTGGATCTATAAATCAATTAATTATAAGAACAATGAAAATTTTTCAAAGAAATTTTTTTTCTAGAAATTATTCGTTTTGTGGAGTCAGTGTCATATGCCTATGTTTAAAATTTTTCATCAGGTGTAAACTTAAATTTTATCCATAATTTTGTAATTGAAAGCAAACCTTGGACAGATTCAATGCTCTACTTCCACCTGCTCTATAACAAAACGAAGATTAGATTTTTAAAAAAATTGTTGAGAGGAATACATTCGATATGAGCTACAACAAAATTTAAATGCCCACAGTCTATATGGCAATATTTTGGACAATCAGCAGCTGTAATTGGTATTGAGGACTACAAAAAAATTCGCAGTTGTCAGGACTGATGGATGTTCCAGTCTAGTACAGATGGAAGAATATAAGAATCCACTCCGGTTTTGAGTTCAACGATGAAATATGGACTTTGTTGCCTTAATCCACTCTCTTCCAGGGATTTCTTCAGTCAGAACCTTTTCTTATTCCACTTTAAACCTGTTCCATGTTCACATCCCTGACCATCTGTTCCTGAGATCATCTTGTTGTTTCTACAGCACATTACCAGCTTCTGCCTGTACGTTAAGCCATCGCCTGTCCTCCGTGCCGCCTCCACCAAACGCTGTATGTCGCCTACCCGCTGTCCGTACCCAGTGTTCCTGTTCCATTGACTTCACAACAAGATCGCCAGCTACATCATCGAAAGAAGAATTAAAAACAATTTTTTTTAGCAATATTGTAAATTTTTTTGGGTATGAGGCACTTTTTCTTTGATCTAATCTATGGAGCTTCTATATATTTCAAAATTACTGGATTTAGGCTTTCCTATTTTCTTTAATACCTGAGCTGGGGTCTATTCTTCCGGAATTTCCAGGGTTTCCCTGTGAAGGCCAGTTCCCAAATGGGTAGACCTTTTTCATAATTACACCAATCTACATATTCCCTGGTTATGTACTCGGGATGCGGTACATGTAAAACCTACAGCTCAGGTATTCTCGTAACTTACTGTCTTAACGTGATACCCATACTATCTATAGTAAAATTCTATTAATTCAAAATATTCCTCTTTTGAATAAACAACCCAACAAATTTTTCCTGTTAGCACACAAAGTGTATTACCATTAACTTTGCTCGCTGCGAGGGGCAATTGTAATATCTCTTTATATTCGATGAATTATTCTGACACAATTCTACCCTTGAATGACGTTTACTAATTTTCTATCTTCATACTCGCAGAATCCATGCGCAAAGTAGTTTCATACAATAGCTATGCCATGAGCCCATAATTATTCTTTGTAGTACTCTCTCTGATGGTTGTTAGAAAAAAAGCTTCCGAGATTGTCTTCGTGCCGATTAGCCTGAGCATTGTTTGAAGAATTGTAATCTGAATATTGAGATTTATGACAGAAGATAACTGAGACGAACTGTACGATTAAAAGAGAAATATATATATATTGCTCCTTCATACAAAAGGTGTGTATTTGACATTTGAGAATTAATGATATTCATTGATATACTGCGTAGTTGTTAATCAGAAGGGAACTTCCGAAAGACTGGATACGAACCTGCATTTAATAATCCAAAAGCTCCATTACTTCTTTGGAAGGTTAAACTTCATCAAAGCCAAATATCCACTTGATCTGATGTTTCCCGACTGATTATACAACACTCCCAAAATTACGAGGCATTTTATTTGTACAGATTGGCAAACTGCCGCAAAGCACGAGCCTGCAGAGAAGAAGAATCATTGCCTGATTTAATTCTAACAAGTAAAATTTCTGAATCATTTGAGTGAATGAGCTATGATTGTGTTTCATATTATGAATGACTGACTGCTCGAACGAATTGAGAACTATATAACTACATTGATAGGAGGAAAAATTACAGGTAAAATATTCTGGAGGTCCCCCATTCGGATCTCCAGGTGGGGACTACTCAGGAGGACATTGTTATCAGGGAAAAAAAAAAATTGTGTTCTACAGATCGCAGTGTGGAATGTCAGATCCCTTAATTGGGCAGGTAGGTTAACAAAATTTAAAAATGGAAATGGATAGGTTACAATTACATGTAGCTGGAATTAGTGAAGTTTGGTGGCAGGAGCAACAACACTGTTCATCATGTGAATACATGGTTATAAACACAAAGTAAATAACTTTAATGCAGGAGTAGGTTTAATAATGAATAAAAAAATAGGAATGAGGATAAGCTACTATGAACAGCACAGTGAACACGTTATTGTAGCCAAGACAGATATGAAGCCCACGCCTACCAGAGTAGTACAAGTTTATATGCCGCCTAGCTCTGCAGGTGACGAAGAGATTGAAGAAATGCATGATTTGATAAAAGAAATGGAGATTAAAATTTAATAAACCTGGAAGACTGGAATTCGATAGTGCGAAAAGGAAGAAAGAAAAAGTAGTAGGTAAATCAGGACTAGGGGTAAGGAATGAAAGAGGAAACTGGCTGGTAGCATTTTGCAAAGAGCATAACTTGGTTTAAGAGTCATGAAAGAAGGCTGTATACAAAGAAGAGGCCTGGAGACACTGGAAGGTTTCAGATGGATTATAAACGGTGAGTCACTATCTATTGCCATTTAGAATATCTCTGAAAGAGTGACAGTAGCTAAAAAGTTTGTGGGACAAATGTTGCTTGGGACAATGGGGGCCATAATATGAAGTTGGTTTTTTGTTGCTAGGTAGAGTCGCGTCAGGGATATGAAGATCACCTTTGTTCTTTTTTTTTTAAATGGGATGCTACAATTTGGCACTTATTTTCCGATAGTGGCTATCAAGACAAATCCAATGATGTGTAACGGTAAAGTCTTTGAAGGTCAGTAAAGGTCAAAAGATGGCACAAACGTCCATTTACAGAATATGTTCGAAGTGATGACCATTGGTACCAACGCAGTGCTGCAATCTTCTCAACACAGTTTGAGTGGCATTCTTTATCACTTCGGCACTTATCGAAGCACATGCTCTGACAATTCTCTCTCATATATTTTGCAAATAGTAAATATTCGCCAAATATGGCATATCCATCTAGTGTGCCATTGACATGTAAACACCATTCAATGGTTTCGCAATACAACACTAATAGGAATGTTAAGACTGGTATCATTGAACCAACCAAATGTGAATGATATATTGTTTCGAAGAACAAGTCGATATGCTTCTAATTTATGGAGAATGCCAACAAAACTCAGAGAGAGCTAGAGACTTATACACTAAAAGATATCCTCAACGTACTCACTATACATGTCGTACATTTAAATATGTGTATGATAAATTGAGAACAACTGGATCTTTAATGAATCAGAAACATATCCAGCAAAGGAAAGTTACTAATGAGAAAACAGAAATTGGTATTATTGCCACTGTGGTTCGAGATCCTTGTGTTAGTTCGCATCAAATTGCAAGGGAATCTGGCATGAGCCAGAGTAGTTTGTTCATGTTTGCATCGCCACAAATATCATCCTTACCATATCAGTCTCCACCAAGAATTAACTGGTACGGATTGTATGCATCACACTGAAATCTGCCAATGGGCACACAGTCAGATTCAGAGGGATGACACATGTATTAATTTTTATTTATATACCGACATGGCTACGTCCATGAACCATGGCAATGTTAATTTCCATAACTTGCATTATTGGGCAACTGAAAATACATGTTGACTGCGGCAAGCTGCACACCAAAAAGGTTGGTCGGTGAATGTATGGTGTGGGATTCTGGAGGACGCAATTATAGGCCCCTATTTCATTGAAGGAAATCTTAATGGTAGAAAGTACACCACATTCCTGCAATACACCTGTAAATGGACGTTCATGCCACCTTGGACCTTCGTTGATCTTCAAAGGCCTTACTGTTATACATCGTTGGACTCGTCTCAATAGCCGCTACCAGAAAATAAGTAACAAACTATAGCATCCTACTTAAAAAAAAAAAGGTTGACCTTCATATCTCTGACGTGATTGTACCCAGCAACAAAACACCATCATCATATTATGGCCCCCGCTGTCCCCAACTTTCAGGCTCCTATCACACTTTTGGAGCTATTCTAGGTGGCAATAGTTAGTGACTCATGCTGTATAATGGTAAGACAAAGATTAAGGAATCACATTTTAAATTGTAAGACATTTCCAGGGGCAGATATGTACCCTGACCACAATTTATTGGTTATGAACTGTAGATTAAAACTGAAGAAACTGCAAAACAGGTAGGAATTTAAGTAGATGGGACATGGATAAATTGAAAGAGCGAGAGGTTTTAGAGAGGTTCAAAAAGAGCATTGGGGAATGGTTGACAAGAACAGGGGGAAGAAATACAGTAGAAGAAGACTGGGTAACTTTGAGAGATGAAATAGTGAAGGCAGCAGAAGTTCAAGTAGGTAAAAAGACAAGGGCTAGTATAAATCCTAAGGTAATAGAAGAGATATAGAATTTAATTGATGAAAGAAGAAAATATAAAAATTGAGTAAATGAAGCAGGCAAAAAGCAATACAAACGACTCAAAAATATGATTGATGGGAAGTGGAAAATGGCTAAGCAGTGATGGCTAGAGGACAGGTGTAATAGTGTAGAAGCATATATCACTATGGGTATGATAGATACTGCCCACAGGAAAATTAAAAATATCTTTGGAGAAAACAGAACCATTTGTATGAGTCTTACGAGCTCAGACGGAAAACCAATCCTAACCAAAATTGGGAAAGCAGAAAGGTGGAAGGAGTTTGTTGTTGTTGTTGTTGTTGTTGTTGTTGTTGTGTCTTCAGTCCAGAGACTGGTTTGATGCACCTCTCCATTATGTGCAAGCTTC
This sequence comes from Schistocerca cancellata, assembly GCF_023864275.1. Classification (NCBI taxonomy): domain Eukaryota; kingdom Metazoa; phylum Arthropoda; class Insecta; order Orthoptera; family Acrididae; genus Schistocerca; species Schistocerca cancellata. The sequence goes on along the minus strand of NC_064628.1, from coordinate 956,763,138 downwards.
GTCATGTCGGCACCAATGACTCCTGCCGTCTGGGTTCAGAGGTCATCCTTAGTTCGTACAGGCGGTTGGCGGAATTGGTGAAGGCGGAAAGCCTCGCTCGCGGGGTGGAATCAGAGCTAACTATTTGTAGTATTGTTCCCAGAACCGATCGAGGGCCGCTGGTTTGGAGCCGAGTGGATGGCTTAAACCAGAGGCTCAGACGATTCTGCGGAGATCTGGGGTGCAAATTTCTCGACCTCCGCTATCGGGTGGAGAAATGTAGGGTCCCCCTGAATACATCAGGCGTGCACTACACGCCGGAAGCGGCTACAAGGGTAGCGGAGTACGTGTGGAGTGCACATGGGGGTTTTTTAGGTTAGAGAATCCCCTCCCTAGGCCCGACAAGATGCCTCCTGAGACGCGGCAAGATAGGAGTAGGCAAAATGCAACAGGGAATAACAATATTAATGTGCTAATAGTAAACTGCAGGAGCGTCTATAGAAAGGTCCCAGAACTGCTCTCATTAATAAACGATCACAACGCCCATATAGTACTAGGGACAGAAAGTTGGCTGAAACCAGACGTAAACAGTAACGAAATCCTAAACTCAGATTGGAATGTATACCGCAGAGACAGGCTGAACAGTGAAGGGGGAGGCGTGTTTATAGCGGTAAGAAGTGCAATAGTATCGAAGGAAATTGACGGAGATCCAAAATGTGAAATGATTTGGGTGAAGGTCGCGGTTAAAGCAGGCTCAGACATGGTAATTGGATGTCTCTATAGGCCCCCTGGCTCAGCAGCTGTTGTGGCTGAGCACCTGAAGGATAATTTGGAAAATATTTCGAGTAGATTTCCCCACCATGTTATAGTTCTGGGTGGAGATTTTAATTTGCCGGATATAGACTGGGAGACTCAGACGTTCATAACGGGTGGCAGGGACAAAGAATCTAGTGAAATTTTTTTAAGTGCTTTATCTGAAAACTACCTTGAGCAGTTAAACAGAGAACTGACTCGTGGCGATAACATATTAGACCTTCTGGTGACAAACAGACCCGAACTATTTGAAAAAGTTAACGCAGAACAGGGAATCAGTGATCATAAAGCGGTTACGGCATCGATGATTTCAGCCGTAAATAGGAATATTAAAAAGGGTAGGAAGATTTTTCTGTTTAGAAAAAGTGACAAAAAGCAGATTTCAGAGTACCTGTTGGCTCAACACAAAAGTTTTGTCTCAAGTACTGATAGTGTTGAGGATCAGTGGACAAAGTTCAAAACCATCGTACAATATGCGTTAGATGAGTATGTGCCAAGCAAGATCGTAAGAGATGGAAAAGAGCCACCGTGGTTCAACAACCGAGTTAGAAAACTGCTGCGGAAGCAAAGGGAACTTCACAGCAAACATAAACATAGCCAAAGCCTTGCAGACAAACAAAAATTACGCGAAGCGAAATGTAGTGTGAAGAGAGCTATGCGAGAGGCGTTCAATGAATTCGAAAGTAAAGTTCTATGTACTGACTTGGCAGAAAATCCTAAGAAATTTTGGTCTTATGTCAAAGCGGTAGGTGGATCAAAACAAAATGTCCAGACACTCTGTGACCAAAATGGTACTGAAACAGAGGATGACAGACTAAAGGCCGAAATACTAAATGTCTTTTTCCAAAGTTGTTTCACAGAGGAAGATTGCACTGTAGTTCCTTCTCTAGATTCTCGCACAGATGACAAAATGGTAGATAACGAAATAGACGACAGAGGGATAGAGAAACAATTAAAATTGCTCAAATGAGGAAAGGCCTCTGGACCTGATGGGATACCAGTTCAATTTTACACAGATTACGCGAAGGAACTTGCCCCCCTTCTTGCAGCGGTGTACTGTAGGTCTCTAGAAGAGCGTAGCGTTCCAAAGGATTGGAAAAGGGCACAGGTCATCCCCGTTTTCAAGAAGGGACGTCGAACAGATGTGCAGAACTATAGACCTATATCTCTAACGTCCATCAGTTGTAGAATTTTGGAACACGTATTGTGTTCGAGTATAATGACTTTTCTGGAGACTAGAAATCTACTCTGTAGGAATCAGCATGGGTTTCGAAAAAGACGGTCATGTGAAACCCAGCTCGCGCTATTCGTCCACGAGACTCAGAGGGCCATAGACACGGGTTCACAGGTAATTGCCGTGTTTCTTGACTTCCGCAAGGCGTTCGATACAGTTCCCCACAGTCGTTTACTGAACAAAGTAAGAGCATATGGACTATCAGACCAATTGTGTGATTGGATTGAGGAGTTCCTAGATAACAGGACGCAGCATGTTATTCTCAATGGAGAGAAGTCTTCCGAAGTAAGAGTAATTTCAGGTGTGCCGCAGGGGAGTGTCATAGGACCGTTGCTATTCACAATATACATAAATGACCTGGTGGATGACATCGGAAGTTCACTGAGGCTTTTTGCAGATGATGCTGTGGTGTATCGAGAGGTTGTAACAATGGAAAATTGTACTGAAATGCAGGAGGATCTACAGCAAATTGACGCATGGTGCAGGGAATGGCAACTGAATCTCAATGTAGACAAGTGTAATGTGCTGCGAATACACAGAAAGATAGATCCTTTATCATTTAGCTACAAAATAGCAGGTCAGCAACTGGAAGCAGTTAATACCATAAATTATCTGGGAGTACGCATTAGGAGTGATTTAAAATGGAATGATCATATAATGTTGATTGTCAGTAAAGCAGATGCCAGACTGAGATTCATTGGAAGAATCCTAAGGAAATGCAATCCGAAAACAAAGGAAGTAGGTTACAGTACGCTTGTTCGCCCACTGCTTGAATACTGCTCAGCAGTGTGGGATCCGTACCAGATAGGGTTGATACAAGACATAGAGAAGATCCAACGGAGAGCAGCGCGCTTCGTTACGGGATCATTTAGTAATCGCGAAAGCGTTACGGAGATGATAGATAAACTCCAGTGGAAGACTCTGCAGGAGAGACGCTCAGTAGCTCGGTACGGGCTTTTGTCAAAGTTTCGAGAACATACCTTCACCGAAGAGTCAAGCAGTATATTGCTCCCTCCTACGTATATCTCGCGAAGAGACCAGAGAGATTAGAGCCCACACAGAGGCATACCGACAATCCTTCTTTCCACGAACAATACGAGACTGGAATAGAAGGGAGAACCGATAGAGGTACTGAAGGTACCCTCCGCCACACACCGTCAGGTGGCTTGCGGAGTATGGATGTAGATGTAGATGTAGATCTCCGAATAATTACTGCAACATACATTCTTCTGAATCTGCTTAGTGCATTCATCTCTTGGTCTCCCTCTATGATTTTTACCCTCTACACTGCCTTCCAATACTAAACTGGTGATATCGTGACGCCTCAGAATGTGTCCTACCAACCAATCCCTTCTTCTAGTCAAGTTGTGCAAGAATTCCTCTTCTCCCCACGTCTATTAATTGATTACATGATCTACCAAACTTATCTACAGCATTCTTCTGTAGCACCAAATTTCGACAGCTTCTATTCTATTCTTGTCGACACTGTTTATTGTTCATGTTTCACTTCTACATATGGCCACACTCCATACAAATACTTTCATAAAAGAGTTCCTAACACTTAAATCTATACTCGATGTTAAGAAATTTCTCTTCTTCTGAAACACCTTCCTTGCCATAGCCACTCTACATTTTATATCCCCTCTACTTTGATCGTCATCAGTTATTTTGCTCCCCAAATAGCAAAACTCGATCTACTGTTTCAAGTGTCTTATTTCCTAATCTAATTCCCTCAGCATCACTTAACTTAATTCGACTACATTCCATTATCCTCGTTTTGCTTTTGTTGATGTTCATCTTATATCCTCCTTTCAAATAACTGGCCATTCCATTCAACTACTCATCCAGGTCCTTTGCCGTCTCTGACAGTATTACAGTGTAATTGGCAAACTGCAGGGTATTTATTTTTCCTCCATGGATTTTAATTTCTACTCCAACTTTTTGTTTTGTTTCCTTCACCGCTTGCTCAATGTAAAGATTGAACATCAGGAATAGTCCACAACAATGTCCTACTCCCTTACCGATCACTGCTTTCATTTCATACCCCACAACTCTTATAACTGCCATCTGGTTTCTGTACAAATTGTGAATAGCCATTTGCTCCCTGTATTTTAGCCTCGCCACCATCAGAATTTGAAAGAGAGTACTCCAGTCAACATTGTAAAACCTTTCTGTAAGTCTACAAATACTAGAAATGTAGGCTTGTCTTTGCTTATCCTATCTTCTATGAGAAGTATAGGGTTAGTATCGCCTCGTGTGTTCTAACATTTCTACGGAATCCAAATTGATCTTCCCTGGGGTCAACTTCTACTAGTTTTTATGTTCATTTGTAAGGAATTTGTGTTACTATTTGCAACCATGAATTATTAAACTGATAGTTCAGCCAGTTTCACACCTGTCAACACCTGCTTTCTTTGGGATTGGAATTATTATATTCTTCTTGAAGTCTGAAGGTATTTCACCTGTACCACACATCTTGCTCACCAGGTGGAAGAGTTTTGTCACGGCTGTCCGAAGGCTATCAGTAGTTCTAACGCTGCCACCGGGGCCTTGTTTCGACTCAGGTCTTTCAGTGCACTGTCAAATTCTTCACACAGTATCATATCTTCCTTTTCGTCTTCATCTTCCATTTCCGTAATATTGCTCTCAGATACATTTTCCTTGTATAGACCCTCTATATGCTCCTCCCCCTCCCCCCCCCCCCCCTCCCTTGAACCACAAACCTTGTCATTGTGGGATGCTTGCCTGCCTGGTGCAATCACAATGGAGAAGTATCTGTTGAGAGACCAGACAAACATGTGGTTCCTGAAGAGCGGCAGCACCTTTTCAGTAGTTGCAGGAACAACAGACTGGATGATATCTGGCCTAATAACATCAACCGAAATGGTCTTTCTCTGCTTGTACCACACACAGTTGAAAGCGAGGGGAAACTACAACCATAATTTTTACCAAGGCTATGCAGCTTTACTGTATGGTCTTTCTTGGGTAAAATATTCCAGATGTAAAATAGTCCCCAATTCGGATCTGCAGCAGGGACTACTCAGGAGGACGTCATTATCAGGAGAAACAAAACTGGCGTTCTACGGATCGGAGTGTGGAATGTCAGATACCTTAACCGGGCAGGTAGGTTAGAAAGTTTAAAAAGGAAAATGGATGGGTTAAATTTAGATGTTGTGGGTATTAGTGAAGTTCAGTGGCACAAGGAACATGACTTCTGGTCAGGTGATACAGGGTTGTAAATACAAAATAAAACAGGGGTAATACAGCAGAAGGTTTAATAATTAATAAAAAAAATAGGAGCGCAGGAAAGCTACTACAAACAGCATAGTGAGCACAGTATAGTAGCCAATATAGACATGAAGCCCACGCCTACCACATGCCAACGAGCTCCACAGATGACGAAGAGATTGAAGAATTGTATGATGAGATAAAAGAAACCATTCAGAGAGTGAGGAGAGACGAAAATTTAATAGTCATGGAGGTCTGGAATTCAATAGTAGGAAAAGGAAGAGAAGAAAAATTAGTAGGTGAATATTGCAGTAGAAGAAGAATGAGTAGCTTTGAAAGATGAAATAGTGAAGGCAGCAGAGGATTAAGTAGGTAAAAAGACGCGGCCTGGTAGAAATCCTTGGGTAACAGAAGAGATTGTTGTTGTTGTTGTCTTCAGTCCCGAGACTGGTTTGATGCAGCTCTCCATGCTACTCTATCCTGTACAAGCTTCTTCATCTCCCAGTACCTACTGTAGCCTACATCCTTCTGAATCTGCTTAGTGTATTCATCTCTTGGTCTCCCTCCATGCTGCACTCCAGTACTAAATTGGTGATCCCTTGATGCCTCAGAACATGTCCCACCAACCGATCCGTTCTTCTAGTCAAGCTGTGCCACAACTCCTCTTCTCCCCAATTCTATTCCACACCTCATCATTAGTTATGTGATCTACCCATCTAATCTTCAGCATTTTTCTGTAGCACCACATTTCGAAAGCTTCTATTCTCTTCTTGTCCAAACTATTTATCGTCCATGTTTCACTTCCATACATGGCTACACTCCATACAAATACTTTCAGAAACGACTTCCTGACACTTAAATCAATACTCGATGTTAACAAATTTCTCTTCTTCAGAACACTTTCCTTGCCATTGCCAGTCGAATTTTATATCCTCTTTACTTCGACCATCATCAGTTACTTTGCTCCCCAAATAGCAAAACTCCTTTACTACTTTAAGTGTCCCATTTCCTAATCTAATTCCCTCAGCGTCACCCGACTTAATTCGACTACATTCCATTATCCTCATTTTGCTTTTATTGATGTTCACTTATATCCTCCTTTCAAGACACTGTCCATTCCGTTCAACTACTCTTCCAAGTTCTTTGCTGTCTCTGACAGAATTACAGTGTCATCGGCGAACCTCAAAGTTTTTATTTCTTCTCCATGGATTTTAATACCTACTCCGAACTTTCCTTTTGTTTCCTTTACTGCTTGCTCAATATACAGATTGAATAGCATCAGGGAGAGGCTACAACCCCGACTCACTCCCTTCCCAACCACTGTTTCCCTTTCATGTCCCTCGACTCTTACAACTGGCATCTGCTTTCTGTACAAATTGTAAATAGCTTTTCGCTCCCGGTATTTTATCCCTGCCACCTTCAGAATCTGAAAGAGAGTATTCCAGTCAACATTGTCAAAAGCTTTCTCCAAGTCTATAAATGCTAGAAACGTAGGTTTGTCTTTCCTTAATCTTTCTTCTAAGATAAGTTGTAGGGTCAGTATTGCCTCATGTGTTCCAACATTTCTACAGAATCCAAACTGATCTTCCCCGAGGTCGGCTTCTACCAGTTTTTCCATTCGTCTGTAAAGAATTCGCGTTAGTATTTTGCAGCTGTGACTTATTAAACTGATAGTCCGGTAATTTTCACATCTTTCAACACCTGCTTTCTTTGGGATTGGAATTATTATATTCTTCTTGAAGTATGAGGGTATTTCGCCTGTCTCATACATCTTGCTCACCAGGTGGTACAGTTTTGACAGGACTGGCTCCCCCAAGACTGTCAGTAGTTCTAATGGAATGTTGTCTACTCCCGTAGCCTTGTTTCGACTTAGGTCTTTCAGTGCTCTGTCAAACTCTTCACGCAGTATCATATCTCCCATTTCATCTTCATCTTCATCCTCTTCCATTTCCATAATATTGTCCTCAAGAACATCGCCCCTGTATAGACCCTCTATATACTCCTTCCACCTTTCTGCTTTCCCTTCTTTGCTTAGAACTGGGTTTCCAACAAAGCTCTTGATATTCATGCAAGTGGTTCTCCTTTCTCCAAAGGTCTCTTTAATTTTCCTGTAGGCAGTATCTAATTTAGCCCTAGTGAGATAAGCCTCTACATCCTTACATTTGTCCTCTAGCCATCCCTGCTTAACCATTTTGCACTTCCTGTCGATCTCATCTTTGAGATGTTTGTATTTCTTTTTGCCTGCTTCATTTACTGCATTTTTATATTTTCCCCTTTCATCAATTAAATGCAATATTTCTTCTGTTACCCAAGGATTTCTACTAGCCCTCGTCTTTTTACCTACTTGATCCTCTGCTGCCTTCACTACTTCATCCCTCAAAGCTACCCATTCTTCTTCTACTGTATTTCTTTCCCCCATTCCTGTCAATTGTTCCCTTATGCTCTCCCTGAAACTCTGTACAACCGCTGGTTCTTTCAGTTTATCCAGGTCCCATCTCCTTAAATTCCCACCTTTTTGCAGTTTCTTCAGTTTTAATCTACAGGTCATAACCAATAGATTGTGGTCAGAGTCCACATCTGCCCCTGGAAATGTCTTACAATTTAAAACCTGGTTCCTAAATCTCTGTCTTACCATTATATAATCTATATGATACCTTTTAGTATCTCCAGGGTTCTTCCATGAATACAACCTTCCTTCATGATTCTTAAACCAAGTGTTAGCTATGATTAAGTTGTGCTCTGTGCAAAATTCTACCAGGCGGCTTCCTCTTTCATTTCTTAGCCCCAATCCATGTTCACCTACTACGTTTCCTTCTCTCCCTTCTCTCTCTACCGAATTCCAGTCACCCATGACTATTAAATTTTCATCTCCCTTCACTATCTGAATAATTTCTTTTATTTCATCATATATTTCTTCAATTTCTTCGTCATCTGCAGAGCTAGTTGGCATATAAACTTGTACTACTGTAGTAGGTGTGGGCTTCATATCTATCTTGGCAACAATGATGCGTTCACTATGCTGTTTGTAGTAGCTTACCCGCATTCCTATTTTCCTATTCATTATTAAACCTACTTCTGCATTACCCCTATCTGATTTTGTGTTTATAACCCTGTATTCACCTGATCAGAAGCCTTGTTCCTCCTGCCACCGAACTTCACTAATTCCCACTATATCTAACTGTAACCTATCCATTTCCCTTTTTAAATTTTCTAACCTACCTGCCCGATTAAGTGATCTGACATTCCACACTCCGATCCGTAGAACGCCAGTTTTCTTTCTCCTGATAACGACATCCTCTTGAGTAGTCCCCGCCCGGAGATCCGAATGAGGGACTATTTTTACCTCCGGAATATTTTACCCAAGAGGACGCCATCATCATTTAATCATACAGTAAAGCTGCATGCCCTCGGGAAAAATTACGGCCGTAGTTTCCCCTTGCTTTCAGCCGTTCGCAGTACCAGCACAGCAAGGCCGTTTTGGTTATTGTTACAAGGCCAGATCAGTCAATCATCCAGACTATTGCCCTTGAAACTACTGAAAAGGCTGCTGCCCCTCTTCAGGAACCACACGTTTGTCTGGCCTCTCAACAGATACCCCTCCGTTGTGGTTGCACCTACGGTACGGCTATCTGTATCGCAGAGGCACGCAAGCCTCCCCACCAACGGCAAGGCCCATGGTTCATGTGGGCAGCGTTTGTATGGAGTGTATGGAAGTGAAACATGGATAATCGAAATGTGGTGTTACAGAAGAATGCTGAAGATGTGTTTTATTCATCCCATAATGTACACAATTTCAGAACATATGTCTCATATACATGAGACATGTCAAGGTTACAATTTGGTTATTTAAAATTTTGTCACACATGCAATAATACTATGTGGAGCGTTTACTTACTTTAAATCTGTCAAACTTACAGTGTTTACATCTACTATAACTATCATAAATTTTTATTCCATTTTAGGGATCCAGCTCAAAGTATCACTTTGTCCTTCATGAAATCTTCCACAGAGTAGTAGCATTGTTGAATTAGAAAATCGTGTAACTTGCTTTTTAAAATATTTATCTTCATATTCATTATGTCACACCCGTTTATTGTGTTGCGAATTTATCACAGGAGTCTGGGCATGCAGTTTTAAGAGATGAGAGGGGAGCAAAAAGTTCTCTTTATGTCTTGTGTCATATGAGTGTTCAAAATGATTTCTTTTTTTAATAGATCAGCTCTGCTGTGTAGGGAAGATCCATCTCAAAGATGTATAAAGAGGGGACAGTTAATATTTTTAGGTCTTAAAATAATGGTCAACATGATGCCCTCGGCTGTGCAGAGCATATGTTGTAAATGATTCTTTTTGGAACATGTAACATTTCCCGAGTTTCCCCAAAAAATTATGCCATATCGAATAACCGATTCAAAGTAGCTATAATATGCTATTTTCCTGGTGGCCGTGTCAGTGGCACAGGCTAAAATTTCCATTGCAAATGCAAGGCTGTTTAATTTATTTGCTAGATATTCTATATGACAATTCCAACTCAAAGTTCTGTCTAAGTTTATTCCCACGAACCTGACTGAGTCAAGTTCTCCCATTTTTTGATTGTTGTGAGTGACACAGATTTCTTCAGTTTCTGAATGTTTGGTTGTAAATTCATCATGTGGGTTTTTGAAATGTTTAGTCTTAAGCCATTTTGACTGAACCATGTTTCCAGGTTATTTAACATATTCATGACACTCCGTGGTATATTGTCAGAATTTTCATTTTCAGTTAGGGCAGAAGTATCATCTGCAAACAAAGTTAAATGAGTAATTATATTGAGAGGCAAGTCATTTACATAGTACAGGAATAAAATGTGTCCAAGGATTGAGCCTTGAGAAACACCTTGTGACACAGTTTTGCACTCAGAGAAGTGATCTGCTCCATTTGATGTGATTACTACCCTTTGTTTCATTTCCAAGAGATATGATTCAAACCATTTCAAAGCAATATCCCTTATTCCATACCTGTTGAGTCTGAAAAGCATCAGGGCATGGTTTACAGAGTTGAATGATTCTGTACGATCACAGAATATTCATGCGGCCTTAGCTTTCCTATCTAGTGATGAAGTAATTTTTTCGATAAACTCATTTATCATCTACTGTGTTTCTACCTCGTTGGAAGCCAAATTAGCTATGTGGAATGATATCATTCTGTGTGATGAAGTTTTGTATCTGTAAAGCAGCAATTATTTCATACTTTTGATATGACAGGGAGTATAGAGATGGGGCAATAATTTCCCATAACATCTTTTGAACCTTTTTTAAACAATGGTTTTACTTCCGCGTATTTCAAGAGATCATGGAAGTGACCTTCTTCAAAGGATTTGTTTATTATGAGAGGATGAGCTATTATGTTGTAAACTTTTTAAATTATTTTGGTGGGTATCCCACCACAGCCAGCAGAGTTTTTGTCTTTCACAGAGAGTATGATATTTTCAACAAACTTTGCTGAGACTGTGTTGAATTTTTTGAGACATTCACTGGTATTGCCCTTTAACCCAAAACTATTTACTTCCTGCTCATAATTTGCTATGTCTCAATCAGATTTTGCAACATTTATGAAGTACTCATTGAAGCACTCAGATATTTGAGCTGGATCTACAACCGATTTTTCCTTAAGTTTGATTTCTGAAATGTCTTGTTTATGATTTTGGACACCTCATTAAGACTTAACTACAGACCATACTGCCCTTGTTTTATTTTTCTGCCCTAGAATGAATTTGTTATTTGCCATTTGTTTTGAAGCTTTCAAAAGTTTTTAAAAAATTGTTTTATAGTTTCCAACATATTTTACAAAATCAGGTTCTTTGTTGTACTTCAGTTGATAGTGTACCTTCCTTTTCCTCACACTCGATATTTTTATTCCTGGTGTGGTCCATCTTATCTCACTTGATGTTTTGTTTCAATATGATCTTGGCGGGAAAGCTTCATTATATCCTTCAAGAATACTTTACTTAGTTTCTCATAGAATATTTTAATGTTTGTTTTGTTGAAACTTCTTTTGATATATGTTTTTCTTATATTATCTTTATCAGTTTTTGGTAGTAAGACAAATAAGGCAGAGAGTCCTAAGTCTAGACAGAATTTATGTACCTTATCAAAGTAGTAATTCGTTACAATGTGGTTGATGCATTTGCTTAATGAAAATTTTCTCTGGTGATCTCCAAAAAAAAGCCTTAGTTTAAAACCAGACTTTTTAATGGAATCAATAAATGTTGTTGATGCTTTATTGTCATTTGTAGTGTTTATATTAAAATCAGCTGCCATTACAATTTTTTTCTTCTTTCTTTCTTTAGTTTATCTAGCAAGCACTGGAATTTTGAGAGGAATGGCATGACTAAAGCCTTTACTGGAATTCTATAAATTGGAATGATCAACATATTAAGGTCTTTAAGCTCTATGCAACAATTTTCAAATATGCAATCTTCATTTAAACAATTAATATCTGTTTTCACTTCATAGCTTATAGAAGAGTCAAGGAGTATGCAGCATGTTTCCTCCCTGCAATATCTGCTTGCAATATAGAAGTCATCAATTTTATTTAAAATATTTACTGTATTAGAGCTAAGCCAGTGTTCATGTAAACAAATAATTTTTATTTTTTTACATTGTGAGAGAAAAATTTGTAACTCATCGAGTTTGTAGCTTAGGCTGCTGGAAGATTTAGAACTTCGGCCATTTATATTCCAGAGCATCAAATACGAACTTTTGCTTGTTTTAATGGTATTAAGCGTACATTTTCGTAGACACTCCTTAGCAGATTTCTTTTCAGCTAACAGGCATTTTTCTTTTACATCCCCTCCAATAATATTAGTTTCCCTTAGTTTTAATGATCTTACAAATATCCATAAACATTTTGCTGGAGGTCATCGAAACTACCGTATTTACTCGAATCTAAGCCGCACTTTTTTTCCGGTTTTTGTAATCCAAAAAACCGCCTGCGGCTTAGAATCGAGTGCAAAGTAAGCAGAAGTTCTGAAAAATGTTGGTAGGTGCCGCCACAACTAACTTCTGCCGTCGAGCATATGTAGCGATTCACATGCATGCTTTTCAGGCACAAAGATAAATACTGGCGCCAAAACCTCTGCGCCAGTAAATAAATAAGAAACGGTGGAAGACGAAATTTTTTCTCCGCCCCGAGTTTCGACCACTGCATTTTCATACATTATCCAACGAAGTAAATACAAATTCCGTATTGTTCGTCTTCGAATGTAGCAACATTTCAATGTACTGTACTACGAAAATCCGACTGGCAAGACTGTTTGGGATGTTTGTCAATATGGCCAACTCTACGTTCTCAATTTTTTCTACCTATGAGAAGAGATGGTTGCTAATAGGAACTTTTATGAATCGTGAATCACATGCAGTATTCTCTTCACCATAAGAATAATACGTATATAAACATTTTGCCATGCATTCTTTCGCGTTTGCTGCTATCTCATTTAAATCCTGTCTGCTTAATAAACTACGAAACTAGAGTGAGACAACAGCAAACGCCGAAGAATATACATATCATTTCATGTTTATATTCGTATTATTCTTGTGACTAATAGTGATACAGTCAGAAATTAAGCACGTCAATTGACTAGATTTTTAAATCTAAGATGACTAATTTCTGTGCAGAATGTTATGTACTAAAGAGACGTCTGCAAAGATTTTCAAACAAAGAAAAATTTTCGCTAAACTCTCGTTCAGAACATCTTCTATCATACGCAGTCTATTATTTGGTTCTTGTTGATCATCGCCAAAGAAAGCAGCAGTGTTGGTAACAACAAATAGCAGTCTCTTGCCATTGTTTCGCTAATGAGACGATTCCTCTCCTTTTCTTTTTTTAATTGTAAGCGGCGGTAGCGCGCACAAAAGCAAGCCACGCCGCGACCGGCGACAGGCCATAAACACTGATTATTACCAGAATGCGACAAACAGTGCATGACACAGTACAGTAATGCATTTTCAGCTTAGAGTGACGTAAACACCTATAACAAAGAGAACGGCACTTATCAGATCAAAGAAAAATAAGCAATCGATCCAAACCAGATGAAGCACGTGAAAAAGGAAGGGCACCCGTATAAATACGGACGGAGCGCCTGACGCATAGCAATGGCTACCTGGTAAAGCCTAACTGCTAAGCTTACTACGCGAACCAAACTACTGTAGCTGTATCGTCATTCATTCGACCTAAATTGTGTCTCATATTACAATGGACCAACTTTGTTTCGATTTGGAGGTGCGGCCTAAAACTTTACTGTCCCCTTGAATTTCGAGTCTCATATTTTAGGTGCGGCTTAGATTCGGGAAAATTTTTTTTCCTTGATTTCGAGTCTCATTTTTCAGGTGCGGCTTAGATTCGAGTGCGGCTTAGATTCGAGTAAATACGGTAGTCTGTTTAGATGCAGTCCATCCTTGGTTAGACATTCCTTGCCCAAAAACTTATTTGAGTTTATAAATATTGCACCTAGTTTGTCACAACACTCATTAATTCTGCAGTTGATTTGATTGATATAATTGTCGCCCACCAACCACCTGTTTATGATTCCACTGATCACTAGCCTGGAAGCAGGGTAAATTTTTCTGGCTGATTGGATTACATTTTTTGATTTGTTAATAATATCCTCCTCACTGTATCCTCGGAGGTAATTTGTCCCAACAGAATGAAAACGGCTTTGTAATTTTTGTTCACTTCCATTTCAATGTTTTATCTTGAATTTGTAATATTTTTGCAACAGTTAGTGGGCTGATGGGACCTAATTCCTGGACGGACTTCAACTTCACAGGTTGGCACTATGACATTTTTCAACATGGAATCGCCAATTATGAGAAATTCATTTTCAGCTACACTTCTCATACAATGGCGTCTTTTGTTCTTGAACTTTCCACTTGTCCATTTATATGTAGAATTTATGCCTACTGAGTCTGCACTTTTTTTTAATTCACATGACGGATACATCACTTAACTAATGAGGAGGTACTGAATAGAATAGGGGAGAAGAGGAATTCTTGCACAGCTTGACTAGAAGAAGGGATTGGTTGGTAGGACATGTTCTATGGCATCAAGGGATTACCGATTTAGTATTGGAAGGCAGTGTAGAGGGTAAAAATCGTAGAGGGAGACCAAGAGATGAATGCACTAAGCAGATTCAGAAGAATGTATGTTGCAGTAATTATTCGGAGATGATGAAGCTTGCACATAATAGAGTAGCAGGGAGAGGTGCATCAAACCAGTCTCTGGACTGAAGACACAACAACAACAACAACAACAACATACTCCTTCCACCTTTCTGCTTTCCCATTTTTGGTTAGGATTGATTTTCCGTCTGAGCTCGTAAGACTCATACAAATGGTTCTGTTTTCTCCAAAGGTCTTTTTAATTTTCCTGTGGGCAGTATCTATCATACCCATAGCGATATATGCTTCAACACCAATACACCTGTCCTTTAGCCATCACTGCTTAGCCATTTTGCACTTCCCACCAATCATATTTTTGAGTCGTTTGTATTGCTTTTCGCCTGCTTCATTTACTCAATTTTTATATTTTCTTCTTTCATCAATTAAATTATATATCTCTTCTATTCCCTAAGGATTTATACTAGCCCTTGTCTTTTTACCTACTTGAACTTCTGCTGCCTTCACTATTTCATCTCTCAAAGTTACCCAGTCTTCTTCTACTGTATTTTTTCCCCCTGTTCTTGTCAACCATTCCCAAATGCTCTTTTTGAACCTCTCTAAAACCTCTCGCTCTTTCAATTTATCCATGTCCCATCTACTTAAATTCCTACCTGTTTTGCAGTTTCTTCAGTTTTAATCTACAGTTCATAACCAATAAATTGTGGTCAGGGTACATATCTGCCCCTGGAAATGTCTTACAATTTAAAATGTGATTCCTTAATCTTTGTCTTACCATTATACAGCATGAGTCACTAACTATTGCCACCTAGAATAGCTCCAAAAGTGTGATAGGAGCCTGAAAGTTGGGGACAGCGGGGGCCATAATATGATGATGGTGTTTTGTTGCTGGGTACAATCACGTCAGAGATATGAAGGTCAACCTTTTTTTTTTTAAGTAGGATGCTATAGTTTGTTACTTATTTTCTGGTAGCAGCTATTGAGACAAATCCAATGATGTATAACAGTAAGGTCTTTGAAGGTCAACGAAGGTCCAAAGGTGGCATGAACGTCCATTTACAGAAGGTGGTCGAAGTGATGACCATCAATGCAGTGCTGCAATCTTCTTATCACGGATGGAGTGGTATTCGTTATCACATCAGCACTTATGGAAGCACATGCTCTGACAATTCTCTCTCGCATATCTTCAGGTGTAGCTGGAACAGCTTTACAAACATCAAACCACTCCCTGGACTGAAGACCACAACAACAACATGCCATTATGAAGTATAATCCTAAGAGATGGAACATGAAAAAAGTAAGACACAGAAAACACAAAATAGTGCCATAAAGAAGTTGGCAATAAATAAATGGATGCAGTAATAGTGATGATTGCATTGTCAACCAGTAACAAAATGCATTGCTCATATAAACCCGTTTACAGAAACTTTTAACAAAGTACACTGATACAGAAAATCTTACACGCACATAACTGAGTAAGAAAATCCATGGGAAACACAGAAAACACAGAAGTAAAACACAGAACCAAGTGCCTAAGAATGTTTCTTACAGTGGAGTAATACAATACTGTATTTGATAGTATGGATATGCTGCAAGTAAATAGGTACAACAGACAAATCCAACATAGAATATTAACAATATTAAGAAAAGGATGGTTGCCACTCAGCATATAGTGGAGATGCTGAGTCACAGACAGGCACACCAAAAAGTCAGTCATAAAGTGGGCTTTCGGCCATCAAGGGCTTTGTCGAAAATAGACAAAACACACACACACACACACACACACACACACACACACACACACACACACACACACTACCACAGTCTATGGCAACTGAAGCCAGACTTCGAGCAGCTGCGCATGATGGGAGAGGCAGCCAGGTGGTGCGGTTAAGGAGGCAGCTGGTGCAGGAAGGGGAAGAGATAGCAAGGTAGTGTTGGGGGATGGTGATGTTTGTGACCAGACTGGAGTAGGCAGTGATGGGAGAATGTATGGGACAGGTCTTTCATCCAGGTCTATTACAGGAATATGAACCACCCATGGCCGTTGCATCTGTGATGATGAGCAGTCTCTTTCAAAATATACCGTCTCAGTGTTGCTTTCACATACTGTAATTTCCCACCCAACCTTGTACAAGAAGTACATCTGCCTTATCTTTCCAGTACCCACAACCTATCAAAATCCCACCATCCAACCACAGATGAGAATTCCTCTCATGACTCAGTACCACCTGGGACTGGAGCAACTGGATTACATTTTCAACCAGGATTCTGACTATCTCTCGCCGTGCCCTGAAATGAGAAGTGTCTTACTCAGTATCCTTCCCACCCCTTCTCACAGTGGTATTCCACTGCCCACCCACCACCTACGTAACATCCTCGTCCATCCATACACAACCTGTGCTCCCAACCCTTGCCTCATGGCTCATAACAGACCTAGACGACAGACCTGTCCCATACATTCTCCCACCAGCACCTAACCCACTCCAGTCACAAACATCACCTGTCCCATCAAACCAGTCATGTGATCTACAAGCTAAGTTGCAATCAACACGACATCCTTCATTTCAATGTCTGCTTCACAGCCTATGCCATCTGGATGCTTCCCAGCAATACCACCTTTTCTGAACTGTGCAGGTGGGAACTCTCCTTGCAATATACCCTACATTCCTGTGTCCCTTCTGGCCACAACCTTCGTTACCTTTGTTAGTCACTGACCTTATCCATTTAGCCCCTTCCCTGTTTCCATTACAGCACCACACAGTCCTCTGTTCCACCGACGCACACTCAGTCTCTTTACTTCTCTCCTTTTCTGTTCCCCCCACCTCCCGTTTAACTTCCTTACTGCACCTAGCTGCCCTACTCCCAGTCCCCCTCGTCCCTCTACACTCCCACAAGTAACACTTCATTGTCCCCACTCACGCCTGCTACACTTCACCTTCCCAACCCCACCCAAGCCCCCAGCCTCCTCCTCCTCCTCCTCCTCCTCCTCCTCCCATCAACCAGTTGCCTCTCCCATCAAGTGCTGCTGCTCGCAGTCTAGCTTCAGCTGGTAGAGACTGTGGTCATGTGTGTGCAAGTTAGTGTGTGTGTGTGTGTGTGTTTTGCCTACTTTCGACAAAGACATTTTTAGCCAAAAGCTCACTTTCCGACAGTCTGTCACTATGCACCATCCAAGGGTGCACATGTGATACATTGCAAGAGATACGAAATTCTCAGCAAATAGGAAATGCACAATAACTATGGTATGCTGAAGGGCCACTGAAAGCCAGGACTGGGCCGAGGGCAGGATGTACGATTGGGCTCCACATCCAAATACAGCAATCCTATCCTCTTGTTATTTTAAAGAAGGTTTCACAAGATTTAAACATAACACAGTTTGAGGAACACTGGAGATACACAAAAAAATATTCATTGGACTGAAATATAAGATAATCTTAATTTGTTATTTAACACTAAATATACATTCAAACGTGAAATTTATACTATGGTACAATACAGTGCCTGAGATACTGCTCGCAAAATTCATAGCACTTGGATGCATGTTGGATGCAGTGCTATTCTTTATTACAGAGACCGTGAACATTCAAGGAAATTACTCAGACTCTGATTTGTTATTGCTTTGTATTGAGAAAGCAGACACCCCTGAAGAAACTGTGTGAAGTTTTCAGACGCAGAGCAGGAAGCTTAAGTACAGGTGTAACAGGGTAACTGATCCTAATTTTTCTCATGTCGTACAGGACATGCCCATAAACATTACCTATCAATAAAATGCTTTGTTTTCTATATAAAAGTCTGTCTTCATCCCTCAGGGGTTGATGCTTTTGATTCAGTTGTTATTCTTACCACACAATCAATGAACCTCTGAAGTCAGTGCTTTGTTATAAGTCACAGAATGTCTTCTTGAAATTTCTTTACTTGCTTTCAGGTATACGAATGAATACCATTGTTTCTCTATGGATGTGCAGAAAGACAGACTTCCTTATTACAGATCTGACACTGAAAGTTAAATTTCCTGCCTGCAGTAGGTATTTTTTTTTTCTGCGCACATCTTCTGCATTCACATTTCTCATTTCCACACACATTTTCAGTCAGAATTAGAATAGATTGCAGTAGTTACAAATTTATGAATATACACTCCTGGAAATGGAAAAAAGAACACATTGAAACCGGTGTGTCAGACCCACCATACTTGCTCCGGACACTGCGAGAGGGCTGTACAAGCAATGATCACACGCACGGCACAGCGGACACACCAGGAACTGCGGTGTTGGCCGTCGATTGGCGCTAGCTGCGCAGCATTTGTGCACCGCCGCCGTCAGTGTCAGCCAGTTTGCCGTGGCATACGGAGCTCCATTGCAGTCTTTAACACTGGTAGCATGCCGCGACAGCGTGGACGTGAACCGTATGTGCAGTTGACGGACTTTGAGCGAGGGTGTATAGTGGGCATGCGGGAGGCCGGGTGGACGTACCGCCGAATTGCTCAACATGTGGGGCATGAGGTCTCCATAGTACATCGATGTTGTCGCCAGTGGTCGGCGGAAGGTGCACGTGCCCGTCGACCTGGGACCGGACCGCAGCGACGCACGGATGCATGCCAAGACCGTAGGATCCTACACAGTGCCGTAGGGGACCACACCGCCACTTCCCAGCAAATTAGGGACACTGTTGCTCCTGGGGTATCGGCGAGGACCATTCGCAACCGTCTCCATGAAGCTGGGCTACGGTCCCGCACACCGTTAGGCCGTCTTCCGCTCACGCCCCAACATCGGGCAGCCCGCCTCCAGTGGTGTCGCGACAGGCGTGAATGGAGGGACGAATGGAGACGTGTCGTCTTCAGCGATGAGAGTCGCTTCTGCCTTGGTGCCAATGATGGTCGTATGCGTGTTTGGCGCCGTGTAGGTGAGCACCACAATCAGGACTGCATACGACCGAGGCACACAGGGCCAACACCCGGCATCATGGTGTGGGGAGCGATCTCCTACACTGGCCGTACACCACTGGTGATCGTCGAGGGGACACTGAATAGTGCACGGTACATCCAAACTGTCATCGAACCCATCGTTCTACCATTCCTAGACCGGCAAGGGAACTTGCTGTTCCAACAGGACAATGCACGTCCGCATGTATCCCGTGCCACCCAACGTGCTCTAGAAGGTGTAAGTCAACTACCCTGGCCAGCAAGATCTCCGGATCTGTCCCCCATTGAGCATGTTTGGGACTGGATGAAGCGTCGTCTCACGTGGTCTGCACGTCCAGCATGAACGCTGGTCCAACTGAGGCGTCAGGTGGAAATGGCATGGCAAGCCGTTCCACAGGACTATATCCAGCATCTCTACAATCGTCTCCATGGGAGAATAGCAGCCTGCATTGCTGCGAAAAGTGGATATACACTGTACTAGTGCCGACATTGTGCATGCTCTGTTGCCTGTGTCTATGTGCCTGTGGTTCTGTCAGTGTGATCATGTGATGTATCTGACCCCAGGAATGTGTCAATAAAGTTTCCCCTTCCTGGGACAATGAATTCACGGTGTTCTTATTTCAATTTCCAGGAGTGTATCTGCAATTTTCATTATATTCAATTGAAATGGCTTCATAGAAAGAAAACAGTTTGTAGCAGACTTGCGTAATGTGCCACTGCTAAGATCATGCTCTAAATTTCACACTCATTTTGCAGTGAAGTCCTTCCAGAACTCTCATAACAATAAACTATTTCCTTCATCCCTGTAAATCACAATGCACGGAAAGTTCTGGTTGATAATGACAAATTATTTAGGAATAAAGAGATGACTCAGCAAAAGACAGAAGCAACAACAGATACAGGAACATAAGCTTTGCTAGTTTTCGGAATGTAATTCCTTTCTCAAGCTGTAGGAGAAACATGCAGCACGCACGCACGCGCGCGCACACACACACACACACACACACACACACGATGGGATGAGGTGGCATGACCATCATTACAACTGATACAGCGGAGAGAAGCAGGTTGGCTATCACCCTTATGAGCATACCACAAGTAACACATTTAGCCGTGTTTTGACAGGACACGTGAGTAAGGTTGTAACACTGACACTGGTAGCAATTCAATCAAATGTGAGAAAAAGAGTGCATCAGCCTTTCTCATTATGCGAAGGAATGCAGTGATGCCCTGATCAGAGAGATAATGTTGGATTTCCCCTCAGACCACCAAGCAGCCAAGTGTGAATAACATCAGGCAAAGAATTCAGCATACGATGGGCCTCGACACCAACAGGATATCTGTGGAGGAGTGAAGCTGTAAGCAGTTGTGGGCCTTGAAAATCACAAGTGTTCTCCAGAAGCAATGTCTCATTATGTAATCAAGTGTAGGATTTCACAGGGCCTGCAAATTACAGCATCACAGCTTTCTGAACAGACAGATTGATTTTTGCAAAAGACTGACTTCCTTCAGTATGTGACACTGTGAGGTACCGAGGTCCAGGTGGGAGACTCATTTAATCTTTAGCCTCATTCTGTTTGTGTTTAGCAGACCCAGACTAAGAGGACGATGATTGACTCATTGCAAAAAAAAAAAAAAGTCCCCCATGATTGCCAACGTCTCCAATGATGTGCTCCTTCTGATGGCTGGATGGTTGGTCATATGGTTAGAGGGGGCCAAACTACTAGGTCATCAGTTCCTTTTTCCTTGAAAAGACAGGTCTACATGACTGTAGATCAGAGATAATCTACCACACAAAAGGCCGATGAAGAAGAAGAAAATCACAAGCTCTATGAAAGATCAACGAAGGTGAAGGACAAGAAGAAGAACAGGCGGCAAGGTGCCCCATCTAGGTAGCAACCAGAAGTACCCGAAAGCAGAGTGCAATGAGGGGACATAAATCTCACAGCCTCCGCCACTTACCAGAGTACCTCACTCAGAAATTGCCTAGGAGGGCAAGAGAAGCACAGTGAGACGAAAGATGAACAAGTGTAACAAACCACACAAGAGGGGGAGAAAAAGAGTAAGAGGACTGAGCTGGACCACAAAGTTCAGACAGCCACAGCCCAGTTGCAACAGTCGAGGCAACAGATTGTTTTCCAATTCCTCAATGGGCTGATGCATTTCAGTGGCTCTCCCTTAAAGGGAGTGGTAAAAGCACCCTTCATGAAAAAAATGCAAAACTAAATCAGCCGCTGAGGCATTGTCTCCTAACAACAGGGGTAACAAGTCAGGGAAGTTAAGAGTCTGCCGCGGGGCGGTTAGGTTGGGAATGTCCACTAAAATTTGGATCACCATCAAGCAAGAACCATGTGGACTGTGATGTGGGTCTTCATGATGGAGGAGATGACTGTGAGTCAACCAAGTATGTCTGATGTACAGAAGGCTTAGGACAGTAGAGTCCTTGTGAGAAATCTGCATGGAGGCCTTCACAGATTCGTAGTCTCCTTTATCACCCGTAGTTAGTTTGGTGAAGTCAGAGTAAGCCATTCTGTATTCTAGGGTCCTAATACACAATGTTGTAATACTGATCGGAGGTCTGTTTCTGGACTGTCACCACAAGAGTCAGTTTACTGGTAGCCAGGATCAGCAAGTTCATTCCATGGGATGCCTATGTGGCCCGGGGTCCAGATGAAGGTCACTAAACATCCACATTGTTCAATGGCATATAGGGAATCCTGGACGGCAGGGATGGCAAGGGTAACACTGGCCGAGAGGTTGAAAACTGCTCGAAGGGTCACTGCAGATGAGAAAGGAGCACACCAGTGAAGGAACATATGCTCAAGAGTACGAAAGATGGCTACCAACACTACAGCCATCCAGCAGGGAGCGCAATTCAATGTCTCAAGTGAGTATAAGCAAAGCCCACATAACCAGCAACCATCAAGCCATCAGTATAGACTACTTCTGAGCCCTTGGATGTTCCCAGGATGGATAAAAATTGGTAGTGGATGGCCTTAGGAGGAATCAAGTCTTTTGGACCTTGTGATAGGTAAGATGAACCTGTGGCAAAGGGATGCACCACTGAGGCGTGCCTGAGTGGGCGCGGAGATGGAAGAGGAAACAACTGGAATTCCGAGGGACTAGACCAGATGCAGACTGCAATCATAATACCTGATGTGGGTCGCCATTACAGGAGCTGGATTCCCATGTTTGGAATGAGGAGACAGTAGTTCAGATGCTTGGATGAGCTGCTGATGTGGGTAGCTGTTGCTATTGACAAGCTGTTGCTGGTGCCTGATCCGCAATGGAGGGACCCCAGCTGTTCAAGGGCTAGTTTGAAAGGCTCCAGTCGCAAGATGAACCCAGTAGTGTGAGTATCCTCAATACTGAGGGTAATTCCCAACTGTATGCCAGACTCCCATAACGAAGATGGGATTGTATCAAGGCTTCCTAAAGCTGCAGAAGGGTAGTGCTCCCCAGTTGGTATTACTCAGTGCAGCGAAGTGTACTACAGTGCAGCCAGCACTTTCGTTTAAGGTGGTGGAGATGGGAAAACCACGTCAACTGAGCATTGAAGAGCACTCCTAAAATGTGGCAAGTGTCCACCACATTGTGTAGTTGGTCACCAAGATAAAGTTCTGGTAGTGGGCGAACAGTACTAAGCTGACTGAAGTGCATGACGTGAGCCTGGAGGAGGGGGGAGAGGGGGGGGGGGGGGGGGGGCTGAAGTTCGAAACCCATGGGTGAGGGAACATGTCTGTGCATTTTCTATGGTGCCTTTCAGTGAATATCTACATCTACATCTACATCCATACTCCGCAAGCCACCTGACGGTGTGTGGCGGAGGGTACCTTCAGTACCTCTATCGGTTCTCCCTTCTATTCCAGTCTCGTATTGTTCGTGGAAAGAAGGATTGTCGGTATGCCTCTGTGGGGGCTCTAATCTCTCTGATTTTATCCTCATGGTCTCTTCACGAGATATACGTAGGAGGGAGCAATATACTGCTTGACTCTTCGGTGAAGGTATGTTCTCGAAACTTTGACAAAAGCCCGTGCTGAACTACTGAGCGTCTCTCTTGCAGAGTCTTCCACTGGAGTTTATCTGTCATCTCCATAACGCTTTCGCGATTACTAAATGATCCTGTAACGAAGCGCGCTGCTCTCCGTTGGATCTTCTCTATATCTTCTATCAACCCTATCTGGTACGGATCCCACACTGCTGAGCAGTATTCAAGCAGTGGGCGAACAAGCGTACTGTAACCTACTTCCTTTGTTTTCGGATTGCATTTCCTTAGGATTCTTCCAATGAATCTCAGTCTGGCATCTGCTTTACCGACAATCAACATTATATGATCATTCCATTTTAAATCACTCCTAATGCGTACTTCCAGATAATTTATGGTATTAACTGCTTCCAGTTGCTGACCTGCTATTTTGTAGCTAAATGATAAAGGATCTGTCTTTCTGTGTATTCGCAGCACATTACACTTGTCTACATTGAAATTCAATTGCCATTCCCTGCACCATGCGTCAATTCGCTGCAGATCCTCCTGCATTTCAGTACAATTTTCCATTGTTACAACCTCTCGATACACCACAGCATCATCTGCAAAAAGCCTCAGTGAACTTCCGATGTCATCCACCAGGTCATTTATGTATATTGTGAATAGCAACGGTCCTATGACACTCCCCTGCGGCACACCTGAAATCACTCTTACTTCGGAAGACTTCTCTCCATTGAGAATAACATGCTGCGTCCTGTTATCTAGGAACTCCTCAATCCAATCACACAATTGGTCTGATAGTCCATATGCTCTTACTTTGTTCATTAAACGACTGTGGGGAACTGTATTGAACGCCTTGCGGAAGTCAAGGAACACGGCATCTACCTGGGAACCCGTGTCTATGGCCCTCTGAGTCTCGTGGACGAATAGCGCAAGCTGGGTTTCACATGACCGTCTTTTTCGAAACCCATGCTGATTCCTACAGAGTAGATTTCTAGTCTCCAGAAAAGTCATCATACTCGAACACAATACGTGTTCCAAAATTCTACAACTGATGGACGTTAGAGATATAGGTCTATAGTTCTCCACATCTGTTCGACGTCCCTTCTTGAAAACGGGGATGACCTGTGCCCTTTTCCAATCCTTTGGAACGCTACGCTCTTCTAGAGACCTACGGTACACCGCTGCAAGAAGGGGGGGCAAGTTCATTCGCGTACTCTGTGTAAAATTGAACTGGTATCCAATCAGGTCCAGAGGCCTTTCCTCTTTTGAGTGATTTTAATTGTTTCTCTATCCCCCTGTCGTCTATTTCGATATCTACCATTTTGTCATCTGTGCGACAATCTAGAGAAGGAACTAAAGAACATTTTGTTTTGATCCACCTACCGCTTTGACATAAGACCAAAATTTCTTAGGATTTTCTGCCAAGTTCAGTGACACCCACACTAGAGGAGTGATAGTGGGGGCAAAACTCATCATCATACAAGGAGGGTGATACTGAGGACCACACGGCTGCTGCTAGACCTTCGATGGCTATTAGAAAGAGAGGGTCACTTGGTACAGAACCCTGCGGGACACCATTCTCTTGGATACAGGGGTACTGTGGGAAGTATCAACTCGAATCCAGAAAGTATGGTGCAACACAAAGTTCCGGATAAAAATTCGGAGCAGACCCCAAAGAACCCACTCGTGTCAGGTAGCAACAAAGCTGTTCGCATGACGACTCTAGGTAAACCACATTATCAGTAATGTAACAGCCTTGGCCAAAACCACCCTGGGACGGAGCAAGAAGAACCCAAGACTCATGGAGCCTACACAGCCACCGGCAGACCGTGCATTCAAGCAACTTACAGGGAACATTGGAGAGACTAATTGGATGGTAACTGCCCACCTCTATAGAGTGTGTTTACCCATTTTCTGTACTGACGCTTTCTCACCATTCAATGGGAACTTTCCTCACTCCAGATTTGGTTAAAGATAGCAAGGATATGACATCAACAATCCACTGAGAGGTGCTTGATCATTTGGTTGTGGATGCGGTCCGGCCCTGGGGCTGTATTAGGGCAGTGGGCTAGAACACTGACGTATTCCCAGTTACTGAATGGAGCACTGTACGGCTCCAGGTGGCGTACAATAAAACAATGGGTTTCACTCCACCCATGGCATCTGGGTCTGTGCAGACAGCATCATCAAGGTAACAGTAGGTACACCTGCAGGTGTCTGGTATCTGTAGAGATGCCTGACCTTTGCCCAAACTGATGAAGGGAGGTATGTGGACCGTTGGTTGAAATGCTGTTCCCAGCATTCTTGTTATCATTTTATTATGCAGCATACCCAGGTACAGAGCCATTTATAGGCATTGAGGTGCTCCATCAATGGGTGCAGCTTATACGCTGGAGAGCCCTGCAATTTCTGATGATCACCAAGGTACTGTCTCATCATAGACAGGCACAAGGAACAGGTGATATCCAAATCAGCTACTGAAAAAATGGCTGCAGTTGTATTCTTTACTGCCCCATCATCATCTCCATGTGGTCGGCAGCTAATAGTGGTAGCAGAGGTGAAAATATTCCAGAGTGATTTCATTCAAATCATACAGGTCAAGAGTGAATGTGTTACTATTTCAAAGTTACCTGAAAAAATGTATGTTGAAGTTCCACATGATACTTCCCCAAAACTACAATGTTTGATTTTCTGATGATTTGTTAAAACACTGCAGACCTCAATAAATGAGAGTATTTATAAAAATGTTGTAATGAAAGGGAAAATTGAAGAACTGTAATGAAGAAACCAAAAGTGAGAGATACCTGAATTTATTTTCAATAAATACTTTGTTCCCAATATTATGAGACATGATTAATTCATATACACTCCTAAACGTTTTTTCATTTTTTCTTTTTCTTTCTTTTTGGAAAAATAAACTATGAAAATTTGTAACTTTTGGGAATTTCAAAATTATGTTTTGAAAATATGAATAGCCACAGGGCATTAACTGTCTTGAGAAATGATAAAGTGGAAGGACTGCTAATACTCAGCTTTGACATTAATGCATGAAATTCTTAAACTGTCAAAATATTTGTACAATATTGCGAAAAGGAAAGTTGCCATAGACTACAGACAGACAACGCCCACCCTGTCCACACACACACACACACACACACACACACACACACACACAGGCGAGCGGAAACGCAACTCGCACACACATAACTGCAGTCTTGGACAACTGTAGCCACACTGTGAGCAGCAGCACCAGTGCATGATGAGAGTGCATGTGGGTGGGGGTAAGGAGGAGGCTGGAGCAGGGAGGTTGGTTGGTTGGTTGGTTGGTTGGTTTAAAAGAGGAGGGGGGGGGGGAGGGGGGACCAAACTATGAGGTCATCGGTCCTAATAAAACAATGCCACAAGTGTTAACAATAAAACAGACGAGACAGATAACACAAAATGAGCAAGTATCACTAAAAGGAAGAAAAGAGGACAAGAAGACAGAGAGATGCTAGAAACAGAAGAGAGTAAAACAACAAAGCAGACAACAATGGCTGGCTGACCACGAGAATAAAAAGGAAAAGCCAGCCACTCTGCAACACATTAAAACCTCCACCCTAAAAGAACTAGGGTGGAGGACACAGAGAGACAACAGACATGCCCTAAAACTGAGATCAACTGATAAAACCCACCCTCACGAATAAAATGTAAAACTAAATCAGTCAATGGGGCGCTATCAGATAAAATGAGTGGCAACGAGTCCAGTAACCCAAGATTTCATCGCTGGGCAGTCAAAGTTGGACAATACACCGGGATACGGGCCACTATCAACCAGGCGCTGCACCGACACTGAGGTGGGTCACCCAAGCACGGCCAGTGCAGAGCCAGCAGAGGACAACTGATTCACTGCGAGAGGCCCACACGGAAAACTTCGACACATTCGTAGTCTCCGTAATGACACGCAGTTTGTCGTGCGTACTGTTATGCCATTCGGTCTCCCGTGGCCGAAAAACACTGCAGCGTAAGTCAGAACGCAGGTCAGGTTCAGAGATGCCCATCTCCAGAAGTGGTTTCCGTGTAACCTGTTTGGGCAGCCTATCCGCAAGTTTGTTGCCTGGGATGCCAACGTGACCTGGC
Organism: Schistocerca cancellata; assembly: GCF_023864275.1. Classification (NCBI taxonomy): domain Eukaryota; kingdom Metazoa; phylum Arthropoda; class Insecta; order Orthoptera; family Acrididae; genus Schistocerca; species Schistocerca cancellata. The sequence goes on along the minus strand of NC_064628.1, from coordinate 956,735,704 downwards.
ATCCACACAAATACCACCGAATGACGGGACTGGTCCGGGGCACAGATAGACTCGTGGACAGACGACACCGAAGGATGCCGAGGGTAGCACCGGTCGATAGCTTGTAGGCTGCTCGAGGAGTCAGTACGTACAAAAAACGATTCCCCGGGACACGTACGGATGTGCTCGAGAGCGTGAGATATAGCCACCAGCTCAGCAGTGGAAACACTGCAGCTTTTGGGCAAGGAATGCTGTTCAGTATGTCCTCCACGGACATATCCAAAGCCGACGTGAGCATCAGCCACCGAGCCATTGCTGTAAACCACTTCGTGGCCTCAGTACTTGTCAAGAATCGAAAGGAAGTGGCAGCGAGTGGAGAGCCGTGGGGTTAACTGACTCCTTAGGGCCATGTGAAAGGTCCAGGCGAAGCTGTGGCCTAGGTGTACACCGTGGCGGTGTACGTGAATGGACCTAAAGTATAGGTGGTAAAGGCAAGGACTCCAAATCAGAAAGAAGGGGTTGCACACAAATTGCAATTGGAAGCCCTGACCTGGGCTGCTGATGCAGGTGATGAACTGCCACGGGTGGGAAAAGGAGGTGGTGATTCAGATATGCAGAGGAACTACGAATGTGTGGTACATAAATGGCCAGCAGTTGTGCACGCCTAACCTGCAATGGAGACACTCCACCTTCCACAAGGACACTGGTCACCAGACTAGTCCTAAAAGCTCCTTTTGCTAGGCGAACGCCACAGTGGTGCACTGGTTTGAGTAAACAAACACTGAGGGTGCCGATGAACCGTAAACCACACTCCCACACTCGAGGCAGGACTGAACAAGGGCTCTGTAGACCCTCAGCAGCGTACAGCAATCTGCACCCCAGTTGGTGTGGCTCAGGCAGTAGAGGGCACTGAGGTGCTGTCAGCACTTCCGCTTAAGCTGACAAAGGCAAGGAAGCCAAGTCAATCGGGCATCAAAAACCAGTCTTAAGAATCGATATGTGTCCACTACAGTGAGTGGATCGTCATTAAGGTAAAGTTCTGCTTTGGATGAATGATATGACACCGACAGAAGTGCATAACACACAACTTTGTGGCCGAAAACTGGAAACCGTGGGCTAGCCTCCATGACTGCACCTTTTGGATGGCTCCTTGCAGGTGCCGCTCAGCAACACCAGTACTGGTGGAGCAGTATGAAATGCAGAAGTCGTCTGCATATAGAGAAGGTGAGACGGAGGGCCCGACAGCTGCTGCTAGACCATTAATGGCCACTAAAAATACAGAGACACTCAATACAGAGCACGGCAGGACCCCATTCTTCTGGCTGTGAGGAGGTAACTATGGGAGGCACCAACTTTGACACAGAAAATATGAAGCTATAGGAAATTCTGGATAAAAATCGGGATTGAGCCTCGGAGACTCCACTCATATAATGTGGCAAGGATGTGATGATGCCAGGTCGTGTCATAAGCTTTTCATAAATAAAAAAAATGGCAACCAAGTGTTGGCATCTGGAAAAGGCTGTTTGGATGTCAGACTCTAGGGACACAAGATTATCAGTGGTAGAGCGACCCTGGCGGAAGCCGCCCTGACATGGAGCCAGTAGACCACATGACTCTAGGACCCAATCCAACCGCCGACACACCATAAGTTCCAGCAGTTTACAAACAACGTTGGTGAGGCTGATGGGCCGATAGATATCCACATTAAGTGGGTTTTTACCGAGTCTAAGCACCAGAATGATGGTGCTCACCCACCACTGCGATGGAAACATGCCATTGCAGCAGATCCAGTTGAAAATGATGAGATGTTGCTTGCAGTCAGATGAGAGATGTTTAATCATCTGACTGTTGATCTGATCTGGCCCAGGAGCTGTGTCTGGGCAGGCACTGAGGAGCTCCCACTCCGTAAATGGGGCGTTATAGGATTCACTGTGGCGTGTAGTAAATGAGACGACTTTCCCTTCCAGCCGCCATTTGAGAGAGCGAAAGGTAGGGGTGGGGGGGGGGGGGGTGGGGGGGGGGTTATTTCTCTGACGCAGAGGCTCACGCATAGTGCTCAGAATCACGTTTGGATTAGTAGCCCTTTATGTTAATCCCGGGAACACCTGCTGGGGTCTGGTACCTGAAAAGACGTTTAATCTTTGCCCAGACTTGGGAAGGTGACATATGGCACCCAATGGTCGAGACATATCTCTCCCAACACTCCTACTTCTGTCATTTGATAAGATGGTGAACATGAGCACGGAGCTGTTTAAAGTCTATGAGGTGCTGCGGGAAAGGGTGCTGCTTATGCCACTGTAGAGCTCTCCAATGCCCCTTAATTGTTTCAGCAACTTCCAGTGACCACCAAGGGGCTGTCTGTCGCCAGGGCACCCTAAAGAGCGAGGGATCATGTTTTCTGCTGCAGGAACGATTGGTGTCAGGGAGGGTGAGGGATAGTAGGGTAGGGTGGAGGACAGTGCAGTGCTGCTGGGGAGCGTGCTCGGTCGAGGTGGAGAGACGTTAGGGCAACTATGTGCAGTCAGGAGGTTAGATAGGGAGCAGAGGTGAGGTGGGGAGGGGTGGAAAAGGAGAGAGGTAAAAAGACTGGGTGCATTGGTGGAATAGAGGGTTGTTTAGTGCTGGAATTGGAACAGGGAAGGGGCTAGAGGGGCGAGGAGAATGATTAATGATGGTTAAGGCCAAGATGGTTATGGAAACACAGGATATATTGCAGGGTGAGCTCCGACCTACACATTCTGAAAAGCTGGTGGGCAGTATCCATATGGCACAGACTGTGAAGCATTCATTGAAATGAAGAAAGTGATGAGTGGCGTGCTCAGTATCGAGGTGGTCCAGTTTTTTCTTGGCAACAGTTTGTTAGTGGCAACAGTTTGTTAGTGGCCACTTATGCAGACAGAAAGCTTGTTGGTTGTCATGCCCACATAGAAAGCAGCATGGTCATTGCAGCTCAGCTTGTAGACCACACGACTCATTTCATCGGTAGCCCTGCCTTTGACGGGTTATGTGATGTTTGTGACCTGACTAGAATAGGTAGTGATGGGAAGATATACGGGAAAGGTATTGCATCTAGCTCTATTACAGGGGCAATGTGCCAAGAGGTAAGGAGTTGGGGAGTTGGGATTGGGGCTGTGTGGGGATGGAAGAGTATATTGTGTAGGTTCGATAGACGGCAGAATACCACTGTGGGAGGGGTGGGAAAGATAGTGGTCACGACATTTCTCATTTTGGGGCATGACGAGAGGTAGTAAAAACCCTGACAGAGAATGTAATTATCCATCTCTGTGTAGTACTGAGAGGTGGCATAACCCTCGATCCAGATCACAAAGATGTCTTCAATGAATCTGAACCAGATGAGTGGTTTAGGATTCTGGGTGTTTAGGAAGGATTCCATTTAGAATTAAGAGTTTCATATTCATTACCAATGTTCATATGGTGTGTATAAATCAGTAGCATGTCTTATAGCATCTACAGCTTCAACCTGGAGATTAAATTTTGTTGCAAGTTGTTTACAGAGACCTCCTACCCCATCATAAGCACTTTTTCCATGACCTATTGCTGAAAATATACATTTTTGTCTTAATTCCTATACTCAGGGTGTATACGTGGCCGAGGAAAAAAAATTCCCCGATTTCCCGGTTAAAAATACACTTTCTCCCGGATGAAAATACATTTTTTCCATGGTAAGTAACAGTATAATTTTCCTCGGAACTGTTAAACTTATCAGTCCTTTCAATGATAGTGGTTTTATACACCGGCGTAGAATTTCCCAGCACTTTAGAAAACGAAACTCAGGCGAAAAAACACGTTTTGGAAAGATGTCTGATGTGCAGTAACATGTACACTGCATATTTTCGTATTACAAAAGTATAAATTTGAATTCCACCAAACACCAGATGTTACTTTCCGAAACATTGAAATCAAGATTGCGATGCGCTTTTGTAAGCCAGTCGTAGCTCGTGTCATGCGATCTCGCCAGCCAATGACAGCGAATATTCAGAGGATAGGACATGTGATGTAGTCAGCCAATAGCAACATCACTGTTACTAAGCGCGAACACACAAATAGAAAAAGGTAATGGTTTAAATTAATATACATAGTATTGCTACAAGAAAAGCAAAGCTTTCGCATATAATATTGGTCGCTAAGGTTAATAAGCTGCAAGAGAAGCTATACTGTCACACAAAGTTGATCTTTTTTGCGCGAGCTACACTTTCAGATAGATCACACAAATGTGCCAGTAAAATTTTAACAACGACATAAATGTCTGATCTTATGGGCTCGAAAATATTCTAAATGGTCATCCTCAAAGATCTGATTTTTGAATGAGAGTTGAACACTCTGTGATTTTAGAAATTCATCGGACATTCGAGCACAGAGTTCATCTTGCGAAATAGGAAATTTACTTTGAAAGTAACGCTTTTCATATAACTATTCAGAATATTTTCCCGCGACCTGTTAGAAATAGGTTCGTTTCAGCAGTTGCCAGAGAGTGCCAGATAACAGGCGTCGCTGCGCTTGCACAGCTACGATGACGCAGGAAGTCCGTACATTCGTACGTATAAAACATTAAAAGCTCTTACATTATGTCATAAAAGAAACAAAACATGGGAATTTTGTGAGCCATAATAAATTCAGCTTAAAGTGCACATTTGTATGTCCAGATTCAGATGTAAATTTTCTTGGAGTATCAGTACTGTATTATCTCATGTTAGGTTCTTTATCATGGCATAACGCCATACGTGCTAGAACATGAAAACGTGAACATGAAATGCAGCGAACAGTTGAAACTAGCAAATAGTGCTGAATTAAACGCTTTGTTTCAAATAAATTGGCTGCAACAAAGCGACAAAAATAACTTCACTGTTCTGCAACGCTTGACTGTCAGAAAGGTGGAAACAAAATACAATCTGAAACTAATAACATATTTTACCCTTCCGTAATTATGTGACTGTATTTTAATTCACTTGACAGCTCCCAGCCAACAGAAATCCATTTTGTTTTCATTTGATGTGAGAGCAATAAACGAAGAGGAAACAGCAAAATCACTTAACGTAAACACTGGTCACTTGGAGACTACCACCTCCCCACTACAACTCAGATTGCTCTGTGCATCAGCCCCGGATCTACAATATTTCTGAACCGGGGCAATATTAGATAGTGGCACTCCCCTCCCTCGAGCATTTGAGGTAGCACGCCAAAAATTTAAAAAAATCGACTTTTCAAAGATATCTTCATTTTTTAGCACTCATCATTCTGACAAGTCTGTTACATAAAACGTATATGTTCTAGGGAACGTAATACATGTTATTTGGTCTTAAGTGTGCCAAAGTGCAGTGCCACGCCTCTTCACTCAGCATTCTTCCATCACACGTCTCTGTATTTTGCTCTGTGGAATTCAAACGTGCAATATTTTGTCCTGTGGTGCCTCTCCTGCTCCCAGTCGGCCAGTTTGACATCCTGCCCCTCTTTTAAAGAATCTTGCAATTACTACTGAATGGGATTATTTGTAACTGGCAGAACAAGAGCTCTTCAAAAAATTTGCGGTTTTTACTGCCTGTCAGCTAAGAACTGTTTTGTGTGGCATAAAATTAAAAATAGGATACATAAAACAGATAAAAACAAAAGACAAGCAAGACAGTACACATTTCTTCAATCCTTAAGTACTAGCTTTTTTTCTCTCTAATCTTGACACAGCTTTATATGGCGTACTTTCCTTTCTGGGAAAGAATCTATTACCTCATCAAAGTTCATCAATATTTTGCTACATGAAAAAATGAAATGTCATTGTCTAATACTAGAAACTTTGTTAATACAAATAGTACCCAAAACTGGTGTGGTTTCTTGATCTGATTACGTGTATTTTATCACTGTCTGCTAGATAAAACACAATAAGCCTGGCTAATATTGGACCAATTGTTACACACACCAAATAAACAAGACTGTTTTGGCATAAATGGTCAGTTTCTTAACACGACAGAATATAATTCATGGAGTACCAATATCAAATGCCTATTAGGCCCACTACAAGCAAAAAGGTTTATGTTAGGAAACAGTTTCACATTTCATTCATACTCTCTAGCTTATGAAGCATGATATTGAAAAGTAGTACTACGAAGTTTTTATATACATTTTGAATCGTCATATTCTTCTGTATTTTCTGTGAGTCGCCTTTTCTTCTCCTTCCTCATTCTAACGGACAACCTTGTCATCACTAACTCTGTAACTATTCCTGCCAGTGTCAAAACTTATTCTCTGGTTAACTTCACTAACTCTGTCACAGTCACCGGTTTAGTTATCCCACATTTATTCTCCAGTTAGGCGTTATTACGTGTTTGTACAACATGTCTACCACGCGACTCCCAGAATAGAACTTTAGCGGCTGTTATCTGGGGACTGTATAACTGGCCCTTAGTAGTGTAGCAGTCTAGCCAAAAATTTTCTGTCAAAATTTCATTTCCTTGGATACCCGGAGAAGACAATACATAATCTTTGTTGCCTGTTATTTCTGTTAGTCATTTATTTCCACTCTGGTAGTCTGAATCTATGGAATTCGCTAGTAATTATAATAATCATGATCATTTGCAAACCCACTCAACCACATAAACAGTGATTGCCATTTAACCGTTCGGCTGTATTCACTCAGCTCGTATAGCCCTGTCCTCTTTTGTCTGGAGGTAAGTTTATTTGTAGATGCGACGGGGATTCCCGTGGGAGACACATCATGTACACTATGCACACATTCAAAAATCAAGTTACGATTCATTCAGAAATCAACTTAGAATTTGATCAAAAATGTTAAAAAACCAACAGAGATGCGTTAAAAATCATACGAGTAATCGATAGACCAACGTGCGCTGGATGCTAGGCGCTTTGTGAAACAAGGTATTTTTCCACAATAATATGAATTTGCCTCCCCCCCTCCCCCCAACTTGAAACTGCCACCCAGGGTAGATACCCCGTTTGCCCTCGCCCCATAGCCCTAGTTCCAGGCCTTTAGCGCATACGTGAATTTGGCAGCTTAGGCGCAGCAGTAAAATTTTTCCGGATAGCATCTGGCTGCTTGCTGCTATTGCTTATACAACTAACTGTCACACTTCTGTAACCAGAAGCGAGAGAAGGTACTTCTCATACACGACTCAACTGCACATGTGCATAAGCTCTCTCGCAACCGCTCGAACAAATCGAAGGTAAACAGTTGTGACGTCACGCTCAACGGAGGCAATTTGTTGTTATTAAACATTGCATAGTCTTCCTAAAGCCTTTGACACATCTTGTTGTTGGCAGACACTTGTATAAGGACTGTGTTTTATTGTTGTATATGGTGCATTTCTTTTGCAACTTAAGTTTTATATTCGCTTTTTTCTCTCGTTCGTGTTTTATTGCTGCAGTATTATTCTACAGTAGCAAGATGCAGTAATATTCTTCATTAGAGTATTGTTTCTTACTAATCTAAGTTACAAAAATTTAACTGAAAACTAAAACAATAAAAACTTCCCAGAGTTCTAAAAAATTCCCAAGTTTTTCCCGGTTTTCTCCCAGATGAAAAAATTCCCAGGTTTTTCCCGGATCTCCCGGTTGTCCCGGGTCGTATACACCCTGTGTACTGCAGTGCTGATGGAGCTCATAAAGCTGAAAGTGGTTTTTATAACGAGATGCTGCACCATCAGTGACATATATATCTTTAAAAAGTGCCTCCAAATGCTATGTCATCAACTACGATGCTGACAGCGTAACACACATTAGCATTGTCATGAATGAGATCATCACTGACATCAGCAAAACAGTGTGATGTTCCAAGAAAGTGAGCAACACATGTGAATATTGATACCTGTGATGCGTGCCAGTCGTAACTTTGAATTTTGTTCTGCAAAGCAATAGACCAGTTCTCAGGAAAATGAAGAACTAATGTGCATCTACATCTACATCTACATTTATACTCCGCAAGCCACCCAACGGTGTGTGGCGGAGGGCACTTTACGTGCCACTGTCATTATCTCCCTTTCCTGTTCCAGTCGCGTATGGTTCGCGGGAAGAACGACTGTCTGAAAGCCTCTGTGCGCGCTCTAATCTCTCTAATTTTACATTCGTGATCTCCTCGGGAGGTATAAGTAGGGGGAAGCAATATATTCGATACCTCATCCAGAAACGCACCCTCTCGAAACCTGGCGAGCAAGCTACACCGCGATGCAGAGCGCCTCTCTTGCAGAGTCTGCCACTTGAGTTTGTTAAACATCTCCGTAACGCTATCACGGTTACCAAATAACCCTGTGACGAAACGCGCCGCTCTTCTTTGGATCTTCTCTATCTCCTCCGTCAACCCGATCTGGTACGGATCCCACACTGACGAGCAATACTCAAGTATAGGTCGAACGAGTGTTTTGTAAGCCACCTCCTTTGTTGATGGACTACATTTTCTAAGGACTCTCCCAATGAATCTCAACCTGGTACCCGCCTTACCAACAATTAATTTTATATGATCATTCCACTTCAAATCGTTCCGCACGCATACTCCCAGATATTTTACAGAAGTAACTGCTACCAGTGTTTGTTCCGCTATCATATAATCATACAATAAAGGATCCTTCTTTCTATGTATTCGCAATACATTACATTTGTCTATGTTAAGGGTCAGTTGCCACTCCCTGCACCAAGTGCCTATCCGCTGCAGATCTTCCTGCATTTCGCTACAATTTTCTAATGCTGCAACTTCTCTGTATACTACAGCATCATCCGCGAAAAGCCGCATGGAACTTCCGACACTATCTACTAGGTCATTTATATATATTGTGAAAAGCAATGGTCCCATAACACTCCCCTGTGGCACGCCAGAGGTTACTTTAACGTCAGTCAGTATTCTGGGATGCAGCAGATTTTACTTCTGCTATGGCCTGTCTCTGAATCCTCCAGATATGATGGTAAGCTATTCCTTTCATGACCCAATGCCTAACCTCTGCAGCAAACTTCGCTGAGTCTGCTGTCTTCTTCACCAACTCTCCTCCCTCCCACAATGCATAGGTTATGTCATCATCAGTATCCTTAAGGTGCAATGCTTCAACAGTCATCACTTCAGCAAGGACACACTGCACACTCTTGCAATCAACATTTATCTTGCAGCTCTTTACATGTGAACAGAAGCATCAGGTCCATCTCTGAGCGCACTTCTTTCCTGTAATACTGCTTATGGCGAAACAAACAAGTCTCCTTGTATTCTGAAAATTTAGACAATTTTATAACAACATTATGAAAAGGATAGTTGCTAGTAAACATACATAGGAGATATTGAGTCGGAGATAGACACAACAAAAACCTGTAGAAAGTTAGCTTTCGGCCAACAGGGCCTTTGTCAAAAATACACACACACACACACACACACACACACACACACACACACACACACACACACGAGCACGCAAGTCCCATAAACATGACCACAGTCTCTGGCAGCTGAAGTCAGAACAACTATTCTTTTCATAATATTGTTATATTCCATACTAAACATTTTATATCTATATACATACATGAATATAATCTCTGCCCAAACTCTTTGCCTTTACAAATGTCTGCTTGTGTCTGTGTATATGCGGATGGATATGTGTGTGTGTGCGCGCGAGTGTATACCTGTCCTTTTTCCCCCCTAAGGTAAGTCTTTCTGCTCCCGGGATTGGAATGACTCCTTACCCTCTCCCTTAAAACCCATATCCTTTTGTCTTTCCTTCTCCTTCCCTCTTTCCTGACGAGGCAACCGTTGGTTGCGAAAGCTAGAATTTTGTGTGTATGTTTGTGTTTGTTTGTGTGTCTATCGACCTGCCAGCGCTTTTGTTTGGTAAGTCTCATCATCTTTCTTTTTAAATATACATACATGAATAATTTATTACCACTACGCCAGACTCGTCATCTGGCCGTAGATACTTAGTGCTACCCATGCCAACCAAGCCAAGGCAGATCACTCATTTCACTGTGTTCACTAGCTGAAAAAGTGATTTTGTGATAAACTGGTAGGTGATGTAATTTTTGTTTGGTTTCTACTGCATCAAAATTGTACTAGTATCAACTATTATTTTACAAACAATTTGGCTATTATGAACTTGAGTAATTAGAGAGTGGGGGGGGAGAGAGGGGGGGCAGTAGTGGGGGGGGGGGGGGGGGGGGGAGGCAGAGAGGAATGTATCAATGAAATATATTGTAGTATTGTAAAAGTTCTTACATTACCAGACAAATTTCCAGAATAACTAACCTGCCATCAATGACAACAACAGTGTCACCTCTTTCAACAGTCATCTTTTCTGGTTCCTCAAATTTCTGCAATGCTTTCATGACTGCTGGAAATGACCCAAGGAGATATTCTTTGGATGCAAGAAATGTTGGTCGGTCTGAAGGAACAGCAGCCCAGCACTGGAAACACAAATGTGTTGCTCAATAAATGTGCTACTTGTACCCAAAAATACTTTAGTTCCACATGCATACTGAAGTGCATGGCAGGGGTAGTTAGCATGAAGGAAGTCAGGATTTCTTCCTGTTCCAGTCAGATATGCAGAGAGGGGAGGAATGCCTCTGTGCATGCTCTAATTAATCTAATTTTGTTTTTGTGCTCCTACAGGAATGAAACATAGGGGTCTGAATAATATCTCTAGATTCTTCACTTAACACTCATTCTTCAAATTTATTATGTAGTACACAGTAATGTAATTAACAAAATAAATGTGAGCAGGGGACAAACATTAATACATAGAAATTACAAGTATTTTATCTTTTGAACACGTAGAGTTGAACTGCGATGCTACCTTTTTTCTCGACCGCTGCAAAGTCTCTCCCTAAAAAATAAATTATAATGAGAACTAAAACAAATAACCAGTAGATGACCAAAACTGATAGTAGCTCTTAGTTTCTAGTGCAGACAATATTGCATCAGATGATATTATGGATTGCAGCAAGTAACTTGCACTTTGCAGTCATTTATGTTTTTGAAGTTGCATATCCAGAACTACTGAAAACTCTTCAATTTCCAGAATATACATAATCTACATATATACTCTGCAATCCCTCATATGGTACACAGCAGTGGATACCTCATACAATAGGCTATTTTCCTATGTTAAAAATATGTTTCGGATTGTTGTTATTCTGACTGATTATAACATTTAACCAGCATTTACAGTCAATATTCTCACAAAATATCTGTTATTTTTATGCAATTAAAGCTTAAAAATCATTAAATATCAAGATCTGCTCACGTGATCAAAAATGCTGTGTTGCTGGCTGACGCTCTGGTGACATCAGAGACTAGAAGTAAGACAAAGCTATACATGTGTCACAGGAGCGTCAGCCTAAGTTAAAAGGTTTTTACATACTACGTCTGCAAACAGTTTAACTATTTAGTTATGGAGAATGCAGTTAAAACTTTTAAGTAACAATAGAAATGAATTTGTGAAGTAGAAATGAATTTGTGAACGTTGATAGTAGAAGCCTTGCAAAAACTGATTTTCTTATGCTCCCCTCATTTAGAGCGGCAGCACGTGCAATGACAGACCATCTTTTCCATACTCCCTGCAACATCAGTAAACACGTTCAAAACTAAGGATTTGTAGAATGTTTGCAGATTAGTCCATTTATTGTAACTAGATTATTGACTATCAGTCATGAGCTGCGAACCATAACACAATAAAATTATTCTTGGCAAAACTTAGTGCTGATTTGGTCAGAAGAAGATACTTAGCTGAAAAACGGCATCCAATGTGTGTGTGGTGGCACAATGGGTAGCACATTTGATTATAGTTAAAGAGTTCATATGTTCAAATCCTGGAAGGGTCACATATTTTTAAAGTTTTACACAAAATATAAAACCAGGGTTAGCAAGAACTGATTGTAGCAGTTATTTCAACTGTGGGATATATTGTATATAGCTTCACATCAGTCTTAATGTGAGAAATGGACAGCAGAGGATAAATGCATCTACTTTGCAAACAGTTCACTTTTTTGGAAAGCATTGCTGGTAGTGAAGAGTCATTACAATACAACAGTACAACGAGGTGTTGGACAATGAGATTATAAGGAGAGAGAAAAAGTGTGTACAACGTGCAGATGGCACAAACATAAGAGCTGTAACTAATGTTAGTGTCTGAAGCAGACTTACTTCATCTTTATGTAAGATGATAAAACTGCAAACGTTTGGATCCTAGCTGGGCAGTACGAAGATAAAAACAATGTTTCTAATACAGTAAAAAGTATGTGATCACATTAACCAGAAAATATCTTTTTGAACGTGATGTCTGAACAGTTACTGCAAATGTAAACACATGTAAACAGCAAGAAAAACACAGTAATGTTCTGTTCCTGATCAGTGTAGTGAAATTTTGTAATTTTGATGATGTTTTCATATGAGAGGACTGTTGAGCCATTTCACAAATAAGTTAAAGCATTATTTTGGGTTAGATTCGAACCAGGTATCTATGGACATTATCTTGTAAAATTTAACGGTCTACCCCTCTAACAACTGAGCTACTGAATAACTGATGCGTAGTTGGGCAAAACGTCAATTTTCACTAGGAGTTTAATTTTGTTGACTGATGCTATCCTCCGTTGCTACAGTGGGAGAGCGTATCTCAGAGGTAAATTAATGTTACTTCACAGTGCAACACATTTTTAATTATGTTAGTCAACTTGTGCGTCGTCGTCATGGCAATCTGACTGTACAGTGCAACCACATTTTACACATCATATAATTCTCTGGAACACTCAAAAACAACTTTTCAGTAGGTGTTATAGATGTAATTGTACAATACGGTACTGCACACCATTTGTAACCATTTTCCAAAACGTAAATTCCAAAACAAGACATCGCTGTTTGTTTTGTTTTGCTTTAGGGCACAAAAAACAACTGGGGTCAAAGACATCACTGTGAATTAGCATTATGACAGTAGGAGCAGTGAGCTAGCCAGTAACATCACAGATATCACAACTCGAATGGAGTGTTTCAACAAACTTTCAAATTATTTGAATTTCACTCCCTTTATAGAAGAATACTGAAAGTCAAGTGGAAAAAGGCATGTTAGGAGCATAAAATGACAAAATTAATCATTGAAGACAATTTCCATCAAACATCCTATACCAGTCATTTCCCTTCCTACTCTACTTGCAATTGGAGTGACTGTCTATTTAATATCCACTTGTATTGCAAGTAGGATGCTAATGACTCTTTGCCACACTGTTGATCGCAAAAACTCTCATAGGCTTTAGGATGGAGTTCCTGACTAAAAGTCATTGTAAAATAACATCGAGGTCCCTAGTCCCTTTCTTTTTACTGACATAGTCGGTATGGTCTGTTTGCAGTGACATTTTAGGTATGCTGTATATCAAATAAATACCTAGCTGCAATAATATGAAATAGAACAAGTACATCAGATCAGTTGTGGAACAGATGAAAGACCTACTTCAGTTTACTGGGAGAGCTCTGGGGACGTGCAGCAGCCCCACAAAGGAAACAGGGTAAATAATGCTCATGTCACCCAGTCACAAGTACTGCTCCGGTGTTCAGGATCCTCAACCGACAAGCTTAAAGAAAGACATCACAGCAATTCAGAATGGTGCTAACAGATCAGCAAGGTCAATAAGACAGTATGTTAGAAATGCTTTGTGACCTAAAATCAAAATTCTTGGAAGGAAGACAAAATTCTTTGTCATTATTGGAAAACGTATGAGAACCAGCATTTTTGACAACTGGTCCTACAGTAATACTGCCTACAACTTGCATCTCACACAAGAGCTAAATGAGAGAAATTAAATGAGAGGTATACAAGGAATCTTTTTTTCCTCACCACATTTGTGAATGGAACAGGAAAGAAAACTACTAGCAATTGCACAAAGCACCCTTGGCCTTACACTGTGCAGTTGCTTGTAGAATACAGATGTACCTGTCCTCTGCCTATCGCATTGTCATATAATGTTCCACTATGTGATAATCACTAAATTCTTTAATTATTGCCAAGTGCCACATGACTGCAACAGATAACATCTGGAATTTTATTTCAATCAGTCCATTTGCTTTTGGTTTAAATTTAGTGACAGTTTAGCAACAAGATTTAAATGGACAAATGATCAGTACACGCACATACTTTTTTTTTTTAATTAATTTTTAAATATTCTGCATTCAAGTTTCATATGTGTATCTCAAGTACCCTTTGCTTATAATCAATTTAGGTTCAAAACTATGTTTCAGTGCAGCAGACCACGAAACACTGATACGTGGAGAGTTATAGTGCATTTCTTTTTTGCATTGCCATGATATTTTGTTTTGATTTCCTCTGCTGTTGCAGGCAGTACACCCTCTCTTAGAATTCTTTTTCTTCTCCATCAGTAGAATATACATCAGAAGCTGAGCCCAATGATCTGCTCACAGTTCCTGTGATGTAGAACACGAGACACACTGTTGCGCTGTTCCATATTCTGGTAGATGCACTGATTGTAGCAGCTGTTCCACAATGTTCATATGGGTATTTGACAAGGTTAGTGGAGTGCTTCCAAGTGCTCTGTTACGTTGCCATTTTCATTTTATGCACTACATTTTGCAGACTGACCTACCTGTCTACTGCAGGTGCTTTTCTGAGTTTTTGCCACCACGTGCACTCGCTGCCTGGACTCGGACCAGACTCCAGGCAGTGAGTACACGTGACAGCAAAAACTCACAAAAGCACCTGAGGAAGACAAGTAGGTCAGTCTGACAATTTCACAGAGCACTCAGAAGTACACCATTAATCAATCACACTCAGAAAAATGGGGAGACCACCTCTGAGGGCATTTTCCTTTTCGGGTCTATGAGTTTGTGGTACAAAATGCAGGTACTGAATATACATATTTCCAGCACGTAAAAAAAGGTTTTTCTGTAGAGTTTCACAGAATAAGACTGTATTGAAAATATAGCTGTGATTTTGTCTTCAAAATCCACAACTCTCACTCTCCCCTGATAGTCTAAAAACACAGGACAGTTTTCTACTTTCTTAGTGTGGCACAATTTTCTTCTGCATTTCAATGTGCTGACTGCGTCAGCCATTCAGAGTTGGAGGTCACTAAAAGAATGTCTTTGTTCTTCTTCCACTTGAGGTGCTCAATGTTATTTCCTGATAAAATATGAAATTCACCTCTGCTGAGCATTTTCTTCGAGATGTTCAGTATAGATATCTGTCCTGATGAAAAATGGTTCACAAATGTTTAGCATCGTCACCTGCAGAAATTTTAGGGAAGTGCAACATAAACCATCCCAAGAAAGCTTATGAACAAAGCTTCAATAAAAGGTTTTAAATAATGACTATAAATATACAACCACCCCCTACATACTGCTGCAATAGGGGTTGTGATGATAAGATTAGAATCATTATTGTGCGCGCACTGTCATTCAATAGAATGGGAAGAAACTGTAAAACTGGGACCTGGATAAAATGACTAAACCAGAGGTTGTACAGAGTTTCAGGGAGACAATAAGGGAACAATTGACAGGAATGGGGGAAAGAAATACAGTAGAAGAAGAATGGGTAGCTTTAAGGTATGAAGTAGTGAAGGCAGCAGAGGATCAAAAAGGTAAAAAGACGAGGGCTAATAGAAATCCTTGGGTAACAGAAAAAATATTGAACTTAATTGAAGAAAGAAGAAAATATAAAAATGCAGTAAATGAAGCACGCAAAAAGGAATAAAAACGTCTCAAAAATGAGATCGACAGAAAGTGCAAAATGGCTAAGCAGGCATGGCTAGAGGACAAATGTAAGGTTAAGAGGCTTATCTCACGAGGGGTAAGATAGATACTGCCTACAGGAAAATTAGAGAGACCTTTGGAGAAAAGAGAACCACTTGCATGAATATCAAGAGCTGAGGTAGAAACCCAGTTCTAAGCAAAGAGGGAAAGCAGAAAGGTGAAAGGAGTACGTAAAGGGCAATGTTCTTGAGGACAATGTTATGGAAATGGAAGAGGATGTAGATGAAGATGAAATGGGAGATATGATACTGCGTGAAGAGTTTGACAGAGCACTGAAAAACCTAAGTCGAAACGAGGCCCCAGGAGTAGACAACATTCCATTAGAACTACTGACAGCTTTTGACAATGTTGACTGGAATGCTCTCTTTCAAATTCTAAAGATGGCAGGGGTAAAATATAGGGAGCAAAAGGCTATTTACAATTTGTACAGAAACCAGATGGCAGTTGTAAGAGTCGAGGGACATGAAAGGGAAACAGTGGTTGGGAAGGGAGTGAGGCAGGGTTGTAGCCTCTCCCCAATGCGATTCAATCTGCATATTGAGCAAGTAGTAAAGGAAACAAAATAAAAATTCGGAGTAGGTATCAAAATCCATGGAGAAGAAATAAAAACTTTGAGGTTCGCCGATGACACTGTAATTCTGTCAGAGACAGCAAAGAACTTGGAAGAGTAGTTGAATGGAATGGACAGTGTCTTGAAAGGAGGATGTAAGATGAACATCAACAAAAGCAAAACGAGGATAATGAAATGTAGTCGAATTAAGTTGGGTGATGCTGAGGGAATTAGATTAGGAAATGATACGCTTAAAGCAGTAAAGGAGTTTTGCCATTTGGGGAGTAAAATAACTGATGATGGTCGAAGTAGAGAGGATATAAAATGTAGACTGGCAATGGCAAGGAAAGTGTTCTGAAGAAGAGAAATTTGTTAACAGCGAGTACAGATTTAAGTGTCAGGAAGTCGTTTCTGAAAGTATTTGTATGGAGTGTAGCCATGTATGGAAGTTAAACATGGACGATAAATAGTTTGGACAAGAAGAGAATAGAAGCTTTTGAAATGTGGTGCTACAGAAGAATGCTGAAGATTAAATGGGTAGATCATATAACTAATGAGGAGGTATTGAATAGAACTGGGGAGAAGAGGAGTTTGTGGCACAACTTGACTAGAAGAAGGGATCGGTTGGTAGGACATGTTCTGAGGCATCAAGGGATCACCAATTTAGTATTGGAAGGCAGCGTGGAGGGTAAAAATCGTAGAGGGAGACCAAGAGATGAATACACTAAGCAGATTCAGAAGGATGTAGGATGCAGTAGGTACTGCGAGATGAAGAAATTTGCACAGGATATAGTAGCATGGAGAGCTGCATCAAATCAGTCTCAGGACTGAAGACCACAACAACAACAACAACAACAACAACAACAAGATATCGGTGGAAAAAGTATCACCTATATATATAAATATTTTCTGCAAAATAATACCGATATTTTATCAACAGCTCTAGTTTACACTGTTGGTGTACTTCCAATAGCTCACTTCCTTTGTAGTTTGCATTTAGCAAGCTTGCAAACTCCAGCACTTCACTTCATTTCACTATAAAAAAAATACAAAATAAAAAAAATAAAAACACACACACACACACACACACACACACACACACACACACACACACACAGAGAGAGAGGAAAAAAAGAAACAACTACTACTACTACTACTTTTACTACTACTACTACACTGATCCACAAAATGTTCAAATGTGTGTGAGTTCTTCCTAAGGGACCAAACTGCTCAGGTCGTCAGTCCCTAGGCTTACACACTACTTACACTAACTTATGGTAAGAACAACCCACACGCCCATGCCTGAGGGAGGATTCAAACCTTCGGCGGGAGGCGTCGTGCAATCTGTGACATGGCATCTTAGACCGCGCGGTCACTCTGCGCGGCATTGATCCACATTTGTCTCACAATGTTGATAAATATTATGTACATCAACATTATCCACATCAGCAGCAGAAACAACAACAACAACAACAACAACACGTCGATTATGTGTCCATGGAGTCACTGGCAGCCACCACGAGAGGCGCTAAGTCGCAGCCAGCATGAGAGGCGCCAAGTCCGCGGCTAGCAGAGCGTGCTTCCATAATGTTGCAATTGTGGGCATTGTTTTCCTACCACATGTCACATGCCTGCCAGCAATGCATGACAACACTATTTAGGCTGGCACTCAACCATGAATCGGTAGTTCGACCAACCGTGCACAGGCAGGGTGATGACTCCAGCGACCGACCGAATGGTGTAAATTGCCCTGAAGATGACCACATCGTGGGTTGAAACTGGTTGGCGGCAAAATAAATAATGTGATTGTGACTGTCATTTTGAATAACTGACTATCAGTAAATTAATCGCTGCTTATCTCCATACAACTATGCTGTCTAAAAGAAAAAAAAATTGTTCTAATTCTTTGTGCTATCTCATATGTTTCTTTTTTGTCACCTCTGCATTAGTATGTTGCTTTCTACATACTTTCTGTAATACATCAGTTTTTTTGCATATGTTGGGATTTTGTTGGATAAACAAGTTTTCCAGTTTATTTATGAACATTTCAGCTAAACTGCCTCCAAATCTGTCGCCCATTGTGAATCTGTCCTTTTCATAAAAAAATCTTATTGTTAAATTGTTATGTCCCTATGTGTACAGATTATTGAATGTTGATTCTTATAATAATACTTTAATGTTATGTTATCGTTTTCTGTGTGTTTTTGTGGGTTTTAGTTTCCCTGTATATTTGGCCTTCAACCTATTGAACTTACTGTTGTGACTTTAGTGTTTCTTTCTGTTTATGTAACTGTTCTGATGATCGCAGTAACTCAAAATTTGTGAATTATATTGTTACTGCTGCTGATATTGATAATGTGGTTGTACATAATATTTACCAACATTGTGGGACAAATGTGGTTAGTTCCCAACCATGCACAGGCAGAGATGGGTAATTTGATGGTAAGGCCATTAGGGGGGATCTCATGAGCCAAGCAACAACATAGTAATAGTATGTGGGACTGGGATCTGGATACGGATAAGGAAACTTTTCTGTATTGACGCAGATGGAAGGAGCAAGGATCCACGGTGGTGCAAAAAATGTGAAAAATTATGTAAGAAAGTAGAATTACGTCCGAAAATCCTACCTGCTGATAAATGCTCCACCGCCGTTGTTTTGAACCGCACGGATTACATGGCAGAAGGAGTCCGTCAGCTGTCAGATACTTCCACCTACAAACCATACCACAGTGATCCCATTCCAGTAATCCAGCAGGCCCATCCCAGAACATCTCCCCAGAGTCCATCTTTCTACTTACACCTACCACTCCCTGCAGTCCCACCTTCTACATGCTTCCTAAAGTCCATAAACCCAACCACCCAGGATGCTCCATTGTGACCAGTTACTGTGCCCCCACTGAGAGAATCTCTGCTCTTGTAGACCAACACCTTCAACTTATCACCCGGAACCTATCCTCCTATGTAAAAGATACCAACCATTTCCTCGACCGGCTCTCCACAGTTCCTGTCCCTTTACCACACGGTGTCCTGCTCATCACTACTGATGCCACCTCCCTGTACATTAACATTCCTAATGCCCATGGTCTTACTGCTATCGAACACTATCTTTCCAGACGCCCTATGGATTCCAAACCAACAACCTCCTTCCTAGTCGCCATGACCAACTATATCCTCATCCACAATTAGTTCTCCTTTGACAGTATTATCTACAAACAAATCCGCAGTCCGGCTATGGGCACCCGCATGGCACCATCCTATGCTAACCTATTCATGGGCCATCTAGAGGAGACCTTCCTAAAAACCCAGAATCCTAAACCCCTCACCTGGTTCAGATTCATTGATGACATCTTTGCTATCTGGATTGGAGGTGAGGACACCTTATTCACATTCCCCCAGAACCTCAACAACTCCCCCATTTGCTTTACCTGGTCCTACTCAACCCAACAAGACACCTTCCTAGATGTTGACCTTCACCTCAGAGATGGCTACATCAGCACCTCCATCCATATCAAACCACCAGCAATATCTCCACTTCAACAGCTGCCACCCATTCCATGCCAAGAAATCCCTTTCGTACAGCCTAGCCATCCGTGGTCATCGAATCTGCAGTGATGAGCAGTCCCTATCAAAATGTATCGAGGGACTCGCTGAAGCCTTCACTGACTGTAATTATCCTCCCATCCTTGAACAAAAACAAATCTCCCATGCCTTATCTTTCCAGTCTCCCACCACCTCCCAAAGTCCCACAGTTCTGCCACAGAGGAGCATTCCCTTGTAACTTAGTACCATCTGGGACTGGAGCAACTGAATTACATTCTCCGCCAGGGTTCAAATTATCTCTCGTCGTGCCCTGAAATATAAAACGTCCTGCCCACTATCCTACCCACCCCTCCTACCGTGGTATTCCGCCATCCACCGAACCTACACAATATACCGGGTGATCAAAAAGTCAGTATAAATTTGAAAACTTAATAAACCATGGAATAATGTAGATAGAGCAGTAAAAATTGACACACATGCTTGGAATGATGTGCGGTTGTATTAGGAAAAAAAA
This sequence comes from Schistocerca cancellata, assembly GCF_023864275.1. Lineage (NCBI taxonomy): Eukaryota > Metazoa > Arthropoda > Insecta > Orthoptera > Acrididae > Schistocerca > Schistocerca cancellata. The sequence continues at coordinate 956,715,379 of NC_064628.1, read as the reverse complement.
AAGAAAAGGAAGGGGGGGGGAAAAAAAAAGAGGTTCACAAAATGTCCGACAGATGGCGCTGGACGACAAACCTGCTACAGTGACAGGTGAGAGGTACGCCGATATGTTACAGAATCGCGTCATCCCCAGCGTGGCTGATAAACACCTGCTGGAATGTACGATGTTTATGCAGAATGGCACTCCACCCCATATTACTAGACGCGTGAAAGATCTCTTGCGCGCATCGTTTGGTGATGATCGTGTGCTCAGCCGCCACTTTTGTCATGCTTGGCCTCCCACGTCCCCAGACCTCAGTCCGTGCAATTATTGGCTTTGGGGTTACCTGAAGTCTCAAGTGTATCGTGATCAACTGACATCTCTAGGGATGCTGCAAGACAACATCCAACGCCAATGCCTCACCATAACTCCGGACATGCTTTACAGTACTGTTCTCAAAATTATTCCTCGACTACAGCTATTGAGGAATGATGGTGGACATATTGAGCATTTCCTGTAAAGAACATCATCTTTGCTTTGTCTTACTTTGTTATGCTAATTATTGCTTTTCTGATCAGATGAAGCGCCATCTGTCAGACATTATTTGAACTTTTGTATTTTTTTGGTTCTAATAAAACCCCATGTCACTTCAAGCATGTGTGTTGTCATTTGTACCTCTCTATCTACATTATTTCGTGATTTATTCAGTTTTCAAATTTATACTGACTTTTTGATCACCTGGTACTCGCCCATCCTTACACAACCCCTGCTCCCAATCCCTTACCTCATGGCTGATACCCCTGAAATAGACCTAGATGCAAGACCTGTCCCGTACATCCTCCTACCACCTACTTACTCCAGTCCGGTCAGTAATGTCACCTATCCCATCAAAGGCAGGGCTACCTGTGAAACCAGTCATGTGATTTACAAGCTAAGCTGTAACCACTGTGCTGCATTCTATGTAGGTATGACAACCAACAGGCTGTCTGTCCGCATGAATGGCCACCAACAAACTGTGGCCAAAAAACAAGTGGACCACCCTGTTGCTGAACACGCTGCCAAACCTGATAACCCTAATCTCAATGACTTCTTCACAGCCTGTGCCATATGGACCCTTCCCGCCAACAGCAGCTTTTCTGAATCACGCAGGTGGGAACTTTCCCTGCAATACATCCTACGTTCCTGTAACCCTCCTGGCCTCAAACTTCGTTAGTCACTGTCCTCACCCATCCAGCTCCCTCCCTGTTCCCATTCCAGCACTACACAGCCGTCATTTCACCGCCACACCCAGTCTTAATTTTTTTTTATTTCTTTCTGTTTATTTCTCTCCTTTCCACTATTTACCCCCCTCCCCACATTCTCTCTTGCCCTCTGTCTAAACTGCAACACTTCAATGACCGCCACTCCCACCATACTAACCCTTCCCCCTACCCGCCCCAGCCTCATCCTTACCCCCACCCAGTTGCCACTCCCATCATGCACTGGTGCTGCTGCTCGCAGTGTAGTTTCAGCTCTCTGAGACTGCAGATGTATGTGCAGTGTGCAAGGGGTGTGTGTGTGTGTGTGTGTGTGTGTGTGTGTGTGTGTGTGTGTGTACTGCTGACAAAGGACTTAATGGCCGAAAGCTATGATTGTATGAATCTTTTTGTTGTGCCTATCGCGACTCAGTATCTTTGCTATATGGTGAGTAGCAACTTTCCTAGTCTGGTATTGTAACTAAAAAGGATGGAAGATAAAAAATTAGCATATTTTTGAAGCCAACATAAATACAAAATCCTGTCACTGTCAAAAGTAGAGATGTGCATATTTTACAACCCTGATTAACAGGATTTAATGCTGCCAGTTGACTGAAATGACAAAAGAGATGAACTGAACATTATGAAACAAGTAGCCAGGGCAAATGGGTATAGTGACTACCATGGGGCAAACTTACGTAACAAATTTATGTCAAAAGTACATTATGAGGAAGAGTACGTCCACACAAGAGGAGATTTGTTGTTATGTCATACTATGGTGCACTTTACAATAAAACTGCTCTTTCAGAAGAATAAAGTTAAAATTGCATTTCAGACAATAGGTACAATTGGATTTAGGCTCCAAGAGCCTTAAATTTGGAACCTGGGGCCTTCAGGATTAACTGCCAGGACTGTGAAAGGATTTCTATTAGTCACACTGGGAGGAATTTTACGACTTGCTTCAGAGAATACATGGATAGCCAAAATAAGATGGCATTCAGTACATATTTGGATAAGGAAAAACATGTATCAGAAAATATGTTGGATAACTCTGAAGTGTAGCAAAGAGCAGTGAAAGGACAATTATTAAACCTACAGCATGAAATAGAGATCTTCATACACAGAAAATGGCAACCAGAGTTATTGCTTACTGAACAGAGTCAGTTTAACTCGAGGAAGTTACTAAACCAGTATGAACAGGACCAACAGCCATAGTGGCTCGACACAGAGCTACATGCTCTGGCCAATGGCCTCCTCCTGCTCACATCACTACAGAAAAAACAGAACATTTCAGAGAGGACACGAGGCAGTGCCAGTTGGAGAGACTTCTGAACACGCTGTCGACCATTAAGATTTATAGTTACATAACTTCAGTTACTCAATGTTCACACAAAGCCATGTCTTTTTTTTTTTTTTTTTTTTTTTTTTAATTTGTCATGCTTGGATGTTTTCTATTAGTAGATTGTTCCTCACTTTTTATACATTTAGTTGTATTTGAAATATGGATTTTACTCCTATGTATTGTATTTTATTTTATGTTTTATTGTTAGACACACAGTTCAACAATGTAAGATCATTTTAATTAACAATTATCAATATTCTTGTCCAAGTTAGTGAATTTAAGATGCCGATTAATTATATATCTCAGCATTCCATCCTCCACTGCTTACAGTTCATGTATGTGGATATACAGGATGCACATGAGCCATCACTACCACTTGTTATGTACCTGTGTGTACAGATTAGAGGACACTGATACTTTTGTCAGTTTTAACAGTATGCTGTCCTTTTCTATACGTTCTTACATTTTATCCTTCTTTTATGGATTCTTAGATTTGCTGCATATTTGGCCTTCAATCTAAGGTACTAATTTTTCTGAAATTATTTAATTGGATAAATAAAAAATCTACTTGCCAAGTGGCAGCAGAACACACACATAAAAGTCTGTTGTGATTGGCAAGCTTTCTGAGCCAGCGCCTCCTTCTTCAGGCAGAAGGGCTGAAGGGGAAGGAAGAAGGTGAAGGAAAAGAACTGGGAGCAGCTAGGAAAAGCGGTAGATTTTGGGGAAGTCACCCAGAACTGCAAGTCAGGGGAGACTTACCATAAGGATGAGAATGAAAAGACTCATTAGTGATTTTTCTAATTCTGCACTACAATGCTTTCATGGGCTCAGTCCTATAAGAGGTGGAATTCCTTTGCTTTAAAACTGACATACCCAGCCAATAATCTGGGTGATTAGTGTTTAATATGAATTTGGAACCACAGTGCAACTTAACATTTTCCATATCAACAAATCACTGTGAGAGGTAGAGGAAGTCATAAGTGATGAGAAATCCTAGGACAGTCCAGGGATCGAGATCTTTATCTCTGGATTTGCAGTCTAACACACTCCACTAACATTACTGTTTTCCATAACTACAAACAGGACACACACCAACTCACTGACATGATAAATGTATTAGTTGTCCACCAACTGTTCTCAACACCTCTACCACATCAGCAAATAAACAATGTTTTCAGCCTTCAGTTGCAAGGTAATTTTATTCGTTTACCTAGGTTTCGATTCCAGTAATGGAATCTTCTTCAGAACAACAATGAAATTATTTTGTGAGCCAAACACTGGCCATGTCACAGATTAAAAATTAAAACATTAAAGACGCATAATCATAAGATTATGTCAGTCAAAATTAAAACCATTAGGGCGAACGTAGACGGAGCTGCGCCGGCCATAAATCAGGACCACACGTAAGCGGCTCGAAAACTAGGCGTCGTGAGCCGTTACGTGGCGAGGCTCGGCCGCGGCCAAGCGCATGCGCATGCGCTTACGTGTGGTCCTGATTTATGGCCGGCGCAGCTCCGTCTACGTTCGCCCTAATGGTTTTAATTTTGACTGACATACTCTTATGATTATGCGTCTTTAATGTTTTAATTTTTAATCTGTGACATGGCCAGTGTTTGGCTCACAAAATAATTTCATTGTTGTTCTGAAGAAGATTCCATTACTGGAATCGAAACCTAGGTAAACGAATAAAATTACCTTGCAACTGAAGGCTGAAAACATTGTTTATTTGCTGTACATTTCACAGTTGCTGACACGCTGCAATATGTTAAAGATTTCTACCACATCAGCCTTCAATTCATTTCCCACAAACAACAAGCATGATCCTTGGCATAATCACACCCATCACAAATTGCCTATCCCATTGCCTCAAATTAGAAATGAATTTCAGCACACTAGCTATCTTCTGTCCCCAACATTATTTTTAAGTAAACATAGAAACTGCATACGTTACCAACAAAACCAATAGAAGTAATGGAATGTGCAGTCTTTCACGAAACACACAGTGTATGACTGCTTAAAATCTGGAACTTTCTGTAGCATATAGCACACCTGTAGAGTTAAGGAAGGAACTAAGTTTGTATTTGATGTCCCACTGACATCGTGATCATTAGAGACAGAATACGAGCTCAGATTGTGTTAAGAATGGGGGAAAAAAATCACCTGTGCCTTGTCAAAGGAATCATCCTGGCATTTGCCTGGAGTGATTTAGAGAAATAACGGAAAACTTACATCTGGATGGCCAGATGGGGATTTGAGTTTTTCTCCTCCTGAATGCAAGTTGGTTGGTTGGTTGGTTGGTTGGTTGGTTGGAGAAGGGACCAAACTACGCAGTCATCAGTCCCACCGACCTGAGATTAACTAAAACCGATAAAATCCCACATTCATAAAATGATAAACTATTGACAGGGAAGGAAGGAAAAGGACAGAAGACGAGGTGAGGGAAAGAAAGTGACTAATGACAGGGGCATGAAGGAAGAAGCACAGGAGACAAGGGAGATGCTCAGGACATAGCAGACCCCATGAGGAAAGGAGTGGAAAGGCAGAGAGCTGGGGTGAACCACCAACCCCAGTTGAAGCCAATCCAGTCGGGGTGAAGGGGGGAGCATGAAAGCCTACCATCCCCTCCACTCACCGATAAGGTCGTAGGCCCCTCCCTTAAATAAAGTGATAAAAACCCCATCACGAATAAAATGTAAAACGAGATCCGCCACTGAGGCATCGTCAGCCAACACCAGGGGTAGCGATTCCGTCATAGGGTGGCCAAGTTGGGGCAGTCCAATAAGATGCGAGCCGCAGACAACATCGATCCACGACGACAGAGAGGGGGGTCCTCACGACGGAGGAGATAACCGTGAGACAAAAAAGTATGGCCGATGCAGAGCCAGCAGAGAACGACAGAGGACCGCCATGGAGTTGTAGAATCCTTAATTGCCCTGAGCTTGTTCGGCGAAGAAAGAGTGCTCCATTCTGCATCCCAAAGGCCCAAAACCTGACGACGTAATGCCGAGCGAAGGTCTATTTCTGGAATGCCAATAGTGAGAGATGGCCTGGTAGTAGCTAATTTAGCCCGTCGATTGGCAAGTTCATTCCCACGAATCCCAACATGGCATGAGGTCCAAATGAAAACCACCGAGCATCCTCATTGAGCAAGGAGAGAAAGGGAGTCCTGGATAGCGATGACTAAAGGGTGGCGAGGGAAGCACTGGCCGATAGCGTGCAAACCGCTCAATGAGACACTACAGATAGTGAAGGATAGTCCTGAGCAGGAGCAGATATGGTCCAAAGTGCGCAAGATGGCTACCAATTCTGCAGTAAAAACATTACATCCATCTGGCAAGGAGCGAAGTTCCGTGCGTCGTGCATAGGTGTAAGCAAAACCAGTGCGGCCAGCAACTATGGAGCCATCAGTATAGATCACTTCTGAACCCTGACAGGAACTGAAGAGACAGGAGAACTGATGGTGAAGAGCAATCGGAGGGACAGAATCCTTTGAATCAATTGAGAGATCAAGACAGAGTTACGGCCAAGAGATGCGCCATGGAGGGGTACGTGTGTGAGCGGAGAAGAGAGGTGGTAAAGGCAATTGCTGGAGCTCAGAAGAGAGTGGCTGAATGCGGACAGCCATGGTAAGCCCACATCGTGGCCGCCGCTGTGGCAGGGCGATCTCCGTGTCTGGATAAAGGAGACCATAATTAGGGTGCTTTGTGGTGCAGCGAATGCAGAGCGCATAAGATATCAGCTGTTGCTGGTGCAAAACTCACAGTGGCGGAATACCCGTCTCTGTGAGAAGGCTAAGTACGGGGCTAGTCCGGACAGCACCAGTTGTAAGTTGGACCCCACAGTGGTGGATGGGGTCTAGTATCTGCACAGTGTCGAAGGTGACGCAGAACTATAGACAGGACTTCCATAGTCTAAACAAAACTGGATCAACACTCGACACAGTCGCAGGAGAACAGAGTGGTCTGCACCCCAGGTGGTATTACAGAGACACCTAAGAACACTGAGATGGGACCAGCACGGCCTCTTCAGCTGGCAAAGGTGAGGGAGCCGTGTCAACCGGGCATCGAAGACCAGACCCAAAAAGCTATGCGTGTGCACCACCTTGAGGGGCTGGCCATAGAGGAATAGTTCCGGATGGGGATGGACTGTACGGCGACGGTAGAAATGCATGACACAAGTCTTGGCTGCCGAGAACTGAGAGCCATGGGAGAGAGCCCATGAGTGGGACCGACAGATTGCCCCTATAAATGGCATTCTACAGTGCCCATTATGGAGGAGGCGAGGTAGGTACAAAAATCGTTAGCATACAAAGAGTGGGACACTGTCGGCCCAACAGCTGTCACTAGACCATTAATGGCTGTGAGAAAGAGAGGGAGGCTCAGCACGGAACCCTGTGGAACCCCATTTTCTTGCCGATGGGGAGAGCTGTAGGAGGAGCCAACCTGGACCCGAAAAGAACAACAAGAAAGAAAATTACGGATAAAAATGGGCAGAGCGCCATGAAGGCCCCATTCATGTGGTGAGGATGTGGTGTCATAGGCTTTATGCAGATCAAAGAAGACTGCAAGGAGGTGCAAAAGCCGACCGGATAGCAGACTCTAGGTGCACCAATTTATCCACCGTAGAGCGGCCACAGCGAAAATCACTTTGAGACGATGACAAATGGTTGCAGAATTCCAGGATCCAAAACAGCTGCCAACTCACCATGCGTTGAAGGAGCTTGCAGAGGGTGTTAGTAAGGCTAATTGGATGGTAGCTATCCAACTGAAGAGGCGGCTTCCCTGGCTTCAACACCGGAACAACAATGCTTTCCTGCCACTGGGTAGGAGATACTCCCTCACCCCACAGACAGTTAAAGAGGGTCAATATACGACAGTGGCCAGCCACCGATAAGTGTTGGAGCATTTGGTTATGTATCCGATCCGGTCCAGGAGCCGGGTCAGGACAAAGGGCGAGGGTGCTGGCAAATTCCCACTCACTAACTGGGGCATTATATGGCTCTGAGCAGCGAGAAACAAAAGACAAAAGCAGTCATTGTGAACGCTCTTTCAGGAGAAGGAATGTGGGCGGATACTGAGCCGATGCCGAAGCTTGAGCAAAGTGTTGAGCGAAATTTTCTACCACAAAGTCTGGATTGGTAACGACAACACCATGTACAGAAATTCCCGCAACCCCGGTGGGAGAACAATGGCCAAAAATTCACCGGAGTTTCGCCCAGACTTGTGAAGAAGGGGTGTGGGGTCCTATGGAAGCTACACATAGTTCCCAGCAAATTCGTTTCTGAAATTTGATTAGGTAGCAGGCCCGGGCATAGAGTCGTTTAAAGACCAGAAGAAGAGCAGTAGAAGGGTGCCGCTTGAAGTGTTGAAGAGCAAGGCAGTCTCTTATGGCCGCAGCAATTTCTGGAGTCCACCAAAGGGTGGGGGGGAACCTGAAGTAGAATGGATTGCTGAAACAACTGCTGAAAGGATGGGGGCAGTCAATGTCTGAGTAGATTCATCAACACTGTTGTGTGGCAATACAGGGGGGATGGGAGCAGAGGAGAAGACATCCCTATCAGCCTTAGATAGGGCCCACCTGGAAGGGTGATGGAGTGAGAGACACTGAAGGAGGGTCAAAACAACTGGGTAATAGTCACTGTCACGTAAGTCATCATAGACGCCCCACTCAATGGAGGGAAGAAGGTCGGGACTGCAGATGGAGAGGTCTTTTCCATACTACTGTTAAAACAGATCACAATCATTCACATTCATACAGATTTTCTGTCTTAAAACTGAATTCTAACACGGTGTTTTATATCCGCTGTGAAGTCAGCAATAATGGTGTTGGTTTTCACTTTCTTGTAACTCAGTGGCTTATACTGTCAAGCAATGTGTTTTGTGTACACAAATATAGCAACAAATCAACTCATATCTAGTTAGTTCAGTTCTCAGAAGAAGGCTTTGAAGTCTTACTTCTTTAACGGCACCTTTTCATATTGATAATTAAAAATACGACAATTCGCTGTGGAGGAACATTATAAACTAAGATCATACACACAATCAGCCAAGTAGTCGAGTGTTTCACAACTCGTTTCTTAGTTGTAACATGTTGCACATTACTCAATGAATTTTTATCATGTGGCCTTTCTTCCACTACTTTTAATAGACAAATTCTGGCCTATTAGCTTTTATTCATACTACGAAGAATTCTTCGATTTCACAAGAGGCTAAAATAAAATTTGAAGCATGTGGGCTGATCCATTCAACACTCCTGAAAGTTTTCTTTCTTGACGAGTTCTAAATGACCTGATGAATGAATGATGTCTTTAGATATGTGTGTGAAAGGATGTACCTGGGTACCCAGTGGTATCTGCCTGAAACCTCCATGTTATTCTTTATAGAAAGTGGATGAAAACCGCATGTCCTAACAGTTCCAAAGTAAAACATCATTCTTAATTCTATTATGGGTTTGTTTTTGCCAATTTCTTCTTGTATTTGTTGCTTACTATGATGATAAAGATTAATTTTAAGAAAAAGTTTGAAATTATGTTTATTTTCACATTATCGAGACAAAGAGAGTTAAACAAGGAAGGGATCAGTAGCGCTAAAGCTAGTGGTGTCTCTGTCAGAATTGCCTTCTTGCATTTATTATAGTTTCGTTGTAAATGGTATTTTTTTCTCTCTATTTTGGAAAGAGATTGTTCTACTTTCATCTATTTACCTTATACTCTCAGTGATACATCACTGTTTCATGGAAATGTCAATAACAGTACCATTGTGAGGCTGTAAAGTCATGTCGCACTATATAAATTATAAACTATGAGGCACCACTTTTCAAAGGTTCCATCATAAACCGTACAATTTGTGAGAACATAAATCCAAAAGTATCCTATTTTGTTATTGCAGCACAAGAGACAGAATATCCAGAGCTGCATGTAATTTTTAGTATTGCTACAGTGTCAAGAAAGTGGGTGAAAACAATTAGTATGTACACTAAAATCTATTTATAGTTTGAAGACACTGTACCTGGAGCATCAGGCGATACATTTCTGGGGGGCAGGCATTAGGTTGCGGCAGTCGCTCACCCTCACGGTCTACTTTGCGCAAAATCTGCGCACCATCCAGGCCTGGCCAGGGTTCCTCTCCGAAAGTCAGCATTTCCCACAAAGTCACACCAAACATCCACGTGTCTGCAAAATTAATTACCTGTATATCATATACAACAAAACAAAATTTATCCACTAAATTCTCTTAATTACCCAAAAATATGTATAGTGCAAGTGATTGGTCCTTCCTTGCAACTCAGCAGGCCATCTTTACAGTCAGTAGCACTCTGTTATTTCCTAATATTATTCACAGACGAAAAGGAACTGAATACTTTCTTGCCATCCTCTAGAGCCTTAAAAATAGCATGAAGTTTGGAATGGAACCACAGCTTCGTCGTTACATTAGTACGTTGAATATTGTGGGCTCAAATCCCATAGGGTGCATCAAATACTTTTATTTATCTTTATGCAAATGTTTCATCATTACTTTTACACAATTAAAATTTCTAATCCTTTGCTACATCACTTTAATCACCATATTACTGCCAAAGAATAAATCACCGCAAATTTCATAGTACATTAACACAAATAAATATACATTTTTGAGACTATTGTCTGTGGATAGCCTAGTTTGTCGTAAATCAGCATCTGTGATTTAGTTTCTGTAGCTAATGTTGTAACAACATATTGTGTTACATCTAGTTTTCTGTTAAATTGTAAATTAACCTTATTTTCATGTTTTCTAACAACTATAATTAACCTCACAAAGTTTTAAGAAAATAGTAATTTCTATTGCCTTAATTGAAAACTCAGTCTGTGTTACGGTTCAGTTCTTATAAGGAATTAGTAATTTTTTAGCTCTACAGATTAAAAAATAATCAGCACGCATAGTTCAAGTTGTGTGTTCACTGTCCCATAATACATGGCACGAGCCAAAATACATCCTCCCCTCTGAATGCTGTTCCCTGACATGGAACGAGTTGGTTGACGTTCATAAGCAGCTGGGAATCACCGTGATTATAGTCAAACAATTGGCAGCTGCTGCTAATTGGTGTGTTGGAAGAACTCTTAAGAGCCCTGTGTCTGTGGAACTAGTACTAAAGGTACCTTAAGTACTATCCTCTCCTGTGCATCCTGTTTTCTCTGCAGAAAGTACGTGATGATCCATCACTACTCATCCGCTTGGTTGTGAGTGGCAGCTGAATGGTAGCTCTAGCAATCCTGTATAGGGTGGACAGGGACCAGGCAGGGCTTAGTGTGTTATACCGACCCTTCTAACTGACACGTTCAAAGTGCTCTCTTTCACTGAAACAAACTGAGCCAGTAGGACTCACTTCACCTGTTTTGGGGAAAACGTGTTTTGTCCCATGTCAAGAGAGGGCAAATGCCAAAGGGTAGAGGTCTTTAAATTGTTGGCAGTTCAAATGTGCAACTGAAGTGAAATGGAGGCTAATGTGAAATGGAGATGGCGTACTGAGCTAGTGTATTTGCCACAATATACAAAAAACTCAGTCCCACCGACATAAAAATTGAAGTTGCAGGTGAGATTGTTTTGGCAAGACTCACAAGGAAACCCTTGAATGTGAGCCCTTAATTCATCACCACCATCATCATCATCATCATCATCATCATCGTTTCCCCTCTATCCAACAACTGGTCGGGTTGGGGGTATCAATGGTACTTCACCACTTTACTCGGTCTTTCCACCATTCTTCTTCCAGAATTTGGTTCCATAGCAGGTTTCTCCTCCTTAAACTCATCTATGTTGTATCAATCTATCTTGTTCTCGGTCTTCCTCTTGGCCTCTTGCCCTCAATCTTGAACTCCATCATTCTTCTTGGTATTCTTCCCTCTCCCATCCTCCTCACATGCCCAAACCATTTTAATCAATTATTTTCAATTTTCTCAGTCAACTTCTCCACTCCAATTTCCTTCCTAACATCTTCATTTTTCACTCTGTCTCTCCTTGTCTTCCCTAGCATACTTCTCAGAAACTTCATTTCCCTGGACTGTATCCTACTCTCCTCTCTTCTAGTCATAGTCCAAGTCTCTGAGCCATAAATTAGTATGGGTATGAAGCAAGTCTTGTATAACACCAGCTTGCACCCCAGTGACACTTCCCTTCCCCACACCAAGCCCCTCACACACTGGTAAAATGTACTACTCTGTTGTATTCTTTTGCTAATTTCTGTCTCCAAATGAGCATTCCCCATTAACACACTTCCCAAATATTTAAAGTTGTCCTCTCTTTCAGTATCCCATCCTTAATATGAATTTTTCCCTTGCCCTCTCTATCCCCTCTGGTTACCAACCATGGTATTGCTTTTCTCACACTAAATTTCATTCCATATTTCTCGACCTTATCATTTAGGATGTCTGTCTGTTTTTGTACCTCCTTACTGCTTGTTCCCCACACCACAATATCATCAGCAAGTAGTAACAGCTTCATCCCCCTTCCTCTCTCTCTTTGACTATTTCATCCATCGCCATTATAAATAGCAGTGGTGATATCACACTTCCTTGTCTTAGTCCCGTAACATTCTTAAACCATTCAGTTCTTCCAACTGATGTCTGCCCACAACTAGAGCTTTTTTCATACATTGCCTGGACGACTTCAAGTGTCTGCTTTTCAACTCCCTTTCTCTTCAAGGTTGCCCATACCTTTTCCCTGAGAACACTGTCATATGCTTTCACTAGGTCAAGAAATGTCATCACCAGATCTTTCCCATACTCCCAATGTCTTTCCATCAACTCTCCCATTCTAAAGATTGGGTCCACTGTTGATCTACCATGACGAAAGCCATACTGCTTCTCTTCTAACTGCCCTTCCACTTTTTCTCTCACTCTCCTTTCCAGTATCCTCTCCATTATTTTTGCTACTTGGGATATGAGTGTGATCCCTCAATAGTTGTCACATACTTTCCTCTCACCCTTCTTGAAAACTGGGATTATTATTCCCTTTCCCCATTCTTCAGGTACAAATTTTTGGGTCCAAATGCATCTTATTAGTCTATACAGTCATTGTAGCCCAATTAGTCCAGCTGCCTTTGTCATCTCCGCAGTAATTTCATCTATCCCAGGTGCCTTTCCTGTTTTCATTTTTCTCAGAGCTAGTTCCAATTCTAACATCGCTATATCTTCCTCTTCTTCCAGACCCCTGCCCCCCTGCTGTACTTCTATTCCATTTCCATTGCCGTTCTTCACATTTAGTAATTTATCAAAATACTCTTTCCAGTTTTTTCTTATCTCCTCTGGTTGCATTAATAGCTCTCCGCTTTCCCCTTTCACTACATTTGTGGATGTTTTTTTCCTTCCTCATACTCTTTGTAATTACATATATCATTCTCTTACCACTAGTGACATCTTTCTCCAACTCTCGGATGAATTTCTCACACCTTTTCCTCTTTTCTTCTGCTACCATTTTATTACACTTATTTTTACTATCCTGGAATTTCCTTTTACTTTTAGCTGTTCGGTCTCTGTCCCATTCATATGAGGCTTTCTTCTTTTCTTTTACTGCCTCCTTCACCCTCTCATTCCACCATGGTGTCACCTTTTCCTTTACCCTTCCGGACACACTGCCACAGGTCTTCTCAGTAGAGCTTACAAACACTTCTTTGAACTTACCCCATTCCTCTTCTACATTGCCGTACTTGGTGTTGGGATTTTACGCTTAAGTAACTCCTTAAACTTTTCTTGTACCATGCCATCCTTTAGTTTCCACACTTTTATTTTCCTTTCCCTTTCTTCCTTTATGTCTTTCAATTCATCAAATCTCATCTTTGCCACCACCACTCAATGGTCTCCATCAAAAGCCTCTCCTGGGAGCGTAGCTATATCCGTCAACTGTCTCTGATTTTCTTTTCCATCAGAAAGTAATCGATGACTGTGTTTGTCCGTCTATCATCCCATCCATATCTTGTTATCTTTTGGCTATTCTTTTTGCGGAACCACATGTTGCCCACAATCGGGCCGTTTCTTTAACAGAAATCAAACCAGTTCCTCTCCTTCCTCATTTTTCCTCCCATATCCAAATGGGCCAATTATCACCTCCTTCCTTAGCCTTTATTTGCCTACCTGTGCATTTAGATCACCAATTACTATTAATTCTAAAGTAATTAACAGAATTGTTTGCATAACTATATTTGTTAATTTCATGACTTAAACAGACAATTTGGCTTAACCCTTGTAGTAGAAGAAACTGTTAAAAAGAACCAATTTTTCAATGCATTCAGTTAATCGTTTGAGGTAAGTTTTAATTGTAATTTCTGTAAATTTAACTTCAAACAATGTGCAAGTTCAGTACCTATTATTGTGAGAGTATATAAGGGCCCGGCCGGTGTTTTGTCACAACACAGTCAGTACACGGCCGAGTTTCAGACGAGGAATGTGTGTTGGTTAGAGTGACAACAATGCCTCAACTTAACAGTGTAATAAGTGTTACACAATTAGGCAGGGTGTTAATACAGTGACAGTGTCTGCTCAATACATACCTGATTAATCTTCAAGAACTGTGAACTTTGTGGTTAGGCTTTTACTGTTCATAGATCTTCAACAGTAAACTATTGTAGCAGTATGTGGACGGTTCACCTGCTAACTATTAATGAGGCTTATCGAAAGTTAAACAATAGTGCACTGACCATAAGTGTGTAACATTGGAGGTTGTGAAAAATGAAAGTAAAATACAGTGAAATGCAACTGGCCTCTGTCGGCTACATCATTTAAACTGTGCCTCTGTCGGCTACATCATTTAAAGTAGTCTGTGTTGTACCTCCGCAACCCATTTCTCAGCCAGTGAAGTAATGCAGTACGTCGACACTGAAGACAACAAACGAAGAAATAAATAAAATAGGTGGAACCACTACACACAGCATAGCTGAACTGGTTAGTTGGTTGGTTGGTTGGTTTATAGGGGTTGAAGAGACCAAACAGCAAGGTCATCAGTCCCTTGTTTCAAATGTGGTTAAAAATCGTAAAAGAGCAGTCGTGTCGTCAATGGTAAAAACAAAATGAGGGAAGTCAGCAAGAGAGCAAACCCAAGGCTATGTTAGAGGCAGGAAATATCTCACCTCTGAAGCAGCAGAGGCAAGACCACCTGTCATTTAAAAGCGTTCAACCGCTAGAATGTAGAAGTGCGTAGGCAAAAAGGAGACTAAAAAATTCTAAAAAGTGATAACAACAGAGTAAAAGGGAAAGAAAAGAGGATATTGGCCAGGGAGGGGAGTCGGGAATCTCCAAACACACTTACAGTGGGAGACACCTCAACCCTCACCGCCCTGCCCCAAACCAGAGTGAGATTAAAAACCTCAAAACAGAATAAAAACCACTTTCAAGGAGGAAACTGAGAACCATTTCGACCATCCGGGAATCATCAGCCAACATTAAAGGTCAAGTGCGGGGAAGTATGTACTTAATATGCAGAGCCGAAAGAAGGGGCATTCCACCAAAATGCGGGCTACTGACTGGAAGGCTCCACAACCACAAAGTGGGAGTGGCTCATTGCGCAAAAGAAAACCATGGGTCAGCCTGGTATGGCCGATGTGGAGATGACACAGAGTGGCTGAGGCCTTTCAGGAGAGGCAGGAGGAAGAATGCCACAGGACTGGTGTCACCTTAATTGCACAAAGATTTATTAGACAGGGAGGCAGCCTCCCAAGAGTTGGCCCATGATTGTGCGAAGTGGGATTTGATGTGAAGCTGTAAACCCACTGCAGGAGGGGTTATAGAGAAGGGGGGTAAGTGACTGCTCCCCCAGCCAAACGATCAGCAAGCTCATTACCTTGGATGTCCACATGGCCAGGGACCCAAAGGACATTAACGGAACAAGCAGCACGGTGAAGATCAGCGAGATGGTCATGGATGGCCGAGACCAAGGCATGGCGGGAAAAACAACGGTCAATAGTCAGAAGGCCACTCATTGAGTCCATACATAACAAAACGTGGTTGTGTTGGGACTGTTTAATAAAGGTAAGGGCCTGAGAAACTGCCGTCAATTCCACATTAAACAACCCACATGTAGGTGGCAGGAAATGACACAGAGGACGTGAAGGCATATCCCACACAATCAGCAGATTTAGAGCCATTGGTGTAAAAAGCAACAGCATCCAGAAACTCCCATAAAATTCGGCAGAAAAAACAACGGAACACCATCGGGGGAATGGAATCTTTCGGACCTCGGCAGAGATCCATCCGAATTCGGGGCCGAGGAACTAACCAAGGGGCGGGGGGGGGGGGGGGGGGGGGGGGGGGGGTATGGGTATTGGGGAGGGAGCATGGGAGACAGGACAAAGAAGGAAGCTGAAAATCACAGCGAGGAGACGCAAGGCGGAGCCCAACTGGTAAATCTGCCCGAGGGGGGAATCAGGTGGGTTACGTCCATGGGCTGGGAACAGGATAGAATTAGAAGGATGAGTGGGAGAGGAACAGACAGTGAGTGCATAAGAAACCAGAAGCTGTGACCGCCGAACAGAAAAGGGGTGGGGTGGGGGGGATCCCAGCTTCAACCAGGAGACTATCAACAGGGCTAGTAGCTAGTAGGGAAGGCACCGATGGCCAAACGGATACTACGATGGTGGACTGGATCCAGGAAGTGCAGTGTGGAAGGAGCAGCCAAACCATAAACTTGACAACCATAGTCCACGCGAGACAGCACTAAACCCCGAGAAATGCAGAGAAGGATGGAGCGGTCCACACCTCAAGAGGTGTGGCCAAGGAAGCGAAGAACATTGAGTTTATGGAAACATCCTACCTTCAGAAGTCTGATAGGAAGCAGCCAAGTCAGCTTATTGATGAAAAGAAGACCCAGGAAACGAAACTGTGGGACCACAGGTAATCGTTGTGCATCGAGATAGAGCTCTGGATCAGGGTGGATCGTAGTACGGCGACAGAAGTGTACCACCCGCGATTTTAAAGGAGAGAATTGAAACCCGTGTGAGAGGGTCCATGCAGAGGCACGCCATATAGCTCCCTGGAGCTGCCGCTCTGCAGAGGCCATTGAAGAGGAACTAACCCAAATGCAGAAATCATCCACATACAGAGCAGGGGTGATCAGAGGACTGAAAGAGGCCACAAGACCATCGATAGCAATAAGGAAAAGAAGTACACTGTGGGATGCCATTCTCCTGGGTCTGTGGAGAACTAAAAACAGTACCAACCCGAACCTTGAACAACTGATGGAACAGGAACCAGCAGATAAAAATCGAGAGCGGGCCCCAAAGACCTCACTCACGAATTGTAAGATGTGATGGCGCCAAGCCGTGTTATACGCCATGCGAAGGTTGAAAAATACTGCAACCAAATGGCGGTGCCGGGAAAAAGCCTGCCAACTGTGGATTCCAAGCGAAGTAAATTATCGATCAGAGACTGTCCCTCTCGGAAGCCACACTGGTAAGGGGACAATATATTCCGAGATTCGAGGACCCAATTGAGCCGATGGGCTACCATCCTTTCAAGTAACTTGCAAACAACATTTGTCAGACTAATTGGCCGATAGTTTTCGACAAACAGGGGGTTCTTACCAGGCTTAAGGTCAGGAACCACGATGTTATCCCTCCACTGAGAAGGGAAGTCACCCTGGAGCCAAATACAGTTAAACACCCGGAGAAGATGTTGCTGTTGTGGAGCACTGATGTGTTGAAGCAGTTGATTATGAATGGAGTCTGGGCCAGAGGCCGTATCATGAAAAGAAGAAAGTGTGGAAAGAAGTTCCCATTCAGTAAAAAGTATGTTATAAGATTCTGACTGGCAAGGGGTAAAACATAAGGCAGAAGCTTCGGCCCGCTGTTTCTGGTGAAGGAAAGCAGCCAGATAGGATGCTGATGCTGTTGCAAAATGGGTCGCAAGATGTTCCGCAAGAATCAACAGGTCCGTGCGAAGGCCATCCGGGAGGAGAATGCCCAGGAGGGTAGACTGCCAATGGCAACCTCGGAGAGAGCGAAGTGTAGCCCATACCCATGATATAGGGACAGTAGAACCGAGGGAAGAAACAAAACTTTCCAAGACATCCGTTTGCTCTGCCTGATTAAGTAACGGGCTTTAGCGTGAAGGCGTTTAAAGGTAATAAGGTTGGCAATGGATGGGTTCCTCTTAATGTGTTGTAAAGCTCAACGGCGATCATGGATGGGAATGGCAATGGCCGTACTCCACCACGGGACTTGGCTGCAGTGAAATGGTCCAGATGAGCATGCTACAGCAAGGCTAGCAGTGCGAACAATCATGTCAGACACATCATGTAAGACATCATCAATACAAACTAACGATCTGTGCAGTATATAGAGGTCAATTGGCACGTTGGAAAGACCAACGAGGTAACCTGTCCATTGGGGAGAGGGAAGGGAGCGAGAGAATCAACAGGAAATGGTCACTATCACAAAGGTCGTCGTGTGGCGACCAGTGTAATGAAGGGAGGAGGGAGGGAGAGGAAAGAGAAAGATCAATGGCAGAAAAGGTACCATGACCAGCACTGAAATGGGTAGGGGAGCCATCATTAAGAAGGCACAAGTTGTGGTCTGCAAGAAACTGGTCTATGAGAAGACATCGTCTAGATGGAAATGCACTGCCCCACAAGGGATGACAAGCATTAAAATCCCTGAGAAGGAGGAAGGGAGGAGGAATTTGCTGAAGAAGGGCAGTTAAGGCAGCAGGTGTAAGAGTCCTGTCAGGATGGAGATAAAGATTGCAAACTGTGACCTCAGAGTCCAGGTGGACCCTAACAGCAACTGCTTCCAATGCAGTTTGAAGAGGAATCCACGTGCTAGCAACGTCCATACACACCAATGTACAAACGCCACCAAAGGCCCGCAGGGGGACAACCCAATTTCGACAGAAAACGTCGAGGGTCGGTGAGTGATCATCAGTAAAATGAGATTCCTGTAGAACCACAAAAGCTGCAGAGTAAGACGAAATAAGGGATTTCAACTCCGGAAGGTGATGGTTATATCCATTGCAATTCCGTTGGATAACCACAGAATGGGTTGAACAGGCTAAAACTAGTCATGCCGCTGGGTCACCACCCATCACCACCACGGAGGGGGTGACATCCACGAACAACAGGTCAGAATCAGGTTGCGAAGACAGGGATAGAACCTCTGGTGACACAAGAGGCTCCTTGTCCCAGGACTTATGTTTCTTCTTCTTTTCTGTTTGAGATCGAGGAGGGCTGTGCAACATAAAGGAGCCAGCTGCAGCAAGATCGGGAACAGAAAGAGATCGGGCAACCTGGGGGCCCAAGACCGTGGTTCTTGCGGTCATCACGTGGCAGTAGACTTTTGGCATGGAAGGTGCTGGAAAGGGGTATCCCCGGAGGGGAGCCCTTGACCAGCAGAAGCCGAAGAAGTGGGACACTTCTCTGGCTGGGGAGGGGGAGCAGCACACGGAGGAGAGGGTGTGGGAGCCGCAGGGGAGGGGGGGGGGGGAGGGAGAAAGGGGTTTGGGACTGGGTTAAGGAAGGGGTGAAGATGTAACTAAAGCATAACTAGACGTCATGGACACAGGGTGAAGATGTGCATACTTCTTATGAGCCTCAGTGTAGGTTAAATGATCAAGGGACTTATACTCCTGTATATTCTTTTCTTTCTTATAAACTGAGCAATCTGGTGAATGTGGAGAATGATTGAAATGACAATTAACACACACAGGAGGGAGAACACAGGAACTCTCCTCATGGAGTGGACGGCCACAGTCACCACAGAGGGAGGCCTGTGAACAGCGGGAAGACGTGTGTCCAAAACGCAAGCACTTAAAACGCCGCATAGGTGGTGGGATATACGGCTTCATGTCACATCGATAAACCATAATCTTTATTTTCTCAGGGAGGGTATCCCCTTCAAAGGCCAGGATAAAAGCACCAGTATCAATACAATTGAAGCAGTTTTGATCAGCAACAAACCCGACCGCATCTTGCTCAGAGAGTCCACTTCGCCAAACTCGTCTTCAATGTGTTCCACAAAAAATAAAGGTTTGGTATTGGTGAAAGTATGCCCATCAGTCCTGGTGCAAACCAGATAGCAGGGGAAAGGTTTCGCCCCTAGACGACGAGCCTGACCCTCCTACCAGGGGGTAGCCATGGAACGGAAGGCCGAAGGGGCAGGAGAAGTAGCACTAAAAGAGAGAGACAGCCACAGAAGAACGGCCAGAGTTCTGGACTGGTGTGTGCTTCATTTGCATAGCGTCTGCCCTGATACCACCCACTCTGATCAGGGGCTCTCCCCATGGATGCCACCAAGCTACAGCATGGGCCGTCTGGCACGGCAGCCATTGCCGCAGTTTCGATGCTCCAGGACGACAAGCAACCACTCCTGGGTTTACCTGAGGAGGTCACAGCTCAGGTATGAGAAGTGTGATCCCTGTGTGTTCAGGGGGTTTCAACCGAAAGGGTACATAGCGACCCCACCACATGGGCTGGCTACCATGCTGGCTATGCACCCTAGCATCAGACAACAACGTGAAAGAAAAGGTGGAATGAACTAGGAGGGCACACATCGGAGACACTAGGTAAGGTGCTCTTCCCCAAATGGCTCACACTATGGAACAGAAATTTAGTAATGGAGGTCAAACCCCAGAGGGGGACCACGGAATGCCAAAAGGATGAGGTTATTATGCAACAAAACCAACAGAACCAGGAGGATAGCGCGGCCAACATAAACAAGGACACGAAGAGAGAGAGAGGAGAGGAAGGAGCAAGGAGAGGAAAGGAGGGGAAGGGCAAGAAAATGCATCCCTGGAAAGGAAGGAAGGCTGCAATAGCTTGAGGCCCCATGCTCACCACGCACGTACTCACGAAAGAACCGTGAGCCACCTCCTGGGAGGTCGGGGGACCTGCTTAGTGGTGGGTAACTCACAACAGTGTTAGTGGTGTAGATACAAAGCAGAGCAATGGCTATGATAAAGTAACATTGTGGTAGATCTACAATAACAGTTGCCAAAGCTGAAATTTCATCAGAAAGGAACCAAATGAATTTCGAAAAGTGAGAAAGAAGTGGCACATGAAATATTAATGATAATGCAGGATAAGTCAGCTGAAGGTGCAGTGTCATGTACACTTGACTGTGCGAAATATGTACATGATGAGTAGAATGAAGACAGAGCATGCCTAACAAGTGAAAGTGATACCAAATCAGGCATCAAGCAAGGTCATCATCCTTGTCAGACACAGAATTATAAATCCCATCCCAAGTGAAACATAGTAAATGACAAGTGCTGGCCAAGGAGTGGGTACTAAACATTATGTACATGGAAGATCATCTGCAGCATAGTGAAAACACAACTATGATCAGATTTTGAAGTAGTGCATGAGGAAAAACTACAGATATTCAATGGTGGACAAGGAGCACTTGTTACAAAAACTGGTGTTCGTGCATTTCAAGGATGCTCGATACAATTTACAGGATGCGTGTGACATAGATTATCGTGATTTCGAGGGAAGCAGTGGATAATTGTATAGCTTCTAACTGTGCTATAAAACTGGAAGATGTAAGAAAAATTTTCAAACAAAGCATCAACTTAACGATGTGCAGCAAACTGTGGAAAGGGTTCAAACATTCGCACATGAGATAAACAAACTTATCCTATTGTTCAGGAGTAGGAGTAGGTTTAATAATGAATAAAAAAAATAGGAGTGCACGTAAGCTACTACAAACAGCATAGTGAATGCATTATTGTGGCCAAGATAGACACGAAGCCCACGCCTACTACAGTAGTACAAGTTTATATGCCAACTAGCTCTGCAGATGATGAAGAAATTGATGAAATGAATGATGAGATAAAAGAAATTATTCAGGTAGTGAAGGGAGATGAAAATTTAATAGTCATTGGTGACTGGAATTCAACAGTAGGAAAAGAGAGAGAAGGAAACATAGTAGGTGAATATGGATTGAGGTAAGAAATGAAAGAAGAAGCCACCTGGTAGAATTTTGCACAGAGCACAACTTAATCATAGCTAACACTTGGTTCAAGAATCATGAAAGAAGGTTGTATACATGGAAAAACCCTGGAGATACTAGAAGGTTTCAGATAGATTATATAATGGTAAGACAGAGATTTAGGAACCATGTTTTAAATTGTAAGACATTTCCAGGGGCAGATGTGGACTCTGACCACAATCTATTGGTTATGAACTGTAGATTAAAACTGAAGAAACTGCAAAAAGGTGGGAAGTTAAGGAGATGGGACCTGGATAAACTGAAAGAACCAGAGGTTGTACAGAGTTTCAGGGAGAGCATAAGGGAACAATTGACAGGAATGGGGGAAAGAAATACAGTAGAAGAAGAATGGGTAGCTTTGAGGGATGAAGTAGTGAAGGCAGCAGAGAATCAAGTAGGTAAAAAGAAAAGGGCTAGTAGAAATCCTTGGGTAACAGAAGAGATATTGAATTTAATTGATGAAAGGAGAAAATACACAAATGAATCAGGCAAAAAAGAATACAAACGTCTCAAAAATGAGATCTACAGGAAGTGCAAAACGGCTAAGCAGGCATGGCTAGAGGACAAATGTAAGGATGTAGAGACTTATCTCACTAGGGGTAAGATAGATACTGCCTACAGGAAAATTAAAGAGGTCTTTGGACAAAAGAGGACCACTTGTATGCATATCAAGGGCTCAGATGGAAATCCAGTTCTAAGCAAAGAAGGGAAAGCAGAAAGGTGGAAGGAGTATATAGAGGGTCTATACAGGGGCGATGTTCTAGAGAACAATATTATGGAAATGGAAGAGGATGAAGATGAATGTGAGATGGGAGATATGATACTTTACAGACGAATGGAAAAACTGGTAGAGGCCGATCTCAGAGAAGATCGGTTTGTATTCAGTAGAAATGTTGGAACACGTGAGGAAATACATATCTTAGAAGAATTATTAAGGAAAGAAAAAACGGCGTTTCTAGCTTTTGTAGACTTAGTGAAAGCTTTTGACAATGTTAACTGGTATACTCTCTTTCAAATTCTGAAGGTGGCAGGGGTAAAATACAGGGAGCAAAAGGCTATTTACAATTTGTACACAACCCAGATGGCAGTTATAAGAGTCAAGGGGCATGAAAGGGAAGCAGTGATTGGGAAGGGAGTGAGACAGGGTTGAAGCCTCTCCCCGATGTTATTCAATCTGTATATTGAGCAAGCAGTAAAGGAAACAAAATAAAAGTTCGGAGTAGGTATTAAAATACATGGAGAAGAAATAAAAACTTTGAGGTTCACCAATGACATTGTAATTCTGTTAGAGCCAGCAAAGGACTTGGAAGAGTAGTTGAATGAAATGGACAGTGTCTTGAAAGGAGGATGTAAGATGAACATCAACACAAGCAAAACGATGATAATGGAATGTAGTCAAATTAAGTCGGGTGATGCTGAGGGAATTAGATTAGGAAATGAGACACTTAAAGTAGTAAAGGAGTTTTGCTATTTGGGGAGCAAAATAACTGGTGATGGTCGAAGTAGAGAGGATATAAAATGTAGACTGGCAATGGGAAGGAAAGCATTTCTGAAGAAGAGAAATCTGTTAACATCGTGTATAGATCTAAGTGTCAGGAAGTCATTTCTGAAAGTATTTGTATGGAGTGTAGCCATGTATGGAAGTGAAACATGGACGGTAAATAGTTTGGACAAGAAGAGAATAGAAGCTTTCGAAATGTGGTGCTACAGAAGAATGCTGAAGATTAGATGGGTAGATCACATAACTAATGAGGAAGTATTGAATAGGATTGGGGAGAAGAGAAGTTTGTGGCACAATTTGACCAGAAGAAGGGATCGGTTGGTAGGACATGTTCTGAGGCATCAAGGGATCACCAATTTAGTACTGGAGGGCAGTGTGGAGGGTAAAAATCATAGAGGGAGACCAAGAGATGAATACACTAAGCAGATTCAAAAGGATGTATGCTGCAGTAGCTACTGGGTGATGTATAAGCTTACACATGATAGAGTAGCATGGAGAGCTGCATCAAATCAGTCTCAGGACTGAAGACCACAACAACAACAACAACAACAACAACAACATGTACATCCCATAGAAGGTTGATCTCTGCCATCCCTGGACACTCATTTTCTGTCCCCCTCCTGATGCACATGGTGAGTCATTAGTAGCTAATATTTTTCCTGTCATAACTGTTAACACAATACTTTCGTATGAACCTTATTAAAGAGTGAACTTCCAACCCAACATTCAAGGGGTTCCTTGCCACTACCAGAGGTGGGCATAAAAATGGTAATTGGATCCTTCTATCGTCCACCAGATTCATCTCCTGATGTAACAGAAAACTTTAGAGAAATCCTCAGTTTGCATGTACAATCATGCTGTAATCATTGCTACAGGTTTTAGGTTTGGTTAAGCAACTGAATGTGGTGAGACATCCTATGAAACATTACTTACCACCTTCTCTGAAAACTAGCTGGAACACACAGTTAGGTACCACACTCACAGTGGAAATATTGTTTGTTTTGTTTTATGGTACAAAAACAACTAGGGCCAAAAACTGGCAAGTCAAAACTATAGAACACAAAGACAGAGAGGAGTTAAAAGATGACTACATGTCAATCCCAAATGACATAAGAGAAGATAGCTAACAACAGGGAACTTATGGTAATAGAGCGAGTGCCCTCAGGAAGCAAACAAAGGCCAAGGTGAACACAAGCCACTGCACAAAGCCAAGGTAGTGAAGGGTTCACACCCACCGGGAATTTTGCAGGTAGTGTAAAGTTAAGCCGCAGGAGCAAGTGCCAAAAGTGGACTCCAGGAGGTAGCAGAGAAGATGGATGCGCCCAATACTGGTGATCAAAGGAGTCATCCAAGAAGAAGGCATAGGATGGATGGCAATGCATGGCAGACGAACGGCATGCATACCTGCTGAGGAGAAAGTCATGGCAGAGGACAGTGGTAGTTCAGCAGCTTCTGCATACAGACTCTCAACTGGGCTAGTGTAAAAGGTGCCAGTAGCCAAATGGATGACACTATGATGGATAGTGTCCAGATTGCATAAGAGAGACAGATGTGCAGATGCATAAACAAAGCGCCCATAGTCTAGTTTCGAACGGACAAGGGACCAGTACAGACAGAGGACGGTGGTTCAATCTGCACCCCGAAAAGTATCACTGAGGACATTGAGGGACCGTGTATAGCGGACGGTCAGGTAAGACCGTGGGAGGACCAAGGGAGTTTCTTATAGAGCATGAACCCCACGAATTTTGTTGTTTCAACAAATGCAAGAGCAACAGGCCCAAGATGTAAAGATGGTGGGAGAAACCATTTGCACTGCCAGAAATTCATACAAATGGTTTTGTCAGTGGAAACAAGAGACCCACTGTTGATGCTCCAAGTAAAGACGATCGAGACATCACTGAAGACACCGCTCAATGAGACAGATCTGTGGAGAACTCCAACAGATGGCAAAATCATCTACAAAAAGGGAGCCGGAGATGTCCGGCGGAAGACAGGTCATTATAGGGTTAATGGCGACAGCAAAGAGGATGACGCTCAGGATGGAACCCTGAGGCACACCATTTTCCTGCATAAACATGTCCGACAAGGCAGAACCCACAAGCACCTCGAAAACTCAGTCTTTTAAATATTCCTGAAAGGATCAGGGCAGGCACTCACGGAAGCCCCACGTGTAAAGAGTGCGGAGGATACCAGTTCTCCATCAAGTGTCTTAGGCCTTTATATATATATTTAAAAAAAAAAAAAAAAAAGAAAGAAAAAAAAATTGATATTGTATTTGGGATAACAGTCTTTACCCAGTTTGCAGTTTGAGATGTATTTTGCAATCTGTCTGTCTTCAAATTGTGAGCACTCTAAAAGGTATTCCTTTAGTTCACCCTTCTCAAACCAATGTTATATTCACTCGGCCATGCATCAGATGTATGGAGGACGGCCTTTTCAGTGGCCAGAAAATTTTTAATTTTTACTGCAAATCATTTTTAAAAGCTGTACATCTAATGCCATACATTTACTCACTGTAAACAGTGTGGTGTCACCGCCAGACACCACACTTGCTAGGTGGTAGCTTTAAATCGGCCGCGGTCCATTAGCACATGTCGGACCCGCGTGTCGCCACTGTCAGTAATTGCAGACCGAGCGCCACCACACGGCAGGTCTAGAGAGACGTACTAGGACTCGCCCCAGTTGTACGACGACTTTGCGAGCGACTACACTGACGAAGTCTTTCTCTCATTTGCCGAGAGACAGTTGGAATAGCCTTCAGCTAAGTCCATGGCTACGACCTAGCAAGGCGCCATTAACCATTTCTATACAGAGTCTCACTTGTATCATCAAGAACGCTGCATACAAATGATGGATTAAAAGTTAAGTATTCCAGCAGCTACGTACTTTTCTTTATAGCATTCATTACGTATCCTGTTCCAGACCTCACGCCCGTCTGCGTTAGATTATAGCGTGCATTTCGGCCTCCTCTATCTACAAGGTGTTGGCACATTTGCCAACACATCAAACAGCTTTATAATATTAAAAAAACTACGTACTGGTTGTTGTAAATGAAAAGCAGTTGAGGGTGAGGGCACCACAAAGGAGATAAATCAGGACTTGGTCCAGAACCTGACGACACTGATGGGCTGGAGAATGCTCGAGACTCAATTTGCCTTTTTGGGAGGATACCTCTACCCGAGGTGGAAGCAGACACTGGTAAGGACAGTTCATCAGAAATGATTTCTCGAATGTCTGCATCGATTAACAGCGATCTTGATTGGCTTACTGATCCACATTGTTTCAGAGGTACTGTAAGATGCTTTGATTTTAGATGTCTCTTCAGGTTTGATGATGAAACAGAAACCACAACAATCATCTGCTGACAGTGACGGCATTTTCCTTGTTCTTCCATTTTGGTAAAATGGTACCAAACATCACTCTTAATTCTTCTAAGTGAAGGCCATGTGGATAACACACTGCTGTGCAGAACTGAAAGTACACAAGTAAAATTAAAACATCTGCTATTAACATAGCACATTATATAATCAGAAGTTAATGTGTAGGATGTTGGAAGTTGTGATCTGCAAAACACAGAGCCACAATCATAAAGTTTGTATGTGCACAGCTTGCCCGAACTCTTACGGGAATCGTCACCTTCGTGTGTGCGAGTAATGAGTGCATTACATATGTAGCTTGTGGACAGTTGGGAATGTGGGTCTCACAGGAAACATGCAAGGGATAAGTCCCTGCAGTCGCGCAATTCATCTGTGTCCTCGGTGGCTCAGATGGATAGAGCATCTGCCATGTAAGCAGGAGATCCCGGGTTCGAGTCCCAGTCGGGGCACACATTTTCAGCTGTCCCCATCAAGGTATATCAACAACACCTGTCAGCAGCTGAAGGTTTCAGTTAATTATTATTTATATATGAAAAGGTCTGAACAGTCATAGTGATTAAGAAACTTCCGAAGACAAGCCTGATAATATACGAGGATTTCGCTGCTGAAAGATAAAAGTTTTGAATAATGTGATACCCCAATATTGGGTTACATAGCATGTGAACAAGAGATCACACGATAATGGTGTGGATAAAGGCTGGAAAAAAGCAGTGCAAATGAACTCTAAAAGTTTGTGCTTTAGGAGCTACGAACTTGTCTACACATACAGCCACTATTTCTACCATCATGTTTGTATTGTTTCTGTAGAACATAGTAGACCATCACTTTCAACTCACTTTGACGAACTCTGCCATATATTTCAGAATATTGACATCTATGTCTTTCTTCTAACAAACTTGGAAACCTGGCTCAAGCCAAGTGTGCTCTCCAGTTCCCTAAATATAGACTCCACTGTCCTACAACATCACAGAAGTAACAGATGACGAATTGGAGTACTGGTATACAAACACTGACTTGTTTAAGACCATGCTACTCACATCCAATACTAGTGATGACAAACAAGACAAATGAATGTTCATGAATATCAAATCCCTTTAAAAAAAATTTGCCTAGTGTGCATACTCTATAGACCTCCAAAAGTAGACAGGATAACATCTTTCATAACTGACCTTTCAAAATTCAATTCGACTTAGGATCATGCAAATAATGCTAGGAACTCTAACATAAATATTCTGCCCCTTTGCTGTGAAATTCAAGTGTGTAGTTTCTTCTTCAAATGCATCCGTATTTCAGCTTGCACCTACCCATAATACAGCCTGTATTCAGGCCCCCACACATATATTTGCCACAAAATCTATTTGCAGTGCCAGGTTTGTGAGGGCTAGAGACTGGCAGAATCTGAAAATGTGAAGGTCACAGTGAAAGGAAGAGTGGGATACAGAGAAAGGAATTTTTATGGTTATGCTGTTTGGGGAGATTCCATGGTTTATGCAGCATTTTGGAAGTAGAATGTGGGACTGGCATTAAGCCAAGAAAAGAGATACTTTTCTGAAATGGTGCAGAAAGATGGAGCAGGGATCCACTGCAGCAGGACTGGAGTAAAGGAAATGAGAATGATGCATAAATGGGCAAAATAGGTGTTGATGATTGTGAGAGGAGCTGGATCAGCAAAAAGACGCAAAGAGATATGTAAGAAATATATAAAGACGCACAGAAACATGCGTAGATATGAAAAAGTACACACAGATATGGAAAAATATACACAGATATGGAAAAATATGGAAAAATGCATGAAACTGTATGAAACCGTGAAAAATATGCATAAATATGTTACAAGTGTACAAAAACTTGGAAGGAAAGGAAAGGATGAGGTATGGGAGTGAGTGCATATCGCAGTAAGGGAAGAGGAGGGGCAGGGGTGTTAGGTTGGGGATTACACACTTGTGTGACATGAGCGAGTGTGGAAAACAAGACTCTAAACTATGCCTGGATGAGGGATGAAGTGGGATCAACAGGAATAAATTAATTATAACTATCAGAGGAAATAATCGGGGCCACCAGTTCCTGTATCAACAATCCACGCAGTCACGTAGCCTGTGTTGTACGTCGACTATCATTGACACATTGTAGTTTGGAAATCGATGTTGTTTGGAATGTGTTGAATAAACACAGGAAGGAAGGAATAGAACAGTCACTGAGAAGAGTAAAGCTATAGAGAAGAGTAACAAAGGAAGACATCACAGAATGGAAGAAAGCTGTATGGAAAAAATCAAACAATGGAAACTTACTGTAAACGAGACACGTCAAGCTGCAGGCAGGCACAATTAAAAAGACACTACATGAAGCTTTTGGCCACAGCTCTGCAGTGAATACACTGCAGCCATCGGGCGAGGAATGTTGTTCAATATGGCTTCTGTGGACAAAGGCAAATCCGACATTACTATCTGCCATCGAGCCGTCGGTGTAAACCACTTCAGAACCCCGGAACACTTCAAGAATTGAGAAGGAAGTGACACTGGAGAGCCGCAGGGTTAACAGAGACATAGGGCCACGATAAGGTCTAGGCAAAGCTTCGGCCTACAGCTACACCATGGAGGTGTACATGAATGGACCTCAAGGAGAGGTGGTGATGAGTAGGACTCCAGTTCAGACAGAAGCATGGCACACGAACTGCAATCCTTAGCCCTGACCAGGGCTGCCTATGCGGGAGGTGAACTGCCATGGTTGGGAAAAGAAGATGGTAGTTAGGATGTTCAGGAGAGCTATGAATGTGTGCAACGTAACTGGTGAGCAGTTGTGCATGTCTGATCTTCAACAGAGGTACTCCAGCCTCCACCAATACGCTTGTCACCGGAGTCATCCTAAAAGCTCCTGTCGCTAGGCAAACTCCGCAATGGTGCGATGGGTCAAGCAAACACAATGGTGAGGGTGCCACAAAACCATAAATCACATTCCAACAGTCAAGGCTGATTGAACAAGGGCTCTGTGAAGCTGCAGCAGCCTGGAGCGATCTACACCCCAGTTGGTGTTTCTCAGGCAGCGGAGAGCATTGAGGTGCAGCCAATACTTCCACTTAAGCTGACAAAGATGGGGAAGCCAGGTCAAAGGAGCGTCAAAAACCAGACCTAAGAATCGACAGTAAAGTGCTGGTTCCAGATTAGTGGTACGATGCCAACAGAAATGCATGACACACGTCTTCACAACGGAAAACTGGAAGCCATAGGCTAGAGCCCATGACTGCGCCTTGTGGATGGCTCCCTGTAGGTGACACTCAACAACACCAGTACTGGAACAGCAGTACAAAATGCAGAAGTTGTCTGCATACAGAGAAGGTGAGACGGGGAGCCCGACACTTGCAGCTAGACCGGAAATGACTGCTAAAAATAGACAAACACACAATACAGAGCCCTGTGGAACTCCATTCTTCTGGATATGGATGGAACTATGGAAGGCACCAACTTGCACACAAAAAGTACAGAGCAACAGGAAGTTTTGCATAAAAGTTGAGAGTGGGCCCCGAAGACCCCACTCATACAATGTAGCAAGGATATGATGTCGCCAGGTCATGTCGTATGCTTTATGTAATTAAAAAAAGACGGCAACCATGTGTTGGCGTCTAGAAAAGGCTGTTCGGATGGTAGACTCAATGGACACAACATTATCGGTGGTAGAGCAGCCCTGACGGAAGCCGCCCTGATGTTGAGCCAGTAGGCCACATGACTACAGGACCCAAACCAACCGCCGACACACCACACATTCTAGCAGCTTACGAAGAACATTGGTGAGGCATAGCTCTCCACATCAAGTGGGTTTTTACCAGGTTTGAGCACCGGAATGACGGTGCTCTCCCACCATTGAGATGGAAAGACGCCATCGCACCAGTTCCAGTTGAAGATGATGAGGATATGTCGGTTGTACTCGGATGAAAGAAGTTTAATTATCTGGCTGTGGATCCGATCAGGCACAGGAGCTGTGTCTGAGCCAATGTGCAAGGGCACTGAGGAGCTCCAACTCTGTAAATGTGGCGTTTTAGGATTCACTGTGGCCTGTAGTGAATGACAGGACTTTCCCTTCCAGCCACCGTTTGAGAGTGTGAATGGGTTGGGGTAATTCTCAGACGCAGAGGATCGAGCAAAGTGCTTAGCAATCGCATTTGCTTCGGTAGATAACACGCCATTTATGGTAACACCGGGAACACCTCTTGGGGTCTGGTACCCGACAGAGATTTGACCTGTGTCCAGGGTTGGGAAGGTGATGTATGGCACCCAATGGTCGAGACTTTTCTTTCCCAACACTCCAGCTTCCATTGTTGGATAAGTTGGCGAATCCAGGCATGGAGCCGTTTAAAGGCAATGAGGTGCTCCAGGGAAATGTGTTGCTTTGCCACTGTAGAGCTTGCCAATGCTCCTTAATTGCTTCAGTGACTTCCGGCGACCACCAAGGGACTGCCTTAAGCCGGCAACACCCTTAAGAGTGAGGGATTGCGTTTCCTGCCGCAGAAACAATTGTTGTTGTCACCTGCTCAACCATTACACCGATGTTACCATGTAGGGGAAATTGAACGGTGAGAGCAGATGTGAAAGTTTCCCAGTATACCTTGCTTAAAGCCCTTCTGGGCTGGCGTCCATGGGCGTGACACCGGGGGAGTGACAGGAAGATGGGGAAGGGGTAACTACCACGCAGGTCGTCATGTGCTTTCCAGTGTATAGATGGGAGAAGTATTGGGTTGCAAATTGATAAATCAATGGCTGAGTAACTACCTCGAGCCACACTGAAATGTGTGGCGGCCCCAGCATTTAAGAGGCAGAGGTCAAACTGAGACAGTACAGTTACAACATCTCTGCCTCGGCCAGTAAGAACTGTGCCACCCCATAAGAGGTTATGGGCGTTAAAATCTCCCAAAAGTAGAAAAGGTTTAGGGAGTTGATCAATCAGTGTAGCTAATACATTCAGGGGTACTGCACCATCTGGAGGAAGATATACATTGCAGACAGTTATTTCCTGCACTGTCCTCATTCTGACAGCCACAGCTTCAAGAGGGGTTTCAAGGGGCACGGTGTCACTACAGACTGAGTTTAGGACAAACGAAAACTCCATCTGACACTCGATTATAGTCGCTACGGTTCCTGTAATACCCTTTATAGCTGCGGAGGGCAGGGGTCCGCATTGCCAGGAACCACGTTTCCTGGAGGGCAATGCAGATAGTAGATGTGAAGCTTAACAGTTGCCGTAGCTCAGCCAGGCAGTGAAAAAAACTGCCGCAATTCCACTGGAGGATGACATCATCACAAGACTGGAAAGGCACGGAACATTCATTGAGGCAGTTTACACCTCAGGGTCACCTGCTGCCACTGACTTATTGCCTGAGCAGTCTATATGCACTGTTTGAGGGTCTGGTGAGGTCTAGGTGCTCAGCAGACGCCAGAATCTGCATCTGAGGATGTCAGATGCAGAGCTTGTAGGTAGCAGTGGTGTGGGTGCCACCACAATTTCCTTGGTCTTAGGGGGTCTTCTTTTTACATTTATCTCGCTGGTCCTTGGGTTTACCTGATGAGAGGACCTCTGCTTTTGAGCTCTTTAGTCACTGGCGAGTTTCATCTTTCCCACTGGCAGAAACCAGAAGAAGGGAGTGACCCAAGGGACCCCTTCCTAGCGAGAGGATCCGAAGAGGACTTAAGCTTCTCCAGCGTAGAAGTGGGGACAGATGTCCCCAATGGATGGGGGGGAGGGGGGGGTGTTGCTCCCGAAGGAGGTGGTGCATGAGCAACAGGGAGGGAAATGCACCGCCACCACCGCCGCCACCACCACAATCGAGGGGGCAGGTGTAGTCTTCCGGCTTGGGGTTGGCAGAGCTGATGGTGCCAGAACTGTTGTAGCGGCAGTGTAAGATGATGTCATGTGTACAGGATGCAGGCATTCAAATTTTCTCTTAGCCTCAGTGTAGTTCAGTCGGTCCAGGGTCTTGTACTCCATGATTTCCCTTTCTTTCTGGAGAATCTTGCAGTCTGGTGAGCAAGGCGAATGGTGCTCTCCGCAGCTGACACAGACAGATGGGAGGTGGGGCACATGGAGTACTGGGATGTGATGGGCGTCCACAATCTCGACATGTGACACTGGAAGTACAGCGGGAAGACATATGGCCAAACGTGCAGGACTTAAAGCACCACATCGGGGGAGGGATATAGGGCTTTACATCACACCGGTAGACCATCACCTTGACCTCCTTGGGTAATGTGCAACCCTTGAAGGCTTGAAGCCCAAGATGTAGGCACTGGTGACAACCTGATTATGCCTCTGAGCCCAATGGACACACCAGACCCTTACACCTCACCGCTCTAAATTGGCGCACAGCTCATCGTCAGACTGCAAAAGAAGGTCTCTGTGAAATGTGATACCCTGGACCATATATAAGCTCCTATGGGGCATGATGGTTACAGAAACATCCCCCAACTTGTCATAAGGAAGTAACATCCGTGACTGGGCAGAGGATGCTGTTTTGATCAAGACTGAGCCAGATCTCATTTTTGACAATCCCTCCACCTTCCCAAACTTGTCCTCTAAATGATCAACAAAAAACTGAGGCTTCATCGCCATGAAAGATTCCCCATCAGCTCTCTAACATACAAGATCCGCTGACATCCTTAGCCTGGTGTTCTTCTCATGGCGTGGCCAGGGAGGGGAATGATTTGGGGTCGTACTTCTGTGCGTTGAATTGAGCTCGTGAACGCTTAGAGACTGCTGGTGTTGTTAATGGCGCAGTCATCAGCAGAGTGATCCCTGTGTGGTCAGGGGGCTACAACCAACAGGTTACATGGTGGTCCCACCACAACGGACTGGCTACCGTGCTAGATATCAAGCGCAAAGAAGTCCATGGTTGCTTGGATGGTTTAAAGATGGGAGAAGGGACCAAACTACGAGGTCATCGATCCCTTGTTCCTAATAAAACAATGCCACAAATGTGAGAATAAAACGGACCAAACATATAACACAAAACGGAAAGAAAGGAAAAACCACAAGAACAAAAGGAAGGCAAAGAACACTAAAAGGAACAAAAAAGGACAAGAAAACAACAGAGATGCTAGAAACAGAAGAGAGTAAAACATGAAAGCAGATTACAGTGGCTGGGGAACCACGAGAATAAAAAGGGAAAGCCAGCCACTCTGCAACACATTGAAACCTCCAGCCTAAAAGCACTAGGGTGAAGGACACTGAGGGACAAAGGACATGCGCTAAAACCTATGTAGAAGTATAAAACCCACTCTCACAGATAAAACGTAGAACTAAATCTGCTGTGGAGGCATTGTCACCCAACACCATGGGCAGTGTGCTGGGAAAGTTAAAAGTCTGCTGCAGAGCGGCTAAAAGTGGGCAGTCCAGCAAGAGGTGGACGACTGTCGTTTGGGAGCACAGTGATACTGAGGTGGGTCCTCACGACGGAGTTGGTAACCATGCGTTAGCCACGTATGGCCAATTCTGAGCCGGTAGAGAAAAACTGATTCCCTGGGAGAGGCCTGCATGGAAGACTTCCACACATTCATAGTCTCCTTAATGACACGCAGTTTGTTGTGCGTGCTGTTATGCCATTCCGTCTCGCAAAGCCCGAAAACCCTGCGGTGTAAGGAAGAACGCTGGTTAGCTTCTGAGATGCCAATCTTCAGAAGCGGTTTCCATGTCGCCTGTTTGGCCAGCCTGTCGGCAAGTTCACTGCCGGGGATTTCAATGTGTCCTGGGGTCCACACAAATAACACAGAACAGTGGGACTGTTCCAGGGCATAGATGGACTCCTGAATGCACGCTACCAGTGGGTGGCGAGGGTAGCACTGGTCGATAGCTTGTAGGCTGCTCAATGAGTCAATACACAGGAGAAATAACTCGCCAGGGCATGAGCAGATGAACTCAAGAGCACGAGATATGGCTGCCAGCTCTGCAGTGAAAACATGGCAGCCAACTGGCAAGGAGTGCTGCTCAATATGTCCTCCATGAACATATGCGATGCCTTTGTGACCATCAGCCATTGAGCCGCCGGTGTAAACCACTTCAGAGCCCCACAACACGTCAAGAATCGAGAGGAAATGACAGCGGAGAGCAGCAGGATTAATGGAGTCAATAGGGGCATGCAAAAGGCCCAGACAAAGCTGTGGCCGAGGTGTACACCATGGAGGCGTACATGACTGGACCACAAGTAGAAGTGGTAAAGGGAAGGACTCCATTTGGGAGAGAAGGGACCACATGCGAACCGCAATCGTTAGCCCCTATCTGGGGAAAAGTTTG
This sequence comes from Schistocerca cancellata, assembly GCF_023864275.1. Taxonomy (NCBI): domain Eukaryota; kingdom Metazoa; phylum Arthropoda; class Insecta; order Orthoptera; family Acrididae; genus Schistocerca; species Schistocerca cancellata. Next base: position 956,680,732 of record NC_064628.1, on the reverse strand, counting down.
AAGAACAGAGGTCAAACCCTACAGGGGACCATCACATAAAGGCCAAAACACGTGAAACTCCTTTTAATCGCCTCTTACAACAGGCAGGAATACCTCAGGCCTATTCTTAACCCTGCACACGCAGGAGGACTGGGGACCCGTGCTCGCCGCAGGAGATGCATGCCCCTGAGTGTTTTGAAACTATTTGCTTAAGTGATACTTTTAATATGTTCTGTGCAATATTTTTCACTGATAAAGGTTGCTAATTCTGCATAGAGACAACTGTAAAAAAGTAATTTTATGGAGGGAGGCGGAGGGGAGGAGGGGTGAAAAGAGAGCTTTGGCATTTTTGTTAAAATCTTTGGCAGTTTTGGCAAAAGCACACAATCACCTCCATACAGCTCTGGTCACAAAGTCCAATTTCAGTGACAATAGCTACACTGCTCGTCCCATCAATCACTCTAGTGAACTACCATTACACAGTCCAATTTTAGCCACAGTAACTACACAGAGTCTCCCAGCAATCATTGTAGTAAACTCCCATCACACTGTTCAATTTCAGCCACAATAACTGCACAGCTTGTACCATATCACTGTAGCGAACACCCAGGCACTGTCCAATTTCTGGCACAATAACTATGCAGCTAATCACAGTAACAGCTCAGAGCAAAGTGAGGTTGTATCAGACACTCTGCATAAAGAGGAATTAAATATTTTCAGCCCTCATATGTTTACCGAAAGACTAAACAAAAAATCAGTTCATAATATAAAATCTTAAATGTGCTAACTCATTAAATTTTAAAGAAAAATACAGATGATGAAACTGGCTGCTGAACTATACCTGAAGCATGGCTGAACTGCCGACTCTTCAAGCTCTCGGGTGCACACCACGGAAATGGAACCTTCTTGTGTTCAGTCATGATGTAGCAATCTTCATGGTGTGGGAGGGCTCGCATCAAGCCAAAGTCTCCGATCTTGACACGATCAACTGAGGCGAGCAGCACATTACGGCATGCCAAGTCTCTGTGGATGAATCGTTTCGATTCCAGGTATGCCATGCCTGTGGCCACTTGAACTGCATACTCCCACAATGCTGAAACAACCAGAGAATGTGGAAAATATGTACTACCTTTGAAAGTACCACTACGTTGATACAAAATAGCACATCTCTTTAGTGCTCTAGATGTTTATAAGTTGCAGAAGGTAATTCAAAATGCCTTTAAACTCATTTTAGTGCGTCTAGAGAGAGAGAATTTGATATTCGACCCTACTGATAGTGATGTGTCCATCATGTCAGATCTTAAGCTTGCTCAGGCCCTGGGCCTTCGATTGTATTCCAGGGTGTATATGAGGACAGTTGAAAACACACTTTCTCTCGGATGAAAATACACTCCTGCAACAATCAAAAGCTGGTGCGCCTTTAAAGGTGAGTGCCATACAGAAAATGGATTTACCCAATGAGTCACAGATATTTCCAACAGATTCTTTGATGCCTGCATCCCCTACCTGTTGTGTGTTTGTGGAGGCCCAGTCTTGAGACTGTAATCGCAAAATGTGAGAATAAAATTTTCACAGTGTCCCTCATGCCTCATAAATGGTCTGAGTTATCGAAACAAGATTTTGGCAAATGATAGCATGGAAATATTTGAGTTTTTTTCTACATGGTAAGCGTGTGGAATTTTCTTATCTACCATGCTGCATGAGTAACTGTAAACTCGTGTAATGGAATGATGTAATTTTTTTAAGTCTACGATAGCTGCTGAAACCAGAATTAGTGTGGCTTTGCAACAAGATAAGTTAAGAAATTACATATTTGTTTTTATACCGAAAATGAGATTTTTTTTTTTAACTTTAGATATGGACTGACCACATTTCCTCATTTAATAAACCACTGTTCCAGGATTCTGTCACAACTGTGAGTGCATTAGGATGTTAGCGAGGTGACATTGTGCAAACTTTGCTTTGTTTTGCCACAGGAAGTAAATGTTAATAAGGAAACAAGAAAAATGTAGCTGTAACTCTAAATTTGCCACTTCTGAGTGAGTGGTTTTTAAGAGGCAGCAAGTTTTAGTTGCTACATAAGTAATGAAGGGGCTGGACCAATGGCCATATAAAAAAAACATACAATTCTACCGTGAAATACCTTGTCTGAAAAACTGAGACATGAGCATTACACAAATAAGAATGTAAAAATTAGGGCATACAGAGAGAGAGAGTTGATAAATTTCTAGACAGTACTCCAACTCTGACCATAGTGCTGTAACAAACGCTAAGCTACAAAATGTGAAGTGAAGTTTCAGAAAAAAATTCTTCATTTGTGTGACCATATTGTCTGTAGCTTCTTTATAATAACTGAAGGTATTTTAAATCCATCTTTCCGACTATGCTACAAGCAACAATTGTGCCAAACAAGCAGATATCTAAAAAAACTCTTAAAAAACTTGCAAGCAGATGGCGTTTCCTTATGTGAGTAAAAATCTTAAGTTTCAACATCAACATCGTTTGTAATGAACTGTTTTCAGTTGAAGAAAGCAAGCCAAATGATGTATGTCTTTCATGAAGACCAATGATGTTATTTTATTTCAATTTCAATACAACAAAACACATTTCGTGACAAAAATACGCATTTCCTTGGAGTCGCAAGACAGGTTTCAAAAACCTACATCTACATCCATACTCTGTAAGCCACCTGAAGGTGCGTGGCGGAGAGTACTTTTGAGTACCTCTATCGATTCTCCCTCCTATTCCAGTCTCATATTTTTTGTGGAAAGAAAGATTGTCGGTATGCCTCTGTGTGGGCTCTAATCTCTCTGATTTTATCCTCACGGTCTCTGCACGAAATGTACTTAGGAGGGAGCAATATACTGCTTGACTCCTTGGTGAAAGTATGTTCTTGAAGCTTCAACAAAAGCCCATACCGAGCTACTGAGCATCTCTCTTGCAGAGTCTTCCACTGGAGTCTATCATCTCCGTAATGCTTTCATGATTACTAAGTGATCCTGTAACGAAGCGCACTGTTCTCTGTTGGATCTTCTCTATCTCTTCTATCAATCCTATCTGGTACGGATCCCACACCAGTGAGCAATATTGAAGCAGTGGGCGAACAAGTGTACTGTAACCTACTTCCTTTGTTTTCGGATTGCATTTCCTTAGGAGTCTTCCAATGAATCTCAGTCTGGCATCTGCTTTACCAACAATTAATTTTATATGGTCATTCCAAATAATTTATGGAAGTAACTGCTTCCATTTGCTGGCCTGCTATATTGTAGCTAAATGATAAAGGATCTTTCTTTCTATGTATTCGCAGCACATTACACTTGTCTACATTGAGATTCAATTGCCATTCCCTACACCATGCGTCAATTCATTGCAGATCCTCCTGCATTTCAGTACAATTTTCCATTGTTACAACCTCTTGATATACTACAGCATCATCCGAGAAAAGCATCAGTGAACTTCCGATGTTATCCACAAGATCATTTATATATATTGTGAATAGCAACGGTCCTACAACACTCCCCTGTGGCACACCTCAAATCACTCTTACGTCAGAAGACTTCTCTCCACTGAGAATGACATGCTTCATTCTGGTATCTAGAAACTCTTCAATCCAATCACACAATTGGTCTGATAGTCCATATGCTCTTACTTTGTTCATTAAACGACTGTGGGGAACTGTATCAAACGCCTTGAGGAAGTCAACAAACACTGCATCTACCTGGGAACCCGTATCTATGGCCCTCTGAGTCTTGTGGACGAAAAGAGCAAGCTGGGATTCACACAATCGTCTTTTTCGAAACCCATGCTAATTCCAACAGAGTAGATTTCTAGTCTCCAAAAAAGTCATTATACTCTAACATAATACACTCCTGGAAATGGAAAAAAGAACACATTGACACCGGTGTGTCAGACCCACCATACTTGCTCCGGACACTGCGAGAGGGCTGTACAAGCAATGATCACACGCACGGCACAGCGGACACACCAGGAACCGCGGTGTTGGCCGTCGTATGGCGCTAGCTGCGCAACATTTGTGCACCGCCGCCGTCAGTGTCAGCCAGTTTGCCGTGGCATACGGAGCTCCATCGCAGTCTTTAACACTGGTAGCATGCCGCGACAGCGTGGACGTGAACCGTATGTGCAGTTGACGGACTTTGAGCGAGGGCGTATAGTGGGCATGCGGGAGGCCGGGTGGACGTACCACCGAATTGCTCAACACGTGGGGTGTGAGGTCTCCACAGTACATCGATGTTGTCGCCAGTGGTCGGCGGAAGGTGCACGTGCCCGTCGACCTGGGACCGGACCGCAGCGACGCACGGATGCACGCCAAGACCGTAGGATCCTACGCAGTGCCGTAGGGGACCGCACCGCCACTTCCCAGCAAATTAGGGACACTGTTGCTCCTGGGGTATCGGCAAGGACCATTCGCAACCGTCTCCATGAAGCTGGGCTACGGTCCCGCACACCGTTAGGCCATCTTCCGCTCACGCCCCAACATCGTGCAGCCCGCCTCCAGTGGTGTCGCGACAGGCGTGAATGGAGGGACGAATGGAGACGTGTCGTCTTCAGTGATGAGAGTCGCTTCTGCCTTGGTGCCAATGATGGTCGTATGCGTGTTTGGCGCCGTGCAGGTGAGCGCCACAATCAGGACTGCATACGACCGAGGCACACAGGGCCAACACCCGGCATCATGGTGTGGGGAGCGATCTCCTACACTGGCCGTACACCACTGGTGATCGTCGAGGGGACACTGAATAGTGCACGGTACATCCAAACCGTCATCGAACCCATCGTTCTACCATTCCTAGACCGGCAAGGGAACTTGCTGTTCCAACAGGACAATGCACGTCCGCATGTATCCCGTGCCACCCAACGTGCTCTAGAAGGTGTAAGTCAACTACCCTGGCCAGCAAGATCTCCGGATCTGTCCCCCATTGAGCATGTTTGGGACTGGATGAAGCGTCGTCTCACGCGGTCTGACGGTCCAGCAAGAACGCTGGTCCAACTGAGGCGCCAGGTGGAAATGGCATGGCAAGCCGTTCCACAGGACTACATCCAGCATCTCTACTATCGTCTCCATGGGAGAATAGCAGCCTGCATTGCTGCGAAAGGTGGATATACACTGTACTAGTGCCGACATTGTGCATGCTTTGTTGCCTGTGTCTATGTGCCTGTGGTTCTGTCAGTGTGATCATGTGATGTATCTGACCCCAGGAATGTGTCAATAAAGTTTCCCCTTTCCTGGGACAATGAATTCACGGTGTTCTTATTTCAATTTCCAGGAGTGTATGTGGTCCAAAATTCTACAACTGATCGACGTTAGACGTATAGGTCTATAGTTCTGCACATCTGTTCGATGTCCCTTCTTGAAAATGGGGATGACCTGTGCCCTTTTCCTATCTTAAGACCTACAGTGCACCGCTGCCAGAAGGGGGCAAGTTCTTTCACATTCTCTGTATAAAATCGAACTGATATCCCATCATGTCCAGCAGCCTTTCCTCTTTTGAGTGATTTTAATTGTTTTTCTATCCCCCTGTCATGTATTTCGGTATCTACCATTTTGTCATCTGTGTGACAATCTAGAGAAGAGACTACAGTGCAGTCTTCCTCTGTGAAACACCTTTGGAAAAAGACAGAGTATTTCAGCCTTTAGTCTGCCATCCTCTGTTTCAGCACAATTTTGGTCACAGAGTGGCTGGACATTTTGTTTTGATCCACCTACTGCTTTGACAAAAGACCAAAATTTCTTAGGATTTTCTGCCAAGTCCGTACATAGAACTTCACTTTCGAATTTGTTGAATGCCTCTCACATAGCCTCCTCACACTACATTTCGCTTCGTGTAATTTTTGTTTGTCTGCAAGGCTTTGGCTATGTTTGTTTGCTGTGAAATACCCTCTGCCTCCATAGTCGTTTTCTAACTTGGTCGTTGTACCACGGTGGCTATTTTCCATCTCTTACGATCTTGCTTGGCACATACAGATGATTGAAGCGATTTCATAAATTCACTGTAGCTCCATTCATTGACATATGGTCACGACACACTACAGATATGTAGAAAGACTCATAAAGCTTTGTTCAGCTGAAGCCGCACTTCAGGTTTCTGCCGCCAGAGCACTTGAGAGCGCATTGAGACAAAATGGCGACAGGAGCCGAGAAAGCGTATGTCGTGCTTGAAATGCACTCACATCAGTCAGTCATAACAGTGCAACGAGACTTCAGGACGAAGTTCAACAAAGATCCACCAACTGCTAACTCCATTCGGCGATGGTATGCGCAGTTTAAAGCTTCTGGATGCCTCTGTAAGGGGAAATCAACGGGTCGACCTGCAGTGAGCGAAGAAACGGTTGAATGCGTGCGGGCAAGTTTCACACGTAGCGGAAGTCAACGAATAAAGCAAGCAGGGAGCTAGGCGTACCACAGCCGACGGTTTGGAAAATCTTACGGAAAAGGCTAAAGCAGAAGCCTTACCGTTTACAATTGCTACAAGCCCTGACACCTGATGACAAAGTCAAACGCTTTGAATTTTCGGCGCAGTTTCAACAGCTCATGGAAGAGGATGCGTTCAGTGCGAAACTTGTTTTCAGTGATGAAGCAACATTTTTTCTTAATGGTGAAGTGAACAGACACAATGTGCGAATCTAGGCGGTAGAGAATCCTCACGCATTCGTGCAGCAAATTCGCATTTCACCAAAAGTTAACGTGTTTTGTGCAATCTCACGGTTTAAAGTTTACGGCCCCTTTTTCTTCTGCAAAAAAAAAACGTTACAGGACACGGGTATCTGGACATGCTGGAAAATTGGCTCATGCCACAACTTCATCTTTCAACAGGATGGTGCTCCACCGCACTTCCATCATGATGTTCAGCATTTCTTAAACAGGAGATTGGAAAACCGATGGATCGGTCTTGGTAGAGATCATGATCAGCAATTCATGTCATGGCCTCCACGCTCTCCCAACTTAACCCCATGCGATTTCTTTCTGTGGGGTTATGTGAAAGATTCAGTGTTTAAACCTCCTCTACCAAGAAACTTGCCAAAACTGCGAGCTCGCATCAACGATGCTTTCGAACTCATTGATGGGGACATGCTGTGCCGAGTGTGGGAGGAACTTGATTATCGGCTTGATGTCTGCCGCATCACTAAAGGGGCACATATCAAACATTTGTGAATGCCTAAAAAAACTTGTTGAGTTTTTGTACGTGTGTGCAAAGCATTGTGAAAATATCTCAAATAATAAAGTTATTGTAGAGCTGTGAAACCGCTTCAATCATTTGTAATAACCCTGTACTTATCTAATGCATATTGTACGATGGTTTTGAACTTTGTCCACTGATCCTCAACACTATCTGCACTTGAGACAAAACTTTCGTGTTGAGACGTCAAGTACACGGAAATCTACGTTTTGTCATTTTTGCTAAACAGATAAATCTTCCTAACTTTTTTAATATTTCTATTTATGGCTGAAATAATCGTTGCAGTAACCACTTTATGATCGCTGATTCCCTGTTCTGCGTTAACTGTTTCAATTATTTCGGGTCTGTTTGTCACCAGAAGGTCTAATATGTTATCGCCTTGAGTTCTCTGTTTAACTGCTCAAGGTAGTTTTCAGATAATGCACTTAAAAAAAATTCACTGGATTCCTTGTCCCTGCCATCCATTATAAACGTTTGAGTTTCCCAGTCTATATCTGGTAAATTAAAATCTCCACCCAGAACTATAACATGGGGGGGGGAAATCTACTCAAAATATTTTCCAAATTTTCCTTCAGGTGCTCTGCCACAACAGCTGCTGAGCCACGGGCCTTTAGAGACATCCAATTACCATGTTTGAGCCTGATTTAACCGTGACCACCCAAATTCACATTTCGGATCTACATCAATTGCAATTTTTATAGCTATAAAAACGCCTCCCCCTTCCCTGTCCAGCCTGTCTCGGCGGTATACATTCCAATCTGAGTTTAAAATTGATTGCTGTTTACATATGGTTTCAGCCAACTTTCTGTCCCTAGTACTATGTGGGCATTGTGACTGTTCTTTAATGAGAGCAGTTCTAAGACCTTTCTATAGACACTCCTGCAGTTTACTATTGTTGTTGTTGTGGTGGTGTTGTTGTTGTTGTTGTTGTTGTTGTTGTGGTCTTCAGTCCTGAGACTGGTTTGATGCAGCTCTCCATGCTACTCTATCCTGTGCAAGCTTCTTCATCTCCCAGTACCTACTGCAACCTACATCCTTATGAATCTGTTTAGTGTATTCATCTCTTGGTCTCCCTCTACAATTTTTACCCTCCATGCTGCCCTCCAATACTAAATTGGTGATCCCTTGATGCCTCACAACATGTCCTACCAACCGATCCCTTGGTCTGGTCAAGTTGTGCCACAAACTTCTCTTCTCCCCAATCCTATTCAATACCTCCTCATTAGTTATGTGATCTACTCATCTAATCTTCAACATTCTTCTGTAGCACCACATTTCGAAAGCTTCTATTCTCTTCTTGTCCAAACTAGTTATCGTCCATGTTTCACTTCCATACATGGCTACACTCCACACAAATACTTTCAGAAACTACTTCCTGACACTTAAATCTACACTCGATGTTAACAAATTTCTCTTCTTCAGAAAAGCTTTCCTTGCCATTGCAAGTCTACATTTTATATCCTCTCTACTTCGACCATCATCAGTTATTTTGCTCCCCAAACAGCAAAACTTCTTTACTACTTTAAGCATCTCATTTCCTAATCTAATTCCCTCAGCATCACCCAAATTAATTCGACTACATTCCATTTTCCTTGTTTTGCTTTTGTTGATGTTCATCTTATATGCTCCTTTCAAGACACTATCCATCCCGTTCAACTGCTCTTCTAAGTCCTTTGCTGTCTCTGACAGAATTACAATGTCATTGGCGAACCTCAAAGTTTTTATTTCTTCCCCATGGATTTTAATACCTAATCCGAATTTTTCTTTTGTTTCCTTCACTGCTTACTCAATATACAGATTGAATAACATCGGGGAGACTCTACAAACCTGTCTCACTCCCTTCCCAACCACTGCTTCCCTTTCATGTCCCTCGACTCTTATAACTGCCATCTGGTTTCTGTACAAACTGTAAATAGCCTTTTGCTCCCTGTATTTTACCCTTGCCACCTTCAGAATTTGAAACAGAGTATTCCAGTCAACATTGTCAAAAGCTTTCTCTAAGTCTACAAATGCTAGAAACGTAGGTTTGCCTTTCCTTAATCTTTCTTCTAAGATACGTCGTAGTGTCAGTATTGCGTCCCGTGTTCCCATATTTCTACGGAATCCAAACTGATCTTCCCTGAGGTCTTCTTCTACCAGTTTTTCCATTCATCTGTAAAGAATTCACGTTAGTATTCTGCAGTTGTGACCAGCTGTGTCAGCAGCTGGTTCTGCAGAGTCAATGAGGTAGTAGTGGGCATACAATATGCTTGGATACAAGAAACATTATAATGTTGTCACTTCAGTATAGAAGTGAAATCCAATATATATTGGGCAAAAAAGGCTGTGTTCTCAGGTTCCATCATAACCACAACCTCAGATATTTCAATGTATTCTAAACAAATAGCAAAACATTTGTGACAATGAAGACATGAATTTCACAAAAGTGCTATTAGGATAATGGTGATGATTAAAAATACTGATATTATGGATGACAGGCTTAGTAAGCAAAGGAGGTAACGAAGATCAAAGTTAATTCAAACAACTACTTTTTGTTTATGTTCGTTCTTCTTTTATCATCAAAATGTAGACAGTCAATAAATGGCCCAAGTTTTAAATAGGTATAACACAAACGTTTTAGACAGATACTTAATGTCAATAAAACAGTTTGTAATTCTGATTAGTGAGAACATGTAAAAAAAGGAGAATCTATAACACCAAGATTGATTATAAATAATTTATACTGTGTAATTTTATGTATGCAACTATGAATTGTTTGCTCTTTACTGATTAATGTCTTTGAATTGCCAGAGGGAAGTGGAAGTTTGTGATGGATATTTTGAAAATATTTAACAGTGTGTAAAAATAATGAAAATTTATACGATATGTATGCTCGCAATAGAGAAACTGGTTCACACTTAGGGAAATTGTATGATGTAATTTAAAACACGTCGGGAACCCCCTCCACTACGGAAGGAGCTAGGCACGCAGGGAAAGGTGGAATTGGTGGTCAATCTGGGTGGCAAGAGAGAGAGCCCATTAGCAGTCAGTGGCTAGACATTGTACTGTTAGCTAGACATTGTACCTTTAACAACACGGGTGCCAAGTAAGGCATTTGGAAGCCAATTTATGTTGAAATTGCCTCAGATGTGGTTCTGGCTGTTGTATGGTGCCCTTGTTATCATGGAATGGCTCTGAAAAGAAGGAAATACATCGCCAAGGAGAATTTATAAACAGCATTCAACTTCAAGAGCATGGATCCACTTTGCCACCACCTGCTTGCTACCACTATTGCGACACTGCTCCACCAACTGCAGGAGTTCAGGTATGTATCACAGTGTGGATCAGTATATTGATGTGAGTGTTTTTCAATAATAATTTCAATGATAAAAAATTCGTGTTTGAACTTTGAAACTGTTCTGTTTATGAAACCAAGCAGGGTCCTATCCTAAACGTGCTAAAGACCGAGTATCCTTTTTATGAAGAACCACTAACTTGTTTCTATTTGAATGCGCCTAAGTTTCAGTGCTAAAGCATATAAATGTTGCTAGTCAAATTACTTACTTCACAGGTAAAGAGAGAGGCACATGATTTGGAACTTATAAAAAAGTTTATTTTGCTTTGAATTGTTTCTACTTTGAATGTGAAAAAGTTTTAATGCTAAAGGGCATAAATGTTGTTAGTTAAAATCACTTGCTTCACAAGTAATGTAAGAGGCATGCAATCTTGCACCTACTTGAAACTTAACTTTGCCTTGAACTTATTTCTGAAGTTAATTAAGAATATTGTTAGTATAAATTGCTATAAAGCATTGAAAGATAAATAATTTCAAGTGGGGTTGGAAATCGGTATTAATGTGATGCAAACTGTTTGAAATGTGTGCATAGTTTGCATAAAAAGGAAGTGACTGTTTATGGGTCCTGACTATTTTCTTTTCTATTATGAGAAAGTTAAACTAAAGATTGTTTTGCTAAAGAAATCTGAAATATTTCCATAAATAAGAGAGGGTAAAGAAGTGTTTGTACATTGTTATTTATCTGCATTTGTGATGTGTGTGTTAGTTAAACCAGGACTCTTGCCATACTTCATTTAGCCTCGTGAGGTCTTTGATAACCTTTTGGTGATGAATTCGTTAATGGATGAGGTGGTGATTATTATCAATAGGAGTAAAGTGCTAATTATCTTTCCGTGATTGCCAATTTATGCAAATGTTACTGTTTACCACGGGTCAGTTCGTCTGGTATTTGTGTGTGTTCATTGCACCTTACCAAGAGAGAAAGAATGAACCCCTATTTGCAAAATTATATTTAAATTCTTTGAGCTTAATGTTTCAAATTATGATACTGAATTGGGCTGGCGACCATTTGGTATTTCATTTACGTAAATTTTACTACTTTCATTATTTCCTAAGGTAAAGTCTTTCAGCTTTCTATTAATTGTTATAATCATGAAATTCATGTTGAATGCCCTCTGTCCATTAGGTTAATTCACGGTCAAACATTTCGAAATTCCTCCCAGAGGGTTACACTTATTGTATGTTAAGGTCACATTTGGCACAACGTACGTACATAGGTGTTATAAGTCGTCTTATACCGTATTTACTCGAATCTAAGCCGCAATCGAATCTAAGCCACACCTGAAAAATGAGACTCGAAAGTACGGGAAAAAAATTTTCCCGAATCTAAGCCGCACCTGAAATTTGAAACTCGAAATTCAAGGGGGAGAGCAAAGTTTTAGACCGCACCTCCAAATTGAAACAAAGTTGGTCCATTGTAACATGAGACACAATTTAGGTTGAATGGATGAAGATACAGCTACAGTAGTTTGGTTTGAGTCATTAGCTCAACATTTAAGCTTTATCAAGTAGCCATTGGTATGTGTCAGGCGCTCAGTCCATATTTATAAGGGTACCCTTCCTTTTGCAAATGTTTTGTCTGGTTTCAATCGATCGCTTATTTTGCTTTAATCAGATCATCCTTTTGCAAATGTTTTGTCTGGTTTCAATCGATCGCTTATTTTGCGTTAATCAGATCAGTGCTGTTCTCTTTGTTATAGGTGTTTACGTCACTCTAAGCTGAAAATGCATTATTGTACTGTGTCATGCATTGTTTGTCGCATTCTGATAATGAGTGATTACGACCTGTTGCCGCTCGAGGCATGGCTTGCTTTTGTGCGCGCTACCGCCACTTACAATAAAAAGAAGAGAGGAATTGTCACATAAGCGAAAGAATGACAAGAGACTGTTATTTGTTATTACTTACACTGCTGCTTTCTTTAATAATGATCAACAAGAACCAAATAATAGACTGCATATGATAGATGTTCTGAACGAGAGTTTAGCGAAAATTTTTCTCCGTTTGAAAATCCTTGCAGACGTCTGTTTAGTACATAACATTCTGCACAGAAATTACAGTCATCTTAGATTTAAAAATCTAGTCAGTTGCCGTGCTTCATTTCTGACTGTATCACTATCCAGCATAAGAATAATACGAATATAATAATGACATGATACGTATATTCTTCCACGTTTGCTGGTGTCTCACTCTAGTTTCCTAGTTTATTAAGCAGACAGGATTTAAATGAGATAGTAGCAAATACGAAAGAATACATGGCATAATGTTTACATTCTTCTACCTTTTCTTTTAATTTATTTATTGGCGCAGAGGTTTTGGCACCAGTATTTATCTTTGAGTCTGCACAAGCATGCCTGTGTAGCGCTACATATATTCGACGGCAGAAGTTAGTTGTGGCGGCACCTACCAACATTTTTCAGAACTTCCGCTTACTCTACACTCGATTCTAAGCCGCAGGCGGCTTTTTGGAGTACAAAAAGCGGATAAAAAAGTGCGGCTTAGATTCGAGTAAATATGGTATTCAGAGTTGGTTCAGAGTCGCACACCAAAAGCTTTTATCTTCTTCTTGTCTAAACTGCTTATCATACACAGTTCACTTCCACACAAGGCTACACACTAGACATATTCCTTCAAAAATACTCCCCAACATTTAAATTTATATTTGATGTTAATGAATTTCTGTTTCAAAGAAATGTGTTTCTTGCTGCTGACAGACATGACTTTATATCCTCTTCATTTCTACTGCAGTTATTTTACTGCCCAAACAGCAAAGCCCATCCACTCCATTATCCTTGTTTTGCATCAGTTAGTAGGCTTCTTAATCTAGAAACCGCATTTCCATACAACACAAATTTCATTTCACTGATCTCCCAAGCCCTTGCCATCCCTGGCACAATTACACTATTAGCACCACAGCTCCAATTCTTTGTTTATTCTCCCTGAGCTTTAATTTCCTTTCCAAATTTCTCCTATATTTCCTCCCTTACTGCTTTCTCACTGTACAAATGGAACAACACAGGGGGTATGCTACCAACCCTGTCTCATTCCCTTCTTCATCACTGCTTCCCTTTGATATCCTTCAAATGTTGTACCTGTGGTCTTGTTTCTGTATAAGTTGTAGATGAACTTTCACTTCATGTGTTTTATCCCTACTACCCTCAGAATTTCAAAAAAAGTATTCTAATCATCATTGTCAAAAGCTTTCACTATGTCCACAAATCCTAATACGTTTGCCTTTCTTTAGCCTGTAAGTTGTAATATAGGTATAGCCTATATTTCTCTCACATCCAGAACTATCTTCCCCAGGGTTACTTTCTTCCAGTTTTTTCCCCATTCCTCTGTAAATAATTTACACCAATATTTTGTAACCATAAATTATTAAATAGATGGTACTTAAATATTCACATCTGCAGCACCTGCTGTTCCGACAACAAGAATACAGAGGTAATAACAAACACAACACTTTATTACTTCAAGTACTTGATACAGAAAAAAACACTTGTCATGTTGTGACTGTACTTTTACTCCTGATCACATCTGCTGAAGTAAACATCAGAATGCATGCGAGGCTTGCTGGACCCGACAGTACAAGCCGATAGTTGGCCAGTAGAGGCAGTGCGTGCATCTGTGAATGGAAATCTCTCCAGGTGCTGGCACGAGGGTAGTACAATTCCCAGTCGGCAAAGAATTCTTAATACGGATGAAAATGCCCAGTGTGAAGAGCATCACGATACCTCCCGTGGGAGCAGAAGACGACAGGACCAACGATGGACAATTCGAGCTGAAATCCGTTGTGAAGTACGGCAGCAGTGGTGAATGTGGAGACAACTCCACTGCAGGCTGAGGCTGTGCAGGAGACATTGAACCAGTGAGGGATATGTCCGTCAGATGAAAACACTGGAGTAGTTGTCAGAGGCAGCGACATTGAAGGCTCACCAGGAAGCAGAGATGCAGGCAGAAAGTGTGGCAGGAACTCCAGCATATTGAGGCACTGAGAAAAAGGGGCGGTGGACAATCCAGACTCTGAGCTGATTTTGATAGCACCCAACCTCCCAGTATCCCATCTGAAGAGTGTAGATATGGCGACTATTCTGACGCATGACGGTTGCCAGTAAATAGCAGGAGTGCCGACCAAAACCACATGCCCATACTGCCATCCCTGGTGGAAAGCACGGTTTTGTGGAATGTGATGGCAGGTGATAACCCAGATGGAGGAGGAGGAGCAGTGTCTGCCCCTGGAGCCCGTGGAGATGTTCAGCAGTCCTACAGGAACCAGTACGAGTTGTCAGGTAGGCAGTCAGAAAAACCAGTATACTGTCTCCCTAGCGGGAGTCCTGCAGATTTTTTTTAAATCTAGGCGTTAAAAGTGTGAACTGTGTCCTTGGCCTCCCCATTAGATTGAGGGCAAAAAGGAAGGGAGCAAACATGGCTCCACGCAGAAATCACAAAGTGCCTGGGATAGCATCTGAGGTTGGTTGTGAGAAATGAGAATAACTGGGAGACCTTCCACAGAAAAAATTTTTGAAAGTGCCTGAGTAGTAACCTTGGCAGTGGCTAAAGAACACCAGACTATGTATGGCAAATTTGAAAATGTATCAATAACAAGCAGCCAAAATACATCAAGAGACAGGCCTGCAAAACCTACACGGATGTGTTACCAGGGTTGGGTTGCCGGAGGCCATGGGGAAAATGGGAAAACGAAGCCTCAGAAGCCACCCAGTCCTAGTGCACTGAGGACACCCAGTCACCAAATGATCCAGCGCCTGGTTAGTGCCAGGCCAATACACAATACTATGAGCCAAGGCTTCGGTGCAGGAAACGTGACCCTCAAGCACAGCTGTAGAGACCCTCATCACAAACTCCCAGGAACGACCACCCTGGGAGCAGCATCATCTGTGGAGTGGAGAAGGAAGGAGGAGGAGGAGAAGGAGAAGGAGGAAGAGGAGGACTCAGTTCTATGACTGAGAGATGACGGTACAACACAAAATACACTCCTGGAAATTGAAATAAGAACACCGTGAATTCATTGTCCCAGGAAGGGGAAACTTTATTGACACATTCCTGGGGTCAGATACATCACATGATCACACTGACAGAACCACAGGCACATAGACACAGGCAACAGAGCATGCACAATGTCAGCACTAGTACAGTGTATATCCACCTTTCGCAGCAATGCAGGCTGCTATTCTCGCATGGAGACGATCGTAGAGATGCTGGATGTAGTCCTGTGGAACGGCTTGCCATGCCATTTCCACCTGGCGCCTCAGTTGGACCAGCGTTCGTGCTGGACGTGCAGACCGCGTGAGACGACGCTTCAACCAGTCCCAAACATGCTCAATGGGGGACAGATCTGGAGATCTTGCTGGCCAGGGTAGTTGACTTACACCTTCTAGAGCACGTTGGGTGGCACGGGATACATGCGGACGTGTATTGTCCTGTTGGAACAGCAAGTTCCCTTGCCGGTCTAGGAATGGTAGAACGATGGATTCGATGACGGTTTGGATGTACCGCGCACTATTCAGTGTCCCCTCGACGATCACCAGTGGTGTACGGCCAGTGTAGGAGATCGCTCCCCACACCATGATGCCGGGTGTTGGCCCTGTGTGCCTCGGTCGTATGCAGTACTGATTGTGGCGCTCACCTGCACGGCGCCAAACACGCATACGACCATCATTGGCACCAAGGCAGAAGCGACTCTCATCGCTGAAGATGACACGTCTCCATTCGTCCCTCCATTCACACCTGTCGCGACACCACTGGAGGCGGGCTGCACGATGTTGGGGCGTGAGCGGAAGACGGCCTAACGGTGTGCGGGACCGTAGCCCAGCTTCATGGAGACGGTTGCGAATGGTCCTTGCCGATACCCCAGGAGCAACAGTGTCCCTAATTTGCTGGGAAGTGGCGGTGCGGTCCCCTACGGCACTGCGTAGGATCCTACGGTCTTGGCGTGCATCCGTGCGTTGCTGCGGTCCGGTCCCAGGTCGACGGGCACGTGCTCCTTCCGCCGACCACTGGCGACAACATAGATGTACTGTGGAGACCTCATGCCCCACATGTTGAGCAATTCGGCGGTACGTCCACCCGGCCTCCCGCATGCCCACTATATGCCCTCGCTCAAAGTCCGTCAACTGCACATACGGTTCACGTCCATGCTGTCGCGGCATGCTACCAGTGTTAAAGACTGCGATGGAGCTCCGTATGCCACGGCAAACTGGCTGACACTGACGGCGGCGGTGCACAAATGCTGCGCAGCTAGCGCCATTCGACGGCCAACACCGCGGTTCCTGGTGTGTCCGCTGTGCCGTGCGTGTGATCATTGCTTGTACAGCCCTCTCGCAGTGTCCGGAGCAAGTATGGTGGGTCTGACACACCGGTGTCAATGTGTTCTTTTTTCCATTTCCAGGAGTGTATCATGGGAGAGTCAAAATCTCAGTGAAAAGCTTGTTGGACTGCTGATTGGCAACTGGTCCTGACAATGACACTTTCTGGATATCCATATCTATGTTCTCTGATACTGCATTCTGCGCTGTTACCTGGCAGACTACCACAATGTGAACTTTTTTCTGACAGTTACAACAGATGGCCGGATGCTGGGGACACTTTGATCTATCATGATGGGAGTAACAAGATGCACATGACAACAACAGGAAGCCACGGCTGCAACACTTCTTACATACTGTGTGGAAGCTGCCGAATCAGCCGGCTCGCACTGCTGCTACGTCATCCTTCCCAGAGACAGTGGACACAGCCATGTCACACTGCAGTACCACAGTGTTGCACCGTGCTTCCAGCTGCTGACCAGTGGCATGCAAGACCTCATACAACTGGGCAATGGACAATTTGTTGAAGGAATGGTTACTAATTGGAGGGCTTTTGCTGTGTTTCCCTATGTGGGCAGAACAGATTATAACATCACAAACCACATTGTGCACAAAAGACTCCTTTCACTTTGACATGACAAAGTGGCATTTTTTACTAAGGCCATGGAGAGTCATGGCCTAAGCACAAGACTAATGGAGCAGTTTCTTGCACTGGTAGAGTTCAACCCATTTACCTACTATTTTATTTCTTTCACTTATTTCTGTCAGACATTTGCTAATGCTCACTGCGAAACTCTCAACAAACAAGTTGTTTCAACTTATGCATGTTCCAGCTAGTTTATTTCTTACCTTTCCACAATTCGAGTTTTAATTTGCAAGTCACTTTATTTAAGTCAAAATCTCCATCTGGCCTTTGAATTTTTTTTTTTTTTTTTTTTTTTTTTTTTTTCCAGTACAAAATCAGATTTTGGAGTCTCCATCTATCCATTATAAAAGTATTGTTCAATAAATAAAGCTCCATTTTTTGCAGCCATTATATTTAGGAAGAAGTCTTTTTAGGTGCTTCAAATTTGGTGTTTCTCCTGCACATGCGTAAAGTCATTCCAACATAGCTGTAGTGATCCACGAAAATGGTGTCTATGCATGACACTCGTTACACGCAATGTGCTGTAACAGAATTCTTGGTTGTGCAAAAAGAAACTGTAGTGAACATCCATAACCAGTTACATGCAGTAGATGGTAATGATGCAGTTGATAAGAGTACTGCTGGGCAATGGTTAAGAAGATTCCAGTTGTCTGCGTCTGCAGCCTGAGCTGCACAATAAGTCACGTTTAGGATGTCCAGTCACAGCCACTGCTCATGACATGACATCGCACGTTGCCATTATTTATGCAGACTGGCACAGCATCACAACTCAACAATTGGCTCTTATGCAATCAGTGAGCATTGGAAGAGTGTGAGTGTGAGTGTGTGTGTGTGTGTGTGTGTGTGTGTGAAACCTGGGTTTTTCTGTCAGCAACAAAAAGCAGTCACTGGAATGGCACCACTTGCAACACAAAAAGAAGTTTGAGGCAGCCAAGTCATGATGATAGTCTTTTGGGATAGTGATGATGTCACTCTCGTGGATGTGTTGCTAAAGGTGTTACCCTTTTATTCAGAGTCATGAATGAAGACTGAACAAACACAAGAACCATTTCCCACATGTTCAGTCTGACAAGAATCCAACATGACAACACACACACACACACACACACACACACACACACACACACACACAACACGCCTCACAACCAGGGACACCATAAAACAGTGCTGGATGTCATTCTTGACTCCACCTTACAAACCAGAGCTGGCACCCATGGACTTCCATCTGTTTGGGTTACTTACAGATTTTCTATGTAGGGACACACTTTGAAAATTATGAGAGCATAATGAATGCAGGGAAAGTATGGCTACAATCTCAGGACAATTTTATCAATATCAAATATGTATTAACACCAATTTAAGGCCATAGAACATGATGGAGACTGTATAAAAAAATGTTATATGTAAAAGAAATGTTGAATGATATTGTCACCAAATTATAGGTTTAACCCAAGTATGTTCTGAGAAAACACTGTGCAGCACTGATTGTTGAATGGTAGAAAATAATCACTTATTTACAAACAAAACCAGAAGTGAACTGTTTCATAATCTACAAATAACATATCAAACAAAAGTGTATTGTAACTGTATCATTATAGATTATACTGACAATGCCTTAAAGTGAAAAAAGGCAAAACGCATCTGGTAGAATAAAATACAGTGCAGCAAGAGAAGATGTTTTTTATTTACAAAACAAATATTTCTGTTCTTGCTGCCACACGAATGAACTTCTTAAAGGTAGTCAAAATTAGCCTAATTAAAGCAGGAACCTAGACAAGGGGATGTGATACTAAAAGTAGTAAGTGAGATTTCCTTTTTGCTTTTCAGGCACAAAGTAAATTACGTTGGCCAAAGTAGGGATGATATAAAATGCAGGCTGGCAACAGCAAGAAAGAATTTCTGAAAAAGCAAAAATCTGTTAGTATCAAATATAAATATTAATGTTTGGAAGGCTTTTCTGAAAGTACTTGTCTGAAATGAAGTGTTGCATAGCAGTGAAACATGGACAATAAACAGTTCAGACAAGGAGAATAGAAGCTTTAGAAATATGGAACTTCAGCAGAATGCTAGATATTAAACACGTAAATCGAGGCACTGAAAAACCAAATTCAGTAAAAAATATCTGTATGGCACAACTTGATTAACAATGACTCAGTTAATAGGACATATTGTGAGGCATCAAAGACTCATGAATTTGGTAACAGAGGAGTTGTGGAGGTTAAAATTTTAGATTGAGATCGAGGTTCAAATGAATGTAAGTTGCAGCAGTTATGCAGAGAGGAAGACTTGTACAGGTTAGGCTAGTGTGGAGAGCTGCATTGAACCCATCTTCACATTGAAAACAACAACAGCAGCAGCAAATATCTTAGACCACTGCACTCTTCCACTTGTCATTCTTTTTCAGCTAGCCCTCCCCACACATGTCTCTTACATAAAATCAGACTGAATTTGAAACTTGAAGCTCCTGTGTAAGCTGCCTCAACAGAGAATGCACCTGGTGTATTCACGCTAAATGAGGGCACAGCAACTTGTGATATGTACAAGAAAAATATCTGAGTTCCACATCTTAATACAGACACGGCGATACTTCAACTACACTATTGCAGATGCTTCTTACTGTAAAGACTTCTTACCCCCTTGTGTTTTCAAAGCAGGAAAGCAGGAATGGGGTGGGGCAAGTCAGGCACAGGTTACGGGTGGCTGGGGTCTTTGCGTGGATAATGTATGAGAGTCGACCGGTGCATTTGTTCTGGCACAAATACCTTAGAATTTGAAATAAGCCGAGAATTTGCACATTAATCCTAACTTAGCAAATCAAATAATTGCAGCAATATATCAAGTTGTACTTCTAAGAAGGGCAGAATGTATGAGATTTGGGACACATCTGCTCAGATGCAAAAAGCAACAAAAAACAAAGAGACACCACTGGCACGTCATGTGGAACACCTTCCTGCTTCATACGAACAAGTTCTGCACAAAATCTGTAATGTTATTGGGCTGCCAGTCTTTCGTTGCTAGTACAGTGGAACTTTGATTTTACATTCTCGATTTTACACTTTTCGCAATTCTACACCGTAAATTTGTAGCCACTGTGAAAAACCATACAATCAGTGTTAAAAATTCCCCCATTCACATTTTTTCCTAGTAAGGTTGACCTCGACTATGTTCTTACTTGACATTTTGCTCAGCTTCCTCCCATTTTCTTCTTATTGACATTTAATGTGACTGACCGAGTTATGAGTGACAGAAAAGAGAGGTGGTTCACACCACAGGTTTTGCTTTTGATTTGCTTTAGGGTGGAAAAACAACTAGAGTCATATGCGTGCAAGTCAAACTATAGAACATGAAAGACACAGAGGAGTTAAAAAAGGCTATACATCAGTCCCAATTGACATAACAGAAGACAAATAAAAACAGGGACACGGAGAAAGGGCCATAAAGAAATGGAGGTCCAGAACTAAAAATTAAATTGTCTTCACATTATTGCTTTGGCAGATAAAATGAAAATGAGGTTGACAGCCCACATGTCATTTACTAAAACAGCCAATACCTCAGACGACAAACCCAAGTGGGAACGTAAATGGTTAAAATATGGGCAGTTAAAACTTGGGCGCAAAGTGTACACAGTGGTGGGGTAGTGCCACACATCAAATGACAATGACTAAAAAGGCAGATATGCAGCCTAGTTAAAATTTCCTTGTCCTGGCAGCAGGGCCGAGAGGAGGTCGAACGAGCCACTGGGAGAGGCTTAATAAGTTGGAGCTTATTCCCGTGAAGGGAGGACAGTTGGCGATGCCAAAAGGGACGCCATCTCCTGACAGATGCAACACAGAGATCATCCAAGGGAATATAGGAAGTAGCGCGCTGAGGTACGAGGACTGCCGCCTGGGCAGCTGCATCAGCAGCCTCGTTTCCTAGCAGACTGACATGACCAGGAACCCACAAACATCACAGTGGCTCCACCAAGAGTAAGCAAGTTTTCTTAGACCCATTGCACTGAGGGATTGGCGGTGTACAGTGCACATAGACTCTGAAGGGTGCTGAGTGAGTATGAGCAGAGGACACAATTGAAAAGTCTGTGTTGCCGGATGTACTCAGTGACCTGATACAGGGCGAAGACTTCGGCTGTAAATACTGAGCAGTGTGCCAGAAGCAGATATCGAAAGATGTGGGCACCAATGATGAAGGCACAACCTGACCCCACGGTCAGCCCGAAAGCCATCAGTGTATACAAACGTACTGTTGCGAAGTTCCATGCAAAGGTCGTGAAACTGAAGGCGATAGGGTGAGGCTGGAGTAGTATCCTCAGGAAGCAAATGAAGGCCAAGGTTAAGATGGGCCGCTTCATCAAGCCAAGGTGGTGAAAAGTTCACACCCACCAGGAAAGCTGCAGGTAGTATGAAGTTATGCCGCCGTAGCAAGTGACGAAAGCGGACTCCAAGAGATAACAGAGAGGAGGGACGTGACCTATACTGGCGATCAAAGGAATCATCGAAGGAGGCGACTTAGGATGGGTGGCCATGCATAGCAAACAAATGGCATGCATACCCGCTGACGAGAAAGTCACGGTGGTAGGACAGTGGTAGTTCAGCAGCTTCAGCATACAGATTTTCAACCAGGCTTGTACAAAAAGTGCCAGTGGCCAAACGATTACCATGATGGTGGATAGTGTTGCAGTGGCATAAGAGGGATGTACGTGCAGACACATATACAAAGTACCCATGGTCGAGTTTCGAACAGACAAGGAACTGGTACAAATGGAGGAATGTGGTTTGATCAGCTCCCCAGGAAATATCATTGAGGACACGTAGGACATTGAGGAACCATGTACAGCGGGCTGCCAGTAAGACACATGGGAGGACCAAGAGAGTTTCCTATCAAGCATGAGCCCCAGGAATATCGTAGTTTCAACAAATGGAATGACAACAGGCCCAAGATGTAAAGATGGTGGAGAAACCATTTGCACTGCCAGAAATTCATACAAACAGTTTTGTCAGTGGAAAAACAGAAGCCATTGTCGATGCTCCAGGAATAAAGATGATCAAGACACCGCTTACTGAGACAGGGCCGGGGTGAACTGCAATAGATGGCAAAATCGTGAACAAAAAGGGATCCAGAGATGCCTGGCAGGAGACAGGCCATTATAGGGTTAATGATGATAACAAAGACGATGATGCTCAGGACGGAACCCTGAGACACACCGTTTTCCTGGATAAAGGTGTCCAACAAGGCAGAACCCACATGCACCTTGAAAACCTGGTCTTTTAAAAATTCCTGAAGAAAACAGGACAGGCAGTCATGGAAGCCCCACGTGTAAAGAGTACAGAGGATACCAGTTCTACAGCAGGTGTCGTAGGCCTTCTCCAAATCAAGAAACACAGCCACAGTCTGGGATTTCTGCAGAAAACGATTCATGACATGGGTGGACAAAATAACAAGATGGTCAACTGCAGAACGCTGCGCTCGAAATCCACACTGTGCATTCGTTAGTAAATTGCGAGACTCGAGCCAGCATACCAGCCAGGCATGAATCATATGTTCCATCACCTCTCAAACACATCTGGTGAGAGTGATGCAGCAGTAGCTAGAAGGAAGGTTTTTGTCCTTACTGGGCTTAGGTATGGGTATGATGGGTGGCTTCATGCCAAAGTCCGGGAAATGTGCCCTTGCCCAGGTGCGGCTGTACATGTTAAGCAGAAAGTGCTTGCCTGCAAGAGAAAGGTGCTGCAACATCTCAATGTGGACAGCGTATGGCCTTGGGCCAGAGGATCAAGATGAACTGAGAGCATGATCTAGCTCCCTCATAGTAAAGGGGGCATTGTAGCACTCCCGATTCTGAGAAAGGAAGGGTATCGCCGGGCTCTGCTCTGCTCATTTCCGATGGAGGAAGGCGGGGTGATAGTGGCAGGACGATAGTGGGAAGAGCTCAAAACTTCCGCAAAATGGTGGCCCAAGGTGCTGGAGATAGCAACAGAATCCATAATAACATCGTCTGCTACTGTCAGGCTGGAAAATGGGTAATGGATCTCGGTCCCAGAGAGCTGTTGGAGGTTGGCCAACACAACAGAGGA
This sequence comes from Schistocerca cancellata, assembly GCF_023864275.1. Classification (NCBI taxonomy): domain Eukaryota; kingdom Metazoa; phylum Arthropoda; class Insecta; order Orthoptera; family Acrididae; genus Schistocerca; species Schistocerca cancellata. The sequence goes on along the minus strand of NC_064628.1, from coordinate 956,657,188 downwards.
AGGTGTGGAACTCCTAAAAGAACTAGTGAATAAAATCCAGCTAGCTTTTTGGTGCTATCCTGAGGAATGCGACGACACATTGCATGCATCTGTTTATAATGAGTGCAGTTTCCCATGGTAGGATGACTTTCAAAAACGAAGAGAGGACATCTCAGGGTGCGAATTGCATCGCGGCACGCCTCAGTCCACAAAGGGACTGGGGTACAGCATGGTAAAGAGGGAGTGCAAGGAATGGAACATTCTGCAGCAGTAAGGAGAACGTTTGTGAGGTATTCCACATGGTCATCACAACTGGGGACATCTTGTTCTTCGAAGGTCACCAGGAAGGAGTAAGCTGCCAGTCGGCCTTAGTAAGTTGCTTTTGGGTGTGCATGCAGGTGGGGTAGGAGTCAGCAAACGGATAGTACATAGAAAATGGTCACTCAAGCAGGCATCAGAAAGAACGGACCACTGAAGATAATGGGCCAGCTGGGCAGTGCAGTACGATAGGTCCAAATGGGAATAGGTGTGCAAGGAGTCGGAAAGGAAAGTTGGTTGTTAAGGCAGAAGAGGTTGAGTTGATTAAGACGATCAGCCAAGAGGGCGCCTCTCTGACAGGTTCTGGGAGAACCCCTAAGGGGATGATGTGCATTCAAGTCACAGAGTAGCAGAAAAGCTGCTACCTTGTTGACGCTGGGTGATTTCACAACCTCAGAGCTGAATTTGAGGTCGCATGTCTGAGTGGCCCTGTCCTTCATGGGGTGAGGGGACAGAACTACACGTGCCAGATGGAAGAACACAGGGTTTAAGACAAGTCTATAACTTGCGAGCGACTGGGTAAGGCACTTTTTCCTTTACCCAGACCTTTTGGACAGACCGCTCATTAAGATACACGGGACAATCCCAACAGCAAACGGCATGTCTGCCATTGCAGGTGATACAGCAGGGAGGAGGAGGCAGACAATTGCCCTTGTGCGCATCCCTACCACAAGTTACACATTTGGGTGGGTGTCGACCAGATGTTCTAGTGTGGTTAAAATGATGACACTGCCAGCAGCGCATCGGATTCGAAATGTACAGCCATACTGTGATGATTTCATAGCCTGCTTTTGTCTTGGACGGAAGCACCACTCTGTCAAAGGTGAGAAAAAGACTGCGGGTGTGCACTAAGGAGGAACCTACCTTTTTCATCACCCAACGGGCAATAATGACACCCTGATCAGAGAGGTAAGAATGGATTTCGGCCTCAGTTAGACCATTGAGCAGCCTAGCATAAATAACCCGCGGGAAGAATTCGAAGTTCTATGGGCCTTGATGCAAACATGGTAGCTGTGAAGAAGGGGGGCAGCAAGCGGTTGTTGTGCTTGAGAATCAGAAGCAGTCTCCAAAAGCAAAGTACCATTATGTAAATGAGAGCAGGATTTCACAGGGCCAGCACTTTCATCAACACCTTTCGTGCATAATAAATGGATTTACCACAGTGAAAGACTGACAGTCTTCAGTGCGTGAGACCATGAGGAACCGAGGTGCAGTGGGAAGGGTCTTTGAATCATTAGCTTCATTACGTTTACGTTATGTAGACATTGACTGTGAAGATGATTGGCTCATTGCAAGAAAATCCCCCACGATTGCCAGCGTCTCCAATGGCGCGCACCTTCCAACTGGGGGCCCCCTTTACAAGAGGGCGCACCAGCCGTAGGTGATTGTTCACACCTCAGGTCACACCTCATGAACACCTCACAGAGGGACCAATCAGCAATTTGGGAAGGTTGCAGCTCAGGCAATTATCCCTCCCTGGGCCTGGGCTGAACCGTGGGATGCAAGCAAGCCCTACCTGTTGACCCAGGGCTGGGAATTATGCATTACCCAGTCACCTGTTATGAGTTAAGACACACGAGCTGGCCTTCAGGAGTGCACAGGGAGGAAGAAGAGATACAGGAACCTCAAACACCGAAGTTGAGGAATGAGAGGAGAAGGAAAACAAAGGAAGGAAAAGGGAGTGAATATTAGGGACGAGACTGTTCTTACATCAGCGACAATGCAGAACATTCCCAATGGCACCCCAGACATGTTCCACAGAGTTAAGGGAAAAAGAATAGCAAGAGGATACACATGCAGCACGGAAGGGGTAAGATACTGCAAAGACTGGGGCCCCATGGTAGCCAAGCACGAATCCTCGAAGACGAGCCCCCGGGGGAGGGGGGAGGGGGGAGAGGGGTGGGGGCAGGGGGTGGGGGCAGGGGGGGTGGGGGACACACCACAGGTGTTGGCAGAGTTAAGAGAATATTTTAAGCCACTGTGGAGAGGGGAGAAGTTAGAGAGGAAATGCTAATGTAATCCACAATCAGTGTTGCCAGTGTTGCCAATACAACTTGCAACATTTAGCTTCACAGCGCAATTATGATATAACAACTGCTATTTGGCACCAGTACTGCAAAAACAAGAAAGTCTGTGCAAACTGTTCTGAACTGAGCCAATATGTGATGAAGGGGACCAGCCAACACCTTTTCTTGTGCCACCTGGTTTCATTTTCTTGAATGTACTTCTGATGTACTGTATTCAGCAACAATATTAATCATTGACCCTTTAATTTCAAACATTTAGGCTCGACAAATATGCTTGGTCATAGTCAAGGAAACATTGCCCATTCCTGGCTAATGAACTTTTATTGGCCGGTGACTTGTTAAGTCACCCAATAGCCAGCGCAGCCACCACACCATCGTCACACATGTAAACTGAGCTTGCCTACTGGACGTGTGGAAAAGGGGATTAGCCCTTCAGCGACGGGAATGCTGGCAGGGGTGAAAGCATTTTGTGAAGTGCTGCAAATATACTTTTCTGCAGGTGGTGAGCTATGACAGAGTTTTCACCCAGAAATAGAACAAGGGTTTTGCGATACACACCACACAATGTAGATCGTATAGATTGACAACAGTGATAGAGGGCATGATGCGAAATTTTAGCACCTGAGCTTGCTTTCAAATTTAAGTTTTACATAACGTACAGAAATACACTGAGCTGACTTCTAATAAGTTTGTAACGTCAACTGGGTAAGTAAACTCATTTTGTCACGTCTGTTTCTCTCATCAAGCCTAAGATAACACTATAACAGTGGTGAGCATATGAAGTGCAGCTCATAAGAAAAGCATTAAAAAACAATAACAATGGTGACAAAGTATGTCATGAAGCAGATGTCTGCATTAATGCATGGTTTAACCACTTAGATGCTGTTATGTTTTTGGTTTAATTCAAGATGTTCATCAATTTTTTTTTTTTTTTTCTGGAAAAGCACAAAGTACGATCCCTGAAAAACATATGCTTTGAACGTATAATTGGCAATCGTAGCACATCAGGAGATAGCTCAACCATCTAGTACCCAGATCCAAAATTTCAAATTTTGTACGAGTTTTTACTTGCGGTTACATATCTGCAATTTTTTAAGAACTATTGAAATTAATACCACAAATTATTGTATGAACTCCTTGTATTGTACATTTAATTTCCTACACTTGGACACATTTTATACAATGTATTGGAGGGGGTTGCATTTTTTAATTATATATGCAAATTACATGTGTTTTTGCTCATATTTTGGGGTGGGGGTTTTAACATTTTCCTCAATTCTGCATTTTCCTCAGTGACTCAGCATCTCAGCTACATGGTGAGCAGCAACTTTCCTTTTCATAATATTGTTACATTCCAGCCTGTATTTTCCATTGTTTGATTTTCCTCAATTTCGTGTTTTTTAAGTCTGGACCGCATGACAACATAAAATAGGGATTTCACTGTATTATTATGTTGATGTTTGGAATGTTAGACCCATGTATAACTAGATAAGTGCAATTCTCATAGAAGACAATTTGTATAGAGACTGACTAGTCATTTCAAAATACTTTTCAAATGTTTATACACTTAATCAGCTTTCGAATTACTGCAGGTTCATCAACAGAAAATGAATAATTACACGCACTTCGTATATCTGGTAACAAGTTAAGCTAATTGGAGGACTGTGGTGGTGTGAAGTAAATGTAAATGTCGTGTGACTACGGGCTCCCATCTGGTAGACCATTCACCAGGTGAAAGTCTTTCAATTTGACGCCACTTTGGCGACTTGCGTTTCGATGGGGATGAAATGATGATTAGGACAACACAACACCCAGCCCCTGAGCAGAGAAGATCTCTGACCCAACCGGGAATCGTACCCGGGCCCTTAGGATTGACATTCTGTCGCACTGACCAGTCAGCTACTGGTGGCGGACGTGGTGTCAAGTAATCCCAGAATATTGCTGCTATCGCAATGAGTAGCTGCACTTTGTACAATATACCGTATTTACTCGAATCCAAGCCGCACTTTTTTTCCTGTTTTTGTAATCCAAAAAACCGCCTGCGGCTTAGAATCGAGTGCAAAGCAAGCGGAAGTTCTGAAAAATGTTAGTAGGTGCCGCCACAACTAACTTCTGCCGTCGAATATATGTAGCATGCTTTGGAGACACAAAGATAAATACTGGCGCCAAAACCTCTGCGTCAATAAATAAATTTTAAAAAAAGGTGGAAGACGAGCCTTTTTTCTCCGTCCCGAGTTTCGGCCATTTTCATACATTATCCAACGAAGTAAATACAAATTCTGTATTGTTCATCTTCGAATGTAGCAGAATTTCAATGTACTATGAAAATACGACTGGAAATGCTGGGATGTTTGTCAATATGGCCAACTCTACGTTCTGCATTTTTTCCTACCTGTGAGAAGAGATGGTTGCTAATAGGAACCTGATGAAATGTGAATCACGTGCTCTATTCTCTTCACCATAAGAATAATACGAATATAAACATTTTGCCATGTATTCTTTCGTGTTTGCTGCTATCTCATTTAAATCCTGTCTGCCTAATAAACTACGAAACTAGAGCGAGACAACAGCAAACGCGGAAGAATGTACGTATCGTGTCATGTTTATATTCGTATTATTTTTATGCCTAATAGTGATACAGTCAGAAATGAAGCACGGCTACTGACTAGATTTTTAAATCTAAGATGACTAATTTCTGTGCAGAATTTGATGTACTAAAGAAGCGGCCGCAAAGATTTTCAAACGGAGAAAAATTTTCGCCTAACTCTTGTTCAGAACATGTTCTATCATACGCAGTATATTATTTGGTTCTTGTTGATCATTATCAAAGAAAGCGAGAGTGTAAGTAACAACAAATAGCAGTCTCTTGCCATTGTTTCGCCAATGAGACAATTCCTCTCTTTTTTTTTTTTTTTTTAATTGTAAGCGGCGGTAGCGCGCACAAAAGCAAGCCACGCCGCGAGCGGCGACAGGCCGTAAACACGCACTACCAAAATGCGACAAACAGTGCATGACACAGTACAGTAATGCATTTTCAGCTTACAGTGGCGTAAACACCTATAACAAAGAAAACGGCACTTATCAGATCAAAGCAAAATAAGCAATCAATTCAAACCAGACGAAGCACGTGAAAAAGGAAGGGTACCCGGATAAATACTGACGGAGCGCCTGACGCATAGCAATGGCTACCTGGTAAAGCTTACGACTCGAACCAAACTACTGTAGCTGTATCATCATTCATTCGACCTAAATTGTGTCTCATATTACAATGGACCAACTTTGTTTCGATTTGGATGTGCGGCCTAAAACTTTTCTCTCCCCTTGAATTTCGAGTCTCAAATTTCAGGTGCCGCTTAGATTCGGGAAATTTTTTTTTCCTTTATTTCGAGTCTCATTTTTGAGGTGCGTCTTAGATTCGAGTGCGGCTTAGATTCAAGTAAATACGGTATACAGGGTTATTACAAATGATTGAAGCGATTTCACAGCTCTAAAATAACTTTATTATTTGAGATATTTTCACAATGCTTTGCACACACATACAAAAACTCAAAAAGTTTTTTTAGGCATTCACAAATGTTCGATATGTGCCCCTTTAGTGATTCGGCAGACACCAAGCCGATAATCAAGTTCCTCCCACACTCAGCACAGCATGTCCCCATCAATGAGTTCGAAAGCATCGTTGATGCGAGCTCGCAGTTCTGGCAAGTTTCTTGGTAGAGGAGGTTTAAACACTGAATGTTTCACATAATCCCACAGAAAGAAATCGCATGGGGTTCAGTCGGGAGAGCATGGAGGCCATGACATGAATTGCTGATCATGATCTCCACCACGACCGATCCATCGGTTTTCCAATCTCCTGTTTAAGAAATGCCGAACATCATGATGGAAGTGTGGTGGAGCACCATCCTGTTGAAAGATGAAGTCGGCGCTGTCGGTCTCCAGTTGTGGCATGAGCCAATTTTCCAGCATGTCCAGATACACGTGTCCTGTAACGTTTTTTTCACAGAAGAAAAAGGGGCTGTAAACTTTAAACCGTGAGATTGCACAAAACACGTTAACTTTTGGTGAATTGCAAATTTGCTGCACGAATGCGTGAGGATTCCCTACCGCCCAGATGTTCACTTCACCATTAAGAAAAAATGTTGCTTCATCACTGAAAACAAGATTCGCACTGAACGCATCCTCTTCCATGAGCTGTTGCAACCGCGCCAAAAATTCAAAGCGTTTGACTTTGTCATCGGGTGTCAGGGCTTGTAGCAATTGTAAACGGTAAGGCTTCTGCTTTAGCCTTTTCCGTAAGATTTTCCAAACTGTCGGCTGTGGTACGTTTAGCTCCCTGCTTGCTGACCCATTGATTTCCCCTTACAGAGGCATCCAGAAGCTTTAAACTGCGCATACCATCGCCGAATGGAGTTAGCAGTTGGTGGATCTTTGTTGAACTTCGTCCTGAAGTGTCGTTGCACTGTTATGACTGACTGATGTGAGTGCATTTCAAGCACGACACACGCTTTCTCAGCTCCTGTCGCCATTTTGTCTCAATGCGCTCTCGCGGCAGAAACCTGAAGTGCGGCTTCAGCCGAACAAAACTTTATGAGTTTTTCTACATATCTGTAGTGTGTTGTGACCATATGTCAATGAATGGAGCTACAGTGAATTTATGAAATCGCTTCAATCATTTGTAATAGCCCTGTATGAAGTGCTTGTAAGTATTCACAATCTGAACAGTAGCTTGAAACTTGAATGTATAGGTAGCTTCATGTGGTAAAGTGACAATGGAAAATCCTATGTGGAATATGACTATCGGTACAAAGGAAGGCCAATTCTTGTCATCACTGAGTAACATATAGGCACCCTAAAAAGGAGTTGCTAACTACAGTTTAGTCATTGAAGTTTTGTTACTTAGTAGCCTACACACAGACAATGTTCTACTTATAAAATTTTTCCTTGCATGAAAAAATATTTCTCTTTAAAAAATAAAAAAGGAGGGCAAAAACTAAGATAAAACTTACTAGTGATTGACATGTGCTGGCACTGTTTGCGTAGGTAATCTAGAAGGCTTCCCAGTGGTGCCAGCTCCGTCACCATCATCATGGGCTGAGACAGAACGACACCAAACAGTCTGCAAGAGCAACGGCAAGAACACCAATGCAAACAATATTGTGTCAACACAAGACTACAATGACAATTACTCACCTACCAAACGGCAACAACCACTATGTAACAACAACTACCACCTAGCATAACTCTGATCAGTTACTTTGCATACTGATTGTACCTCTTGTTTTTTGTACATGTCACAGAAGTGAGCGCGTCAGGGAATTGAGGAAGTCTTTAGATACAGACCACTGGCTCTGATATGAACAGAATGCAGGAATCACACTGTATTCAGCAATACAATCAAGGGACTCTGACAAGACTTTCTTCATAATAATCTGAACAGGATTTGAACTATCTTCCTCACTGACAACAGGACAAATAAATAACTTCCCAACCACATCAGTAAATACAAGAACTCTTACTCCCAGACACAGCACAGCTTCTAAGTTACCAGAAGCTCACCCTAGTCCATGTAACTTTGGTACCTGGTAGCTCACATTTTCCATACGTAAGAATTCGAGTACTGAAAAGCACTGCTATCCAGTATCGACAGTCTGTTTAAAATTACTTCAGGACTAACACAGGAGGTGCAAAACAGAGTTTCCGAGACTGGCACAAAGCACAAGTGTAGTCTTACATTTCATTTGACTTGCTCAAAACTATTGGTTATTAAATGTACAAAGTTGTAACTGGTATTAATGTGCTATGGAAAAGCTACACTATGTTTTCATTTCCATTTATTTACAGTAACAAATTTTTAAGACAAAGTATAGGACATTTATGAAAACACATTTCCTGATGACATTGCCAATTTTGAGACATGCAGGAAACGTTTTTGTTATCAAGTTTACATGAACACATTATGAAAACAAAATCTTAATAAAACTACATACTTTCATTTCCTCCAAACTGGAACTCAACGACAATCTAATGACAGACAATTCGAGTAAAATGTCATGCACAATGCCAGGCTCAGGTGTGAAAAACTCAGCAGTCGCCCATTACATTTCATTGTGAGAAACAGATTGTTAGATTTATATTTAACCCCTTATTATATTTTCTGATCAAATTTTCTTCTAATTGTAACAAAGCAAAAAAATTATTCCTGTTAACTGATGTGAGGAAACTTATTGACAGGCCTATAAAAGTGACGAGAATAGTGATACAAAATACACTACTCCAGTATTGCAGCAACTGTAACACAAACAGCAAAAGTTATTTCTGCTGTGTGATTATGACTGATCTCCTGAGATGAACTTCATTCATATCTCAGTTGTGTACTTATTAACAGTCAAAACTTTCACATACAATAATAATCTCTAAACAGCATTTGCAGCCTTACCTCACAAGATTCGGATGGTCCAGAGCATGCATTGCTTGCACTTCACGCACGAAATCCTCCAGGATGCCTGGCTGTCCTAGTGCATCACGTTTGAGTATTTTAACTGCAACAGGATGTACATGACCTGACGGTGTCGTCCATTCTCCACGTCGAACTACTCCAAATGAGCCATCGCCGAGCTTTGACATTAGGCTATAAATTGAAAAATATGTTGCATTTGAGCACATAAAAGACATTTCAAACAGAAGGTTGTTATACATGACTGACTAACAAAATGATATTGTAAAAGAGGACAAGTCTGTGACACTTTTAGAACTTTTTGTAACAATTTGTACGAGTATGTACCACACCACGTAGTTTCCACATATATATGGAATTTTTTAACCTTTATCCTTTAATTTTGACAGAAATGAAGTTTTTTATCTGCAATGAGGTATTTAGAATATGGTACATTAATTGTCACAAGGTTATCCCCAGCTCAGGACAACACTGTGACATGAAATCCAAAACAGGGGAAGCAGATGAAGTCATACATCATCACAGCAATGGGCTGACCTTGCATTTCTTTACAACTTTGTTACAAATATGCCACATTTTATGAGTTTTGTTTAATCTATACACAGATAGAAATGTCACAAAGTTTGTCAGTTCGATGTGTCTTACTTTTCTGATGTTCTTAAAATACAAATTATAGGCCTTTATAAGAGGGGAAGAAAGTAGTCTGCATTATGCAATGTAATAAAACATTTATACAATTATTTACACAACTGTTCAGTGAAACCGTGTAAGAAAAAATAGGTCAAACACATCTAACACAAAATCCTCTAATAACATTATTAAGACCAAACTGTTGGACACTTACTTAAGGGTTCAGTTTATGAGAAAAAAAATAAAGTCTTGACACATTCAGTACAATATTCTGAGCAACAGTAGGTTATATTTAAAAACAAAGTTATCATGTGAAATACAACTTTGCCTTTTCTACTAAACCTCACAAATGTCCCCAATTTCATTAACAGAACCTGTTTTCTAAAATTTTAATTGGCACACTTGTTTCTGCAGGTATGTGTATTGTTATAAACTTATCTCTATAATCTAAGGAAGTAACTTCTCTCACTTACCAATAGCTGAAGGAGTTTTTGTAAAATTTCACTTTCTGTAGAATGATCTACACAATTAACTTACTCATGTTAACATACCCTCAGTTATTTAGCTCTTCGACAGTAGCACAAAGCACCCAAGAAATCTATGAACAGGTTTCTCCACCTCACAAAAAAAATTGGCTTTGTTACCAGCTCAGATGTAATACACATACTTGTAGCTTCCATCACTAATAGTAGTATTATGCAGGAATATCCTACCACAGAGCTGTCTACCAAATGTTAACCTGAATTACAGTAGTTAAGAATAAAAAACTGAAGTGCACTGTTGTCACAAAGTTACCCACTTTTATGGCGCTAAGAAAATTATCAAATACAAATATAATGTTGTCAAAAACCAAACTCGTCAGTCATATTTGGCAGAGTGTTACAAAAAGCCCAACCTCTTTGCGTTTACATACGTCTGTGTGGGTGGGAGGGTGGGTGGGTGGGTGGGCGCGCATGCGTGTGGGTGCAAATGTATACCTGTTTTTTTTTTCCCTCTAAGGTAAGTCTTTCCGCTCCCAGGTTTGGAATGACTCCTTACCCTCTCCCTTAAAACCCACATCCTTTCGTCTTTCCCTCTCCTACCCTCTTTCCTGATGAAGCAACCTTGGGTTGCGAAAGCTTGAAATTTGTGTGTGTGTGTGTGTGTGTGTGTGTGTGTGTGTGTGTGTGTGTGTGGTTTTTTATTTTTTCTATCTATCAGCGCTTTCCCGTTTGGTAAGTCACAGAATCTTTGTTTTTTATATATATTTTTCCCATGTGGAATTTTTCCCTCCAAGGAGATTTCAACCAATTTACAGCCCATACCTTGCACAATACTCAGATTTCTTTCATTTCCCAGAAGCTTGGGAAATCAGCTGAAGAATAGACAGGCCTGGCAGTCTTATGGTAAAACATGGGCCCAGAAAACAAAAGATGCAATTAATAAAATATTTCAGGCTATTATGTCATTGTCAGATGGATGTCCCATGAAAACCCAACGTTTTGTCTCCATTTGCAGAGGACATCGGAGCCTCTTTGAATGTTTGGTTCATACCCTGGCTCGCTACTGACTGCAGCAAAACTCCTTTTACCCATGCTCTCACGCAGTGGTGTGGCATCACATGCTCTGAGTAGCCTGGTGCAATTAACTGTTGTCGGTTGCTCTTCTCCACTGTTACTGTCCCCTTGTGGTGGCAGAGTCTTACACATATTCTTCAGCACTGGGATCCAGATGTAATTCAATGCACGAGTCTTCCACCATGAGGTGATAGCAACAGTGGACAATGGCAAGCAACAACAAGCAACTGAGCCCAGGTACACTATGTGATCAAAAGTATCGGGACACCTGGCTGAAAATGACTTACAAGTTTATGGCACCCTCCATTGGTAATGCTGGAATTCAATACGGTGTTGGCCCACCCTTAGCCTTTATGACAGCTTCCACTCTCACAAACATACGTTCAATCAGGTGCTGGAAGGTTTCTTGGGGAATGTCAATCCATTCTTCATGGAGTGCTACACTGAGGAGAGGTATCGATGTTGGTCGGTGAGGCCTGGCACAAATTCAGCATTCTAAAACATCCCAAAGGTGTTCCATAGGCTTCAGGTCAACAATCTATGCAGGCCAGTCCATTACAGGGATGTTTTTGTCGTGTAACCATTCCACCACAGGCCGTGCATTATGCTTGATCATGTTGAAATATGCAATCGCCATCCCCGAATTGCTCTTTAACAGTGGAAATCAAGAAGGTGCTTAAAACATCAGTGTAGGCCCGTGCTGTGATAGTGCCACACACTGTGTACCATGATACGTCACTCACACAACGTTTTTCCACTGTTCAATCATCCAATGTTTACGCTCCTTACACCAAGTGTGGCGTCCTTTGGGATTTACCGGCATGGTGTGGGGCTCATGTGCAACCTCTCAACCATGAAATCCAAGTATTCTCACCTCCCGCCAAACTGTCATAGTACTTGCAATGGATCCTCATACAGTTTTGAATTCCTGTGTGATGGTCTGGATAGATGTCTGCCTATTACACATTATGACTCTCTTCAACTGTCGATGGCCTCCGTCAGTCAACAGACGATGTCGGCCTGTACGCTTCTGTGCTGTACGTGTCTCTTCACGTTTCCACTTCACTGTCACATCGGAAACAGTGGACCTAGGGATGTTTAGGAGTGTGGAAATCTTGTGCACAGACGTATGACACAAGTGACACCCAATCACCTGAGCACGTTCAAAGTCCACAAGTTCGGTGGAGTGCCCCACTCTCCTCTCTCACGATGTGTAATGACTACTGAGGTCACTGATAGGGAGTACTTGGCAGTAGGTGGCAGCACAATACACCTAATATAAAAAACTTATGTTTTCTGGGGGTGTCCAGATACTTTTGATTACATTGTGTATCTGAAGAATGTGATGTCACGCCACTGCGCAAGAGCATATGCCAGCCGAATTTTGCTGCAGTCAGTAGCGAGCCAAAGAGTGAATCAGACACTCAAAGAAGCTATCACCCTTCTTGAAACTGTCCTCTGCTGATGGGAACGAAATGTTGGGTTTTAAAAGGAAATCCATCGACCATGGCATAATACCTCAAAATATTTTTATTAATTGTGATATTTCCAGCTGTGAAAGTTTACATTTTACAATTGAACCAAAAGATAGCAGGATCAGATCCCAATATTGGAATATCTCAGTCTGTCTGCATCCTAGTCTGAAGTTCACAATACTTTAAGATTTACCAGGAATGACGTGTTTCAGATTCCCACATTAAACTATAGGTCCCCTTTCTCCAATAGGAATTTTATTTCACATGATATCTTTGTTTCTAAATACAACATAGTGTTGCTCAGAATATTGTACTGAATGTGTCAAGACTTTCTTTTTCTCTCAAAATCTGAACTTGTAAATAAATGTCCAACAGTTTGACCTTAATTATGTTACTTAGAAGATTTTTCATTAGATGTAAGTGTTGCGAGCACACAAGTTACTGAACTAAGTGCAACTGAAAGTTTTCCAGCAGGGCACTGAGCCACCCAAAAAACCTGTTGTTATCAAAAATGGAAAGTGACGCGGACCTTGATCAAGCTTTACTTCCTTTTAACTGTACGGTATATGTTACATTGCATTTAGGAACTTTCGGGTAATTGAACATGTATCAATAATTACGGATTCCTGTAGTTGTATATATATGTGTGGATGTAGCTGTATTGCTTTGATGTACTGGTGGATATTGTGTGGTATGACTCCTGCAGTTGATAGTATAATTGGTATAATGTCAACTTTACCCTGATGCCACACGTCCTTGACTTCCTCAGCCAGTTGGATGTATTTTTCAATTTTTTCTCCTGTTTTCTTTTGTATATTTGTTGTATTGGGTATGGATATTTCGATTAGTTGTGTTAATTTCTTCTTTTTATTGGTGAGTATGTCGTCAGGTTTGTTATGTGGTGGTGTTTTATCTGTTATAATGGTTCTGTTCCAGTATAATTTGTATTCATCATTCTCCAGTACATTTTGTGGTGCATACTTGTATGTGGGAACGTGTTGTTTTATTAGTTTATGTTGTAAGGCAAGCTGTTGATGTATTATTTTTGCTACATTGTCATTTCTTCAGGGGTATTCTGTATTTGCTAGTATTGTACATCCACTTGTGATGTGATCTACTGTTTCTATTTGTTGTTTACAAAGTCTGCATTTATCTGTTGTGGTATTGGGATCTTTAATAATATGCTTGCTGTAATATCTGGTGTTTATTGTTTGATCCTGTATTGCAATCATGAATCCTTCCATCTCACTGTATATATTGCCTTTTCTTAGCCATTTGTGGGATGCGTCTTGATCGATGTGTGGCTGTGTTAGATGATACGGCTGCTTGCCATGTAGTGTTTTCTTTTTCCAATTTACTTTCTTCGTATCTGTTGATGTTATGTGATCTAAAGGGTTGTAGAAGTGCTTATGAAATTGCAGTGGTGTAGCCGATGTATTTATATGAGTGATTGCTTTGTGTATTTTGCTAGTTTCTGCTCGTTCTAGAAAGAATTTTCTTAAACTGTCTACCTGTCCATAATGTAGGTTTTTTATGTCAATAAATCCCCTTCCTCCTTCCTTTCTGCTTAATGTGAATCTTTCTGTTGCTGAATGTATGTGATGTATTCTATATTTGTGGCACTGTGATCGTGTAAGTGTATTGAATGCTTCTACGTCTGTGTTACTCCATTTCACTACTCCAAATGAGTAGGTCAATATTGGTATAGCATAAGTATTTATAGCTTTTGTCTTGTTTCTTGCTGTCAATTCTGTTTTCAGTATTTTTGTTAGTCTTTGTCTATATTTTTCTTTTAGTTCTTCTTTAATATTTGTATTATCTATTCTATTTTTTGTCTGTATCCTAGATATTTATAGGCATCTTTTTTCCATCGCTTCTATGCAGTCGCTGTGGTTATCCAATATGTAATCTTTCTTGTTTAGTGTGTTTTCCTTGACTATGCTATTTTTCTTACATTTGTCTGTTCCAAAAGCCATATTTATATCATTGCTGAATACTTCTGTTATCTTTAGTAATTGGTTGAGTTGTTGATTTGTTGCTGCCAGTAGTTTTAGATCATCCATGTATAGCAAATGTGTGATTTTGTGTGGGTATGTTCCAGTACTATTGTATCCATAATTTGTATTATTTAGCATGTTGGATAGCGGGTTCAGAGCAAGGCAGAACCAGAAAGGACTTAAAGAGTCTCCTTGGTATATTCCACGCTTAATCTGTATTGGCTGTGATGTGATATTTTTTTTAATTTGTTTTGGATATTAAATGTGGTTTTCCAATTTTTCATTACTATGTTTAGGAACTGTAATCAATTTAGGATCTACTTTGTATATTTCCAATATTTGTAGTAACCCATGAGTGGGGGTACACTATCAAAAGCTTTTTGGTAATCAATGTATGGGTAGTGTTGGTTATTATTATTATTATTATTATTATTATTATTATTGTTATTCTTTGAGGTTATATGCTTCAGAAAGTAATACTGAATACCATCACACTGTTCCAAACTCCTGTTAGCTGCAGGTGCTAAAGTAAGTCACCTTGTCACCTTTTGGCAAAACTTCTGATGAGGAATGTTACACTAAGCCTGAATTTCTTCAAATTTTTTCCAGCGAATAGGGCAGACATTAAAATAATGGTAAATTTTGACCAGAAATTTAGATGTTTCTTTACCTAAACACCTCAGTGCCTTTACACAATATCACGCAATGCATAAATGTTCCTAGTTCTGATGTTTACAAGTTGTCTGACTCAGGTCTCCCGATATCACTATCTAAAAGCCTGAATACTTTTTTATTGACTGAATCCCAGCATATTGTCTGACCTCATCGTTTGGAATTTATTCAAGAACAAGTTGGTCTGGAAAGTGCTTCACATAATTTCTGACGTAACATTTCATGCCTGCTTTCCTGATAAAGTCTTAGGTGTTGCATTCACAGGCGCTGACTCCATGGGGCCTGAAGGGGACCGAACCCCCCTCAATATTTTGTTTGGTGGGTGCGGAAGGGGGGGGGGGGGGGGGGGGGGGGGGCACAGGCCCTCCAATAATTTAAGAAAATTATGAGTTATGCTATGTAAAAATCACAAAATTATGTTGGAATTTTTTTTTCCTTGTTTGATGATAGTTACCTTTTAAAATACATTAAGTAATGAGTTAAAACAAATAATTATTATAGTAGTATAAAGCTTAACTGAAAACGAGTGGTGTGAATCACGATAATGTTACGGTGCTGCGCGCACACTTAGAATTCGTCCCAGTGCGTGAACCTTCGGGTAAAGCCTGTCGGTGGCGGGCCAGCGCTGCGGCCGCGGAAACATAAAAAGGACTGGTGCACAAGCGCCTGGAACCCTCCGCCTCACATCGCATTGACACTTCGAGACATTACGATGCCGTAGCTATATAAAGGCCGCCCTGCTGTCGCAGTTTCATTCAGTGCATGCTGCAGAAGTGTTTAGTTTTCAGACTTTAGTGTCTAGTGGACTATTTTATATAACGATATTATATTCGTTTACTTTAGTCACTTTGTGTATTGTGAATTAAGTTTGCAATTGATAAATTTGTTACCAAAAAGGCGCACTTGGAAGTTGATGATACTGCAAGTCAACCTCCAACAATTATTGTGTCGTCAATTGCTTCATCGTCTTCAGGCGATAACTGTTCACAGCCAAAACCTGGACAATCTGGTAAGGGAAGATCATTTCAGACGTCTTGGTTGATCAAATATACATGGCTAGAACGTGAATCAACCGAAAAAGTTTTTTGCAAAACCTGCTAAAAATCTATTACAATTTCCTTAAAAAAAAGAAGAAGAATAATAAGAAGAAGATGCATTTACTTCCCTAGGGTTTTCTAACTGAAAAAAGGCTTTGGAAAAATTCTTTCTTCATGAAAATATGTTTTACGCATAAAGAAGGTGTTCTGAAAAATGAAAATATAACTAACAACTGCTTTACATTTTTGGTATCATGCATCACATGTATTTCTCCTAAAGGAGAAGAGAGAAACGTCCCTATTAAACCTGTTATACCATGGCAATTAAAAAATAAAAATATAAAACCAAAAAAGCTCTATAAGTTTTAAAGAACCCAGCATTGTCTTAACTGCTGACTTTTGGGAGATCTGATTTGTATCGATACCATCCCACAAGTGTCATAGAAATGGAACTGCAAGTTTCCGTGAGCCAGCGACAGCAGCCCTGCCAAGTCTGTGCTGTACATCGGTCAGCCCCATCTCAGCAGTTCTTTCAATGACTCAAACCTCAAGCACCTCAGCAATATTTGCACTTTAATTTCATGTGTCCTCATTTGAAAACATGTCAGCTCATCATCATTGACGCTTTCAGCAAATTTTCCTTCATGGTTCCTACGCACTCTATTACAGATCATTCCAAAATCCTAGTGTTGTCGTCAATCTTTTGCCCCAAGGGGCTACCTGAAGTGATTGTGTCTGACAATGGACCTCAATTTGTCACTGCCGAGTTTAGCCCTTTGGCATCTGCACGTCCGGCTGGCCATGTCGAGCACGCCCTTGAGGTAGCCTAGTCCGTTTACTTGTGCTAACAACCATCTCTGCAGACGTCTGTGCCGAGTATGATCAATGACATTACAAATAAACGCAGTGTATCTGGATACTTATTCCATAGCTTTGAATCTGGAGATAAATTGCTTGACAGACATAATGTTGTATTGAATAGTACTATTTCTCTTTTTCTTGTATTATATATAACCTATTTCTTTTCTTTTCTTATATATAACCTATATGTAAACTGAATGAGCTTCAAACCAAAGACATCGCCAAAAGTAAATTAATGAGTTGTTTTGTGGCAAGGATAATGTTTTGATACATTGTTAAATATCTGTATGAGACAAAGTAATAAATACGCTCTTCAATTTATTAATTCATGTATCTTCACCCTTTTGTTTCAGGAAGTGGTAGCATACGGACATATGCTTGGATCCATCGTACAAGCATTTTTAAAGATTTGCATTGTTTGATCATTGTTAAAGATGTGTATTTTAACCGTTCATTAAAAGAAGTTATTAGGAAAGGAATATTTATTTGCATGGTTATAAGCTGAACTACTCCCGACATCTTGGGTTGTCGGGTGTTCTGCCAGATATCAGCGTCGTACTTGCACGATATTTCGGTCACGTAGCTGGTGACCTTCATCAGGTGCGACCTGAGACTGCTCCTCGAGTGGACCTGGTCCAGTATTTATGCCTATGGCCTTCCCCTTCCACCAACGGCTGCAGGCGCTTCCTCTGTGGTCCGCGCCCATTCCCTGCGACCTGCTGGAGCGTTGCTGCTCCGTTTTCCGTCCGCTGTGGTTCTAGGTGTTCCCTCTGCGGTCCGCGCCCACCAAACCTGCTCCTGGGGGTTTCGTCTACGGTCTGGGGTACCAAGCATTCCCCCCTGCGGTCCGCGCCCGCTCACCACGACCTGTTGGAGCGTTGCCGCACTCCTGTTCATCATTTGACTCACCGCCGAGATCCTGCATCAAGAGGTTCGGTGCAGACAAGAATAATTAACGCCGTATCTTGAGGAGCATTCCTGCATTGATATTGTCACACTGAAGACTAAACACAATGGAATTAATATGAAGGTAATGACTCAAACTTGACAGATACCTATTTAACTTGGTTTACTTATGCTAAAAA